>NC_091768.1:41607641-41910671 GCF_029378745.1 Bos indicus
GCTTCATTAGCGAAGGACACTTCTGTCCTCTACACACTAGGATCCTCCCTCAGAAAAGAGTTGTTTGCTTTACAGAAAATCTCATCGACTGTCAGCACATCCTCTGAGGCGGGTATCCTCCTCCTGGTTAGGCAGCGGTCAAGGCCCTGCCCCAAGCCACACCACCACTGAGTACAAAGCTGAGGCTGAGGCGGGCCTGTGAGACTATGGAATCACGGTTCACACCATGGGGACCGCCCCTATTTGTGCCAGGGCCTGAAGAAGCAGCATGCTGTCTAGGGGGTGGCGGGGGAGGTCTACCCCTGTACTCCACCTCCAAGACGCTAAAGGCACAGGCAGAGAGAGGGTCAAGCTTGCTTCTGAAACACCTTTTTGCCCCCCACTCCAAGCCAGGAGAGCTGCTAGGGCCCCAGTGTGGCCCCCAATTTGCTGCTGTGGGTGGTAGCTTGGCCAGGGCCCTGGGGAGAGAGTGGCAGGGATTCAGGGGGGTCTGTGATGATGGAGAGTCATCACATCCACAGGGAGGGGCCACGGGTCTACAAATAGGCTGAGAAAGAACACAGCAGGAATTCATAGGGAACTGAGACCAGTAAAACACCAAACCAGCCTGACCACAGCTTAGGGATCACAGAGAGTGTACACACACATGAACCAGCACGAGACTAGGGGCCCGTCTCACTCCCAACTGTCATGAGATCTTAAAAGAACTCTGCTGCCACCCGTCCTTCTAAGAGAGGAGCAGAGAACAGGGATAGGGGTGGGAGCTTGACAGATTGAGCAACATGGAGACACGTCGCCCTAAAGAGAGTGTAGTAATCATTGCATCAAAGTCTAAACTGATTAGACTCAATCTGGCTTCTCTTCACCACCGTCCAGTGGGTAGGGGCCTCACCAGGACCACGACAGATATTAAGTTGCACTCGTGAGCTCTGTGAGCCCATCAGAAGTCCTGCTCCTCACTGCAGTCATGCCTAGGCTACACTTGGCAACCTCGTCTCATTTATTCTCCATAAAGTACATCACGTGTTTCTCCTAGAGGAGATCTGGTGCCCACCTGGGATTCTGTGTGGGCTGTCAGGCCTTCCGGGGCGCCAGAGCCCTGCCGTCTTCAGGATCGGGGTGGATGCAGGGCTCTCTCAGGGTCCTAATGCTCCCCTCTTATCAAGTTATATGCTTAACACATCTTGAGGCACCAGGCCCAGTGTGTCCCTCTCTACTTGGGTTTCCAGAGCGTGAGGGTAGAGGGTGTAGAGAGCTCTGGCTGGGCTGCTAGGCAGGTAGTTGTAGGAGGCCCAAATCACCAAGAATTCCAGGCCTGAGGGGGTTCATCTATGCCAACGTTGCCACTTGAACAAACCAGGAAACTGACGCTGACCTCATCGTAAGGCCCAGACTGAGTCCCAGCGTGGGGCTCTCTGTCCTTGGCAGTCCTCCCCTGGGGTCCAGAGAGGGCATGTGAGGAGGCCACATAGGAAGGACTAGTGGAGCTGACCTGCTCACCTTCTGTTTTCCTTCAGGCCAGCCTGCAGCATGAGACGCATTTATAGTTCTAGTTTGCTCTTCTCGCCTTCCTAAAGAAAATTTTAAATGAACTTCACAGTGTTAATTAACCTTTCCCACTGTTCGGCGTCACCCTGGTCCCTGTGCTCTATACTGCCCCAGCAACAAATCACACTGTTTGCCTATTGATTGGCTATAAATCAAACCTTTTACAGCCAATTAAATCATACCAGTGCGACTAGGTCATCTTTGCAAAGTCAGCATTTTGGACGAGCAGGGTTGTTTCTTCTCCTCTACCAGTTTCAGAGATGGGTAGAGTTCTCCGTGTGGGGAATGGGGGATGTTGATCTTGGAGCTGAACAGTGTTTGAGGGTCCAAGCTAAATTTAGTTGGACTCTCCCGGTTGGTTGTTATTCCAGCAACTAAATGTGGGCTTGCCCAGCTGTATTTCAAGCTGAGACCCAATTTCCCTCTGTTTGGTTTTGTTGTATTCTACAGGACTTTGGTTTAGTTACCAAAAATATAAAGGGTTTTCTTGTGAGCTTTGAAGTAAGTTCAACCAGAGAGAATGAGAACCGTGTGGTACTGACGTGGAGTCATATGATCTGAAGGGACTTGTCTAGCTAGTGTAGAACATTTTTTGACCCCCCCTCCCAAGTTAATTGTCTGAGACCAGGCAAGAGGGAAGAGCATGATTGCTAATTTGCACATGCAGAAAGCTTACTATTTTTGTATGTCAACTATACCTCAACAAAACTGAAATTAAAAAAAGAAAGAAGACTTATTATCAAGAAGCTCTTCCAAAATTTTCAAAACCCTGTGCCTAAGTACTAAACCATATACACAATATGCTACCATCTGTGTAAGAAAATAGAAAATATACATTTGCATATGCAAATACGATTTCTGGAAGCATTCACAAGGAACTGGCAATGCTAGTTGTGTCTGGAGAGAAAAACTGGAGGACTGTAGACCAGAAGGGTCACGTTAGAATTTTTTCCTGTGTGTACAGGTTACTTACAGTTTTTATGCTTAAAAATGTATTATTTGGCCAATGCATTCTGTATCCATACATGTGACATCACTGCTTCGTGATTCCATTATTGCCAGAGCAGTTTGTAACACAGCACCTTCCAATTTGGAAACTCTGGGAAAGAGCAAGCAAAAAGCCACAACTGTTTGAGCAAGTATGTGTGTGTGAGTTCATATGGTGCACACACACAGTGACATACATCATATTTTTTTTCACATAATTCCACAGTGTAGGTTTTAAAAACTGAGTACTGAATGAAAAGGCTGGAAACAAATATGCCCACATTGTTAATAGTAATTAATTCTGCATAATGGAAATACGGGTCACTGCTATTTTCTTCTCTATATTTGTGGGCACTAAAAAATATCAACCCAAAGTTTCTACTTAAACGTAGATCTTGACCCTGTGTTAAAAAGCAGTGTCTTAAGTACAGGAAGATGGTAAACGAATTCCCATGACCACAGTCTCCAAGTGCTAACATTCACTCTCTTATAAGAAGCATTGGAATTTCTTCTCATTTCACTTATTTGACAGCATTCAGGGATGACTCATATTTGTCCATGTCTTTTCCTTAGATCTGCTCATTTCAGTTCAACAAATGCTTATCGAATGAGTGTGATGGGCTGGGTGCTGGGGGATACGAACCACTGCCATTTCTCCCACCTTAAAAAAGAGAAAAGAAAGAAAATACTTTTCTGGACTCATCTTTCTCTCCAGCTCCATGCCTCCTACTCTCCTTTGCAGCTAAATTCTCTCCATCAGTTGTTTACACTCTGATTCCTCTCTTTTGAACCTCCTTCAGTCAACCCCCGCCCCACCCCCCTCCCACCACCACATTCTTGTCTGGTCACCTGTGACTTGACCCGGCCAAATCCAATGGATGGGTCTTATTCCTCAATGCCCTTAGCCCTGTTGTAGTAGGTCCTCTCCCTGGAAACACTCTGGGACACAGCTCACTCCTGCTTTGCCTCCTCCCTTGCCAACCACTCATTCATGCTCCTTTGCTGGTCGGTCTTCTCCCCTACTGTAAAGTGTGAGGGGCTCCAGGGCTCAGGCTCCAGCCCCCTTTTCTCCCTGCACTTTCTCCTATGTGATCTCATCCATTCTCACAATCAAAGTGCAACTGATCTGCTGAGAACTCACCCATGTATGTATTCGTCCTGGGTCACTTCCCTGAACTCCAGTATCTCATAGCCAACCACCTACTGGATATCTAAGCACTTGGGTATCTAAAGGCATCTCAAGATTAGCATGTCTAAAACTGATCTCCTAAATTCCTACCCAAAACCACTCTCTTGAAATCTTCCCCTCTCAGCAGCTCCATCCTCTTGCTTATGCCCCAAACCATGGTGCTATCCTTGCTTCTCTCTCTCTCTCAGTTAGTTAGTTAAGTCACTCAGTCGTGTCTGACTCTTTGTGACCCCATGGACTGCAGCATGCGAGGCTTCCCTGTCCTTCACTGTCTCCCAGATGTTCATCAAGTCAGTGATGCCATCCAACCATCTCATCCTCTGTCGTGTTCCCTCACATGCCACATCAAATCCACAAGTATATTATGTTGACTACACTTGCAAAATACATCCAGGATCCAACCTCTTCTCGTCTCCTCCACTGCCACCACTCTAGCCCAAAAGCCCAACACCTATTACTGCCATAACATCCTTAACGTTCTTCCAGCGTCTCCTTTCTCCTTTATCTGTCCATTATCAATACAGGAACAAGACCGGTTAGTTTAAAACACAAGTCAGATAATGTTACTTACTCCTCTAATCAAACTTCAGGAGCTTCCCATGTCACTTAGAATAAAGGTCAGAGTTCCTCCAATAGTCCGCTGATGAGGCCTCATGTGATCTGCCAGCACCTCCTGTCTACCTCTCATCATCTCCCTGAACTCGTCTGCCACTGGCCCCCTTACTCATGCTGCCGTATTGACCTCCTTGCTATTCCTCTACACACAAGCGTGTTCCCACCTCGAGGCCTCTGCCCTCTCTGTTCCCTCTACCTGGATCACGCTTCCAGGAGTCAGAGTTCCCAGGCACCTCCTTAAGGTCTTATGCCCCAATATTATGTCCTCACCAAGGCTTAGCTTGACTTACCCTGTCGAAAATGGCAACACCCAGTGTTCCCTTTCCCGTTCCATGTTTTTCCTCTTTAATACTATAGGATACTCTATTTTACTTATGTTTTTCACCATTAGTACTATCTACCTCTCACCATAAAACATAAACTACTCCAGGGCAGAGACATTTGAACATTTCTTACTCACTCCGTACCATCCATTAGTGCCTGGTATGTGGTAGGTGCTCAATAAATAATTGTGGAATGAGTGCTGTTGGCAGAAATATTTGGACTTGGTCTTGCAGGGACAAGTGGGGATCAGGATGAACCCAAAAGCCCATGTTCTCATTCTACACCTACATATTCGACTAATCACCTCTATTTAGAGGAGTTTTTTTATCCCCATCTCTGATCTTCAAATGCATATTCCCAGTGTCCAATTAATACATCTATGAGAAATTCAGAATGCACATATTCTGAGCTTATACTTCTTTTGTGTTTCTCATCTCAGAAGTAATAGGTCATTAGCTACCATCCGTCCAGCTATTCAGATAAGGAACAGTGATAAATTACACTTGTGTAAATGTGTGTTGAGCACTTATCTTGGGGCATCCGGGAGGCCATGCCCCAGTCACACAGGGCAGTGCACATAGTCCTTTCCTTCAAGAGGCCAAGTTTGGTGTAGTTATCACTGTGATGAAAAAATGTACAGGGTGCTATGACTCATTTTTCCAAAGTAGAAATATCTAGTTTTTATGATTACTAAAATAATGTATGCTCATTATAAATAACTTGATTAAATAAATAAGTGAAATAAAAAAATAAAAGTCATCTTGAATCTCACATTTGAGAGAGAACGGTTGTTTAACAGTTTGGTGTATATTCCTCCAGACATTTTTCTATATGTATTTAAAGATAACTAACAGTAACTTCCGGAGAAGGCAATGGCACCCCACTCCAGTACTTTTGCCTAGAAAATACCATGGGAGGAGGAGCCTGGTAGGCTGCAGTCCATGGGGTCGCTAGAGTCGGACACTACTGAGCGACTTCACTTTCACTTTTCACTTTCATGCATTGGAGAAGGAAATGGCAACCCACTCCAGTGTTCTTGCCTGGAGAACCCCAGGGACAGGGGAGCCTGGTGGGCTGCCATCTCTGGGGTCGCACAGAGTCAGACACGACTGAAGCGACTTAGCAGCAGCAGCAGCAACAGTAACTTCATATCATAAACTGAATATCATGCAATGTGATTTAAAGTTAACTCTTTTTAAACTCATAATCATCTGTCTGAGGTAGGTGCTATTATTATTCCCATTTCATAGATAAGGAAACTGAGATTTAAAGAAGTTAAACAAGATCCCATTGGTTGTCAGATGTCTATAGTCAACCCAGACTGAGTGATGGCTATAGTAACAGCATCTTTGATAGCTCAGTGTCTGACACTAACCAAGGTTTGTTTCTTGCTTATGCTAATGAGCCATGTCAACCACAGTTGGCTCGGCTCCCTGCTGTCTTCATCCCAGGACCCAGGCTGAAGCCAAAGGAGCACCTCTATGTGGTACTTAGCTGATCACTGGAATACAGAGAAAAGAGAACACAGATGAAGCCAATGACGGCTCTTAAAGCATCTACTCAGAAGACACACACCTCGATTTTGCTCTCATTTCATTGGCCAAAGCAGGTCACAGGACCAGCCTGGTATCAATGAACAGAAAAGAATAACCTTCCCCCAGGAAGGCTCAGAAAATATTTTTAACAATAACACAATCCACTGAAAGTACTAAGCTTAGATTTTAATCCAGTCTTCCCTTAGAGCTTAAATGTTCAACTACTAAGCACATATATACATATATATTATGTATATATATATATTTTAAACCCTAATTCTAAGTACATTGCTGAGTGACCTCTTTTTATGTAGTCTATATTGGACAGTTTGTGCTATTTCTTCATATAGACTCAGTTTTCTTTTTTGAAGGTTGCAGAGTTTCACATGCAGTATCCCCCATTCTGCATGCTGAAATCCTCCTCATTCCTCAGGTCCACTCAGAGGCCTCACCCCTGGAATGAATCATTGCTTCTTCAGCTTTCTCGTTGCATTTTATTTACACTTTTGCCACATATGTGCCTTGTCTTACAGTTACTTGTATACACATCTGCTTCCTTCACTAGATTTTGAGTACCTCGAAGCAGGAATCGTGTCTATCTAGAGATGAAGATTTTTATCTCTTTGTGCCTGGGCGTGCTTGGAGGAGATGAGATAATGTCTGTGGATTTTACAATATCATGGAATTATATTCTCTTTCATCTCCATCATTTCATTACCTATACTGATTCTCCTCTGTCATTTAAATTCACTGACCTCTTCAGAATTCATGCAGAATTTGTTGGGTAAAGAGGTCTTCATATAGTTTGCCTTCTCGTACTTGTTAAAATTATAGCAGCAGTAACAACATTAGGGAAACAAAATGGCAAAGAGATATTAATACATCCCTGCTTATGCCTTAAAGGAAGAGTTTTGCAAGAGAAACACAAACCAAATATAATTGCTCAGAATTCATATCATCATCAAGGTTTCCCCTCCTCGCTCTACAGTTACTAACGAAGGACAGTTCATCTTGAAGAAAAGAGCCGTCGGAACAATGCTGGGGTGGAAGCCTGGAATAACGCTCAAGTGCTGGGAGCACTTGCTCATTATCTTAGAGAGGGTCTTGCCACAAGTACTCAAACATGCAGAATCCTGTCGGGGTTGAAAAGCTCCCTTTCTTGTGCCCAGAATGTTTATTTTTCAAGAGTGGCAAGTTAAAACGGATTCCCTAATCTGCATTGCAACTCTGGAGCACCAGACTTGGAAGGAAAACCCTTCCCTGACACAAAGGGCACGGCCATCTGGAAGAAAAGCCACCCTTTTAAGCAGATCAGCTGCAGGTCCCATAGCACTGGGTGGATTTGCCCGGAAACAGGCATCTCGCCATTATTAACTTACCCACTTATTAGCAGTAATCAGTGTGTCTTCTCCATCTAATTCTTACTGAGCACCTGTGTAAGTGGCATGGCATGGCCTCTCCCTGGGAGACCCAAAGGGAAAACGCTGCAAGCCTCTTGTCTACAGGAGGTGCTTTGGAAAAGCAGGAGTGAGCAGGGCTTAGAACAACTAAAACAGACACAATTTTTAGCTGCATGATGTGTGCACAGGTAGATTGTCAAGTCCTGGCTGACAAGAGGTGCTCTCAGGAGCCTCACCTCCTTCCTTGTGGCCTGACCCTCAGCCCGAGTCCCCCAGGGGCTTGGCCAGATTTCCGTTCTCACCCTGAAGTCTGATGAGGCTCCTCCTGCAGGGGGGTTGCCGGTGGGGGGCAGGGAGGGGGCGTGTTGGAACTGGAGTGTGAAACCAGCTCCCTGCCAGGCCCCAGGGGCCGTTATCACCACTCACCACGCCGCTTCCGTCATGTATCCTGTGCCAGCGCTGTGTCAGGCCCATCTTACATTTTTCAAAATGCCTTTAGCATCATTTCCTGAGCCTGAACATTTTGCTCGTGCTGCAAAACGGCGTCTAAGCTGAGAACCATTTTTGCAAGTCTCACGCTGGGTTATTGGGACCACAGACTTCCAGACGCGGGAACAAACGCTTTTCTCTTATCAGCGGGTGTGAGTCGGACCAGCTTTCCGGTAAAACCCCAGCAATGTGCAAACCAGAGCCGGTTTGTGCGTTTTTATCTAAGTAGAAAGCTGCTCTTCCAGTTGAAAAAAAAATCATGTAAGAATTAAGCTCTCCCCGTCTCATTTAGTGTCAAATTATTTTCTGCAGCCATTCCTCTTTTCTCGAGGCTGAGAGGAAGCAGCTTGGAGGCGTGAGGAGTTTGGCTCAGGGCACAGGTAGTGGGTGTGTTGCTCTCTGCTTAGCCTCAGCGCGGGTCTCTGTAAATAATGCAGCCTGACAAGATTCCTCCTCTCCTTTAGCCTTGCTCCTAACCCTTTCAGCTCCGCTTGCTGACATCATCCTGGATGGATTTAAATAGCTAACTGTGCCACGTTCTCCTGGATACAGACCGCCCGATTGGCCACCTCCCCCGCTGGCCTCTACCTACTGAAAGGCAGAAGGTAGAGTTCTGGGGCCAATGGCTGCCGGAGCTTAACTACTGCTGGAGTCCAATGGGTTTTCTGTCACTAAGAGGGGGAGAAAAGTGGAAGCACCAGAGGTCTGTCCTGTGCATGGCAATACTTGCATGCCCAGGCAATGATGTGTGTGTTCTGCTAATCTTACTGCATCCCGGGCATAAACGGAAAAGAGTGTGTACATCTTTGGTTCCCTCCTGTTGAACTGCAAGCAGATTATAAAATCAGACTCGGTGGCTAACTGATGGAATAATTTCAGTTCAAAGAAAACAGAAAGAAAGAAAAGATGGATAGAAAATCTCAGAAGACTGAAGTCTTTCCCAAAAGGCTTTTTGAGCATAAGTTAGCTACATCCTTGGAGCAGAGAGACATCACATCAATATCAAGCTGAGTTTAACATCTTTGTGCTTACAACGAATACTTTATATTATTTTAGTGTTTTCTTAAGTAATAAGTTAATAGTTAAGCAGTCTGCTGGGCTGTAGTCATCTCCAATAATTCTAGCAAAGAAAAATACTATAAGAGAAAACTAAATGAGGAAGGTAAAAGTAAGACTAATGAAACCCACTGGGATTGTATCATTCTAGAATTTTAATTAAGTAATTTTAAAAGCACTGGAGAGCCATCTACACAAATACTAGGCCGAAAGTTATAAGGTGTGTTTAATACTGCAAAATCATTGTTTGAAGGAAAACTAAAAAATCTTAATCCTAAATGTGCAACATGCAAGAAAGTGAACACAGTGGGAGCCGGGGATGGGGCACAGAGAGAACCCTGACTTCCTATTCGGAAAAGCATTATTAAAATCCCTGAAGAAGGTATGAGGTCTATGATACACTATAGTGGAAATTATTCCTACACATATGCTTTTACACGGAAATTAAACCAAAATCAATTCAAAAACTAAGAATAAAATTAAAAGCTCATTCCATTGTATACAGAATAAAATTAATCCTTATGAAGTCATTTACTCATACAGCTGGATACTTGGGGTAGACTCTGTGTGGGGGAAATAATCACTTCTTAGCTAATTCAGGTCTCT
Source organism: Bos indicus (assembly GCF_029378745.1). Classification (NCBI taxonomy): domain Eukaryota; kingdom Metazoa; phylum Chordata; class Mammalia; order Artiodactyla; family Bovidae; genus Bos; species Bos indicus. The sequence continues at coordinate 41,617,391 of NC_091768.1, forward strand.
CGCCAGCCCCCACACTTTGTCAGACTAGGCCTCAGTCTTCTTGCTGTTTAGGGGCAAGCAAGACTTTATTTTTTCTGGGCTCCAAAATCACTGCAGATGGTGATTGCAGCCATGAAATTAAAAGACGCTTACTCCTTGGAAGGAAAGTTATGACCAACCTAGACAGCATATTCAAAAGCAGAGACATTACTTTGCCAACAAAGGTCCTCTAGTCAAGGCTATGGTTTTTCCAGCGGTCATGTATGGATATGAGAGTTGGACTATAAAGAAAGCTGAGCACTGAAAAATTGCTGCTTTTGAACTATGGTGTTGGAGAAGACTCTTGAGAGTCCCTTGGACTGCAAGGAGATCCAACCAATCCATCCTAAAACAGATCAGTCCTGGATGTTCAGGATTGATGCAAAGAGCTGACTCATTGGAAAAGACCCTGATTTGGAGAAAGATTGAGGACAGGAGGAGAAGGGGATGACAGAGGATAAGATGGTTGGATGGCATCACTGACTCAACAGACATGGGTTTGGGTGGACTCCGGGAGTTGGTGATGAACAGGGAAGCCTGGCATGCTGCCATTCATGGGGTCGCAAAGAGTCAAACACAACTGAGCGACTGAACTGAACTGAACACCAAAGAAGCATATTAAGCAACACACTGGTGATGGGTTAGAAATACAATCCACTTTGGACATTGGTGAGGCTACTAGGTACAACACATGTACAATCATAGCAACACTTGATACAGGCTTCCAGGTCATAAAACAAAATGAGATAACATCCTCATTCCAAATCACTAGTACATAACATATGAGTTAGTGACCATACACTTCATTGCTTCCTAAACAGAAGGTGATTTTCCTGGCTGAGATGTAATAATGCTGGGCAGAGTTAGTTACATTCAGTTCAGTTTAGTTCAGTTGCTCAGTCATGTCCAACTCTTTGTGACCCCATGGGCTGCAGCATGCCAGGCCTCCCTATCCATCTCCAACTCCTGGAGTTTACCCAAACTCATGTCCATTTAGTCAGTGATGCCATCCAACTATCTCATCCTCTGTTGTCCCCTTCTCCTCCTGCCCTCAATCCCTCCCAGCATCAGAGTCTTTTCCAGTGAGTCAACTCTTCACATGAGGTGGCCAAAGTATTGGAGTTTCAGCTTCAACATCAGTCCTTCCAATGAACACCCAGGACTGATTTCCTTTAGGATGGACTGGTTGGATCTCCTTGCAGTCCAAGGGACTCTCAAGAGTCTTCTCCAACACCACAGTTCAAAAGCATCATTTCTTTGGCACTCACCTTTCTTTATGGTCCAACTCTCACATCCATACACGACTACTGGAAAAACCATAGCTTTGACTAGATGGACCTTTGTTGGCAAAGTAACATCTCTGCTTTTGAATATGCTATCTAGGTTGGTCATAACTTTCCTTCCAAGGAGTAAGCATCTTTTAATTTCATGGCTGCAATCACCATCTTCAGTGATTTCGGGGCCTACCAAAATAAAGTCAGTCACTGCTTCCACTGTTTCCTCATCTATTTGCCATGAATTGATAGGACCAGAGGCCATGATCTTAGTTTCCTGACTGTTGAGCTTTAAGCCAACTTTTTCACTCTCCTCTTTCACTTTCATCAAGAGGCTCTTTAGTTCTTCACTTTCTGCCATAAGAGTGGTGTCATCTGCATATCTGAGGTTATTGATATTTCTCCCAGCAATCTTGATTCCAGCTTGGCTTCAATTCCAGCTGGGCTTGATTCCAGCCCAGCATTTCTCATGATGTACTCTGCATATAAGTTAAATAAGCAGGGTGACAATATACAGCCTTGATGTACTCCTTTCTCTGTTTGGAACCAGTCTGTTGTTCCATGTCCAGTTCTAACTGTTGCTTCCTGACCTGCATATAGGTTTCTCAAGAGGCAGGTCAGGTGGTCTGGTATTCCCATCTCTTTCAGAATTTTCCACAGTTTATTGTGATCCATGCAGTCAAAGGCTTTGCCATAGTCGATAAAGCAGAAATATGTTTTTCTGGAACTCTCTTGCTTTTTCCATGATCCAGCAGATGTTGGCAATTTGATCTCTGGTTCCTCTGCCTTTTCTAAATCCAGATTGAACATCTGGAAGTTCACGGTTCACATATTGCTGAAGCCTGGCTTGGAGAATTTTGAGTATTACTTTGCCAGCATGTAAGATGAGAGCAATTGTGCGGTAGTTTGAACATTTTTTGTCATTGCCTTTCTTTGGGATTGGAATGAAAACTGACCTTTTCCAGTCCTGTGACCACTGCTGAGTTTTCCAAATTTGCTGGCATATTGAGTGCAGCACTTTCACAGCAGCATCTTTTAGGATTTGAAATAGCTCAACTGGAATTCCTTCACCTCCACTAGCTTTGTTCATAGTGATGCTTTCTGAGGCCACTTGACTTCACATTCCAGGATGTCTGGCTCTAGGTGAGTGAGCACACCATTGTGAATATCTGGGTCATGAAAATCTTTTTTGTACAGTTCTTCTGTGTATTCTTGCCACCTCTTCTTAATATCTTCTGCTTCTGTTAGGTCCATACCATTTCTGTCTTTTATTGAGCCCATCTTTGCATGAAATGTTCCCTTGATATCTCTAATTTTCTTGAAGAGATTTCTAGTCTTTCCCATTCTATTATTTTCCTCTATTTCTTTGCACTGATCACTGAGGAAGGCTCTGATCTCTCCTTGCTATTTTTTGGAACTCTGCATTCATCTTTCAGTGTCCTATCTTTTTGCCTTTTCATACTGTTCATGGGTTTCCAAGGCAAGAATACTGAAGTGGCTTGCCATTCCCTTCTCCAGTGGACCACGTTTTGTCAGAACTCTCCACCATGAGCCTTCCGTCTTGGGTGGCCCTACATGGCACTGCTTAGTTTCATTGAGTTGGACAAGGCTGTGGTCCATATGATCAGATTGGCTGAAAAGTTACATTCTTCTTTACATTTTTTTGTAGATTTAGATTATCTCACAGCTTTTAAACTGTACATACCATTTGATCCAATAAGTCTACTTACAAGGATTTATTCTACAGGCATGCTTATATAGAACCATTGTTTAAAGTAACAGAAGACTGCAAACAACCTAAAAGTTCTTTAGGCAGAACTGGTATAGATACTATGCTATACCCACACATGGGGGAAACTGAGCTGCCCATCGAAAGAATGGGATAGTACTGACTGTAGTGACACGGAATCATCTCCACAATATGTTATTAAGCAATGAAAGCAAGAAGAACAGACTGGACAAAATACTGTCGTTGGATTTTTTTTTTTAAAGATCATAAGGAAAAAAAATAATAAAATAATAAACTAAAGATCATAAAGGCATGTAGGGAATCTCTCTGGAAGGCTATACCCCACTCTAACAGCAGTGGCCTCCAGGGAGGAATAGGGAGTGTGGGGACAAGAATGAGAGGAATTTGCCTTTAATATCATAACCAGTTTTTTTTTTTCTAGTTTACATCAGCTGTTTTGGGATATAACATTTGATGAGTTTTAAAGAATGAATGTTATGCCCCTCATATTCTTTTGTTTTGTGCATGTACTGCAAAAATTAATTTTAAGGAAAAGTATCTGTTTGAGCTAGATTCTTCAAATTTTCTATAGAATAAGTATTTACACAAGATACTTTCTTTGGTCTATGAACTAGTGGTAGAAGGCAGCCACTTTTTGAGGATCAGTTATTCCTATCTTAAAGATGAATGTCCCACATGGTAGTGAATCACCAGGAGAAGTATGAAGGCCCAGCCCACGGAAGAGGGGTAAGCGGGGAGAGGAGAAGAAAGGTGACCCAGAGAAAAGAGAGCCTGGGGGTTGTTCTCATTCTGAAGAGCCAAAAGGTCCTCCCCCTATGTTATAATCTGAATGACTGAGTCCCCCATGATTCAGTTGGTGAAGCCCTAATCACCCCAATGAGATGGTATTAGGAGGTGGGGGCCTTTGGGAGGTGATTAGGTTAGATAAGGTTATGAGGGTGGAGCCCTCATGATGGAATTAGTGGCCTTAGAGGAAGAAGAAGAGATATCAGAGATTCCTCCTTCCACTGTGCAAGGATACAGTGAGAAGATTGCCATCTCCAAGCCAAGAAGAGGACTTTCACCAGAACCCAAATATGCTGGCACCCAGATCTCAGACCTTCCAGCCTCCAGAACCATGAGAAATACATTCCTGTTGTTTAAGACACCAGTCTATGGCATTCAACTGTGGCAGCACAAACTGACTGATGCCACCTGGTACAGAGGATGAGACTAGAAATCTATTTTATAATCATGATGTCAAAATTTAAGAAAGTTTTAAAAAAAATTTAAGAAGGTCCTTCTGGAATGCTCACTTATGGCCCAATGTTTCCAGACCCCTCTAAAGAAATATAATAATTAGTCTATGTGTTAATGCAAGTTTACCATTCTAACTGTACCTTCCATCAGCTTGGGAGGTGGAATTTTACCTCAAGCGATTTGAAATTTATAATGTAAACTTAGTCAGGGTCCTTTGGCTTTTGCTGTATCAGAAAGGCCCTATGAGGTATGGGTAACAGAGCTGGGGGACAGGCACAGTCAGGCAAAGGGCTGGGAGGGTCACGGCATGGAACACGGTGTATTAACTCCACCGGAGAGAGGTGGCTAGAGGCCCGCTGAGTGTGAGGAAGAAGTTGGAGATGTCTTGCTTGCACTTCATCAGCTTGTTCCCAAACATTATTGGGTCCATCTCTAGTTGTTTCACATTTATGCAGCCTGTTTCCTGACCTAGAACACAAGCTTCCCTAAGAATCTCTTCTCTTCCACTTCCTCCTCTTTTTATGCCCAAGCCCTGAGCAAGCATGAAGAAATAGGAAGGAAGGAAGGGCAGAGGAAGCAGAACTATTGCCTAAGTGCCAATAAAATTCAGGTAAGTAAAATGTAAGGTAAGTATACAATTGAAATTAAGCAAGAGCTAAAATTTCTAAATTTCAGTCGTTTGACAGTATATCTAGAGGCGTTTTCTACAGTAGACTGGTGGGTAGAAGCATGACTCTAGGAATCACTGAGCAAAGAGAGGGGGCAGCCCTGCACCTTCACGTTTCACCGCGTTCACATGCTGAAGGGAAGATGGCTTCCTGGTGGCTGCAGCTCTACCACTGCCCTAGCTGTGCAAGCTTGAGCACCTAACTCCTTGGGCTTCATTTTCCTCAATTGTAAAATGGGGCTAAAAGTACCTTCCTCATAGAATTATGGTGAAGACCAAATATAATATATATTTAGTTCAGTTCAGTCGCTCAGTTGTGTCCGACTCTTTGCTACCCCATGGACTGCAGCATGCCAGGCTTCCCCCTGTCCATCACCAACTCCCGGAGCTTGCTCAAACTCATGTCCATTGAGTCAGAGATGTCATCCAACCATCTCATCCTCTGTTGTCCCCTTCTCTTCCTCACTTCAATCTTACCCAGCATCAGGATCTTTTCCAATGAGTCAGATCTTTGCATCAGGTGGCCAAAACATTAGAGTTTCAGCTTCAGCATCAGTCCTTCCAATGAATATTCAGGACTGATTTCCTTTAGGATGGACTGGTTGGATCTCCTTCCAGTCCAAGGGACTCTCAAGAGTCTTCTCCAACACTACAGTTCAAAAGTGTCAATTCTTCGGTGCTCAGCTTTCTTTATAGTCCAACTCTCACATCCATACATGACTATTGAAAAAACCATAGCTTTGACTAGTTGGACCTTGCTTGGCAAAGTAATATCTCTGCCTTTTAATATGTTGTCTAGGTTTGTCATAGCTTTTCTTCCAACGAGCAAGCATCTTTTAATTTCATGGCTGTGGTCACCATTTGCAGTAATTTTAGAGCCCAAAAAACTAAAGTCTGTCACTGTTTCCATTGCCTCCCCCCATCAATTTGCCATGAAGTGATGGAACAGGATGCCATGATCTTAGTTTTCTGAATGTTAAGTTTTAGCCAATGTTTAGTTTTAAGCTTAAAAAGTTTAAGCCAACTTTTTCACTCTCCTCTTTCACTTTCATCAAAAGGCTCTTTAGTTCTTCACCTTCTGCCATAAGAGTGGTATCATCTGTGTACCTGAAGTTATTGATATTTCTCCTGGCAATCTTGATTCCAGCTTGTGCTTCATCCAGCCTGGCATTTCACATGATATACTCTACATATAAGTTAAATAAGCAGGGTGACAATATACAGCCTTGATGTACTCCTTTTCTGATTTGGAACCAGTCCTTTGTTCCATGTCCAATTCTAACTGTTGCTTCCTGACCTGCATACAGATTTCTCAGGAGGCAGGTAAGGCGGTCTGATATTCCCATCTCTTGAATATTCCACAGTTTGTGGTGATCCACACAGTTAAAGCCTTTGGCATAGTCAATAAAGCAGAAATAGATGTTTTTCTGGAACTTTCTTGCTTTTTCAATGATCCAGCAGATGTTGGCAATTTGATCTCTGGTTCCTCTGCCTTTTCTAAATCCAGCTTGAACATCTGGAAGTTCACAGTTCATGCACTGTTGAAGCCTGGCCTGGAGAATTTTAAGCATTACTTTGCTAGCGTATGAAATGAGTGCAATTGTGCAATAGTTTGAACATTTTTTGACATTGCCTTTCTTTGGGATTGGAACGAAAACTGACCTTTTCCAGTCCTGTGGCCACTGGTGAGTTTTCCAAATTTGCTGGCATATTGAATGCAGCACTTTCACAGCATCATCTTTTAGGATTAAAAATAGCTCCACTGGAATTCCATCACCTCCACTAGCTTTGTTCATAGTGATGCTTTGTAAGGCCCACTTGACTTTGCATTCTGGGATGTCTGGCTCTAGGTGAGTGATCACACCATCATGGTTATCTGAGTCATGAAGATCTTTTTTGTATAGTTCTTCTGTGTACTGTTGCCATCTCTTCTTAATATTCTGCTTCTGTTAGGTCCATACTATTTCTGTCCTTTATTGTGCTCATATTTGCATGAAATATTCCCTTGGTATCTCTAATTTTCTTGAAGAGATCACTAGTCTTTCCCATTCTATTGTTTTCCTCTATTTCTTTGCGTTGATCACTGAGGAAGGCCTTCTTATCTCTCCTTGCTATTCTTTGGAACTCTGCATTCAGATGGGTTTATCTTTTCTTTTCTCCTCTGCCTTTCACTTCTCTTTTCTCAGGTATTTTTAAGGCCTCCTCAGACAACCATTTTGCCTTTTTGCATTTCTTTACTTGGAGATGGTCTTGATCAATGCCTCCTGTACAATGTCACAAACTGCTGTCCATAGTTCTTCAGGCACTCTGTCTATCAGATCTAATCCCTTGAATCTATTTGCCACTTCTACTGTATAATCATAAGGGATTTGATTTAGATCTTACCTGAATGGTCTAGTGGTTTTCCCTATTTTCTTCAATTTCAGTCTGAATTTTGCAATAAGGAGTTCATGAATGAGCCACAGTCAGCTCCCAGTCTTGTTTTTAATGTATACACACAAATATATATATTAATATATGTGTGAGCTCAGCATATGATTAGACACATAAGTGTGTGTGCATGCGCTCAGTCATATCTGACTTTTTGTGACCCCATGGACTGCAGCCTGCCAGGCTCCTCTGTCCATGAAAGTTTCCAGCAGGAATACTGGAGCAGGTTGCCATTTCCTTCTCTGGGGGATCTCCCCGACCCAGGGATCGAAACTGCATCTCTTGCATTTCCTGCTTGGCAGGTGGATTCTTTACCATTGCGCTACCTGGGAAGCCCCATCAGGCACACAAGACCATATGGTACATATTATAATTATTAACATCACTAAATTATTAAGATTTCCCCACCTTTAATAGATATTAACAGTAGGGTTACTATTTTGCCAATGGTTCAAGCATTCTCTGGGCCCTGAGTAATGATGACATGTATAACATGTATGACATGTATAACATGCATAACAGGGGCTAATTGATGTTGTTTAATAAAGATGAGACTTATTCTACATTATAGTGGCTGTACAATCAAGGTCCATGAAAGATCTGAATATACTACACATATAGGGGTGCTAGTCACTAAAATGTGCTTACAGGAAAAATCCAATTTCCTGCCATAATTATTGCTAGAAAAAGAATTCATTAGAACAGCCTTGTGAAGGCAGTACTTGCCATCACACCATGAGTGCAGGCAGCCTCAAGTTTTGGAGACACTGAATGCCCCCACCAAAGGCAGCGTAATTCCTGCATCAATATATTATATTCATCCCCTGGACTCATCTATCTAATGTGAATTCAATTTAGAGGATGCTGCCAGACAGAATTAAATATATTAGTTTGAAAAATCACAGAGGAAGTGTGTTTATAGCTGTTCCATTTGATTGAATCAATTTTCTAAGTGTTTATCTTTTAAGAGTCCTAGAAATCTTGCTTATAGGGTGTGCCTCCAAGACAGACATTGTGTTCCCATCTGCTATAAGAAAGAACCCCAGAATGTTTTATTTTGGGCCTTCAGTAGCTGCCCAAGGGGACTGTTGCAGGAGAGAAGTGCATGAAATACCACTTATCAGACATTTCCACAAGCAATTATTCCATCGCTTACCTGGGTTAATTATTAATCTGTGTATTTTAGGAGATCAAAGTTATAGCAAAGGGGTTATGATGAGACATGCCTAATGAGAAGATCGCAAATACTGAATAAGGATAACTTACATGATGGCACCAGCTCTAATTAAGATTTTTATGCAAGAAATAATGATAATCCTTTATGAAGCACCTGCCATTGGCAGACTATGCATAAGGTACTTCACATGCACCTTATCATTTGTTCCTCATGTCAGTGCTGAAGAGTTTATTTTATAGATGATTAAATTAAGATTCAGAGAGACTCAGCAAGGTTAAAATTAGTTGTCCAAGTCCCACATCTAGTTAATGGTGGAGCTGGCACTGGAACTCAAGTCTGGTTGACCCCAAGCATATGCTCTTTGGCATCCTACTGATCCATCAGGTTCAACAGGTAAGAACATGAAATATGTGATTTTTCCCTGCAACATTTTCAGAGATATTCCCTTAGCATAAATCCAAAAAGTTAATAAAATATTTACATTCAAAACATTATAGCCACCTTAGGACAATTCTCTATATTTAAAGGATATATTTGAAAAAGGTATGGTATCTTCTTTATGGAAAAATTTCCCCCAGATGAGTTTTTAAGATTTAATATTCTTTTTGAGGAGAGTTAACTCCTTTTTTTGTAGTAAATAAAAAATCATAACAAAAAAACTGGAATATGGATCCAAGAAGTATTCAAAATAAAATTCAGAATGAGTCTTTATGATGAAAATAACAGAAAATAAAATGAGAAAATATAATATTTAAAGAGGTCTAGAAAGAGATTAGAGAGAATGAAATATTCAAATAGGTAATAGCTGAGAATATTCTAGAATTAAAAAACAAATTTTCACACTGAAGAAGCACAGCAAATATTGAATAAATAAAATAAATTATCACTAAGATAAACATCACTAAGATACTAAAAGGCAGAGGAACCAGAGGTCAAATTGACAACATCTGTTGAAGCATAGAAAAAGCAAAAGAGTTCCAGAAAAATATCTACTTCTGCTTTACTGATTATGCCAAAGCCTTTGACTGTGTAGATCACAACAAACTGTGGAAAACTCTTCAACAGATGGAAATACCAGCCTGCCTTACCTGCCTCCTGAGAAATCTGTATGCAGGTCAAGAAGCAACTGGACATGGAACAAAGGACTGGTTCCAAATCGGGAAAGGAGTACATCATGGCAGAAAGCGAAGAAGAACTAAAGAGGAGGATGAAAAAGTCAGCTTAAAACTCAACATTCAGAAAACTAAGATCATGGCATCTGGTCCCATCTCCTCATGGCAAATAGATGGGGAAACAATGGAAACAGTGACAGACTTTATTTTTGGGGACAGCAAAATCACTGCATATGGTGATTGCAGCCATGAAATTAAAAGATGCTTGCTCCTTGGAAAAAAAGCTATGACAAACCTAGACAGCATATTAAAAAGCAGAGATGTTACTTTGCCAAGCAAGGTCCAGTTAGTCAAAGTTGTGGTTTTTCCAGTAGTCATGTATGGATGTGAGAGTTGGACTATAAAGAAAGCTGAGTGCCAAAGAATTAATGCTTTTGAACTGTGGTGTTGGAGAAGACTCTTGAGAGTCCCTTGGACTGCAAGGAGATCCAACCAGTCCATCCTAAAGGAAACCAGTCCTGAATATTCATTGGAAGGACTGATGTTGAAGCTGAAATTCCAAGGCTTTGGTTACCTGATGCAAAGAACTGACTCACTGGAAAAGACTCTGACACTGGGAAAGATAGAAGGCAGGAGGAGAAGGGGATGACAGAGGATGAGATGGTTGGATGGCATCACCGACTTGATGGACATGAGTTTGAGCAAGCTCCGGGAGTTGGTGATTGGCAAGGAAGCCTGGCATGCCAGAGTCCATGAGTCAGACATGACTGAATGACTGAACTGAACTGAAGATACATATGGGGTAATGGTGGAACTTCAAAACATTAGCAAAATTTAAAATAATCAGTAAAAAACAAACAAACAAAAAAAAGTTACATTGTTTGACAAGGAACAATTAGGCTGAGAGCTGTCATCTCAGCAGCAAAAATTGAGCCAAAATAAAATAGGAATATATCTTAAGAACTGCTGGCCTGTAATTCTATACCAAGTTAAATGATCATTTAAGAAAATAAAGGGCTTCCCTGGTGGTCCAGTGGTTAGGAATCCACCTGCAAATACAGGGGACACAGCTTCAGTCCCTCTGGAAGGATCTCACATGCTGCAGAGCAGCTAAGCCCATGCACCACCACTACTGAGCCTGCACTCTATAGCCTGTGAGCCACAACTGCTGAAGTCCTGCCCACGCTCAGCCATAAGAGAAGCTACCGCGGTGAGAAGCTGGTGCACACAGTGAAGAGTGCCCCCACTCTCTGCAACCAGAGAAAGCCCCGTGCCACAACGAAGACCCAGCACGACCATGAATAAAAGCAAACAAACAAATCTTAAAAAAGAAAAGACATTTTCACAGAGGGACTAAGAGAATTTTCCAAATTATGAAAAATTTCACAAATTATGAAAAAATTCCATGAAGATGGGAATAGGAAATATGAACCAATGAGAAAGGATTCAAGAAGCAAACAATTTACAATGAACAGGCTGAATATAACATTAAAAATAATTCCATTTATACTGGCATCAAAAAGAGAAACTACTTAGGGATAAATTTAACAAAAGTATAAAAAATTACAAAAATTTGTACCCTGAAAACTATAAGATATTCTTAAAGGAAGGTAAAGAATTCCTAAATAAATGGAAAGACAATCCATGCACATGGGCTTAATATTATTAAGATAACAATAGGTTTTTAAAAAATTTATTAGAAGGTAATTGCTTTACAATATTATGCTGGTTTCTGCCATACATCAGCATGAATCAGCCACAGGTACACATATGAAGATAATACTTCTATATTCATCTATAGATTTAATGCAATGCCTATCAAAATCTCAGCTAGCTTTTTGTTTAGAAATTGAGAAGATAGTACTAAAATTCATATGTATGTCCAAGGCATCCAGAATAGCAATCTATGAACAAGAAAAATAAAGTTGGAGAACACACCCTTCCGGATTTCAAAACTTATTACAAAGTTACAGTTATTTAATGTTTGTTATTTTTCTTCAATGTGAAGACTTGTGTTTTTTAATTCTAGAATATTCTCAAAACTTATTACAAATGAAGACAGTGTGATACTGGATTAAGAATAGACATAGAGATCAATGGAAAGCATTCCAAAAACTAACTCTACACTTAAAGTCAATTGATTGTCAACTAGAATGCGAAACATTCAATGGGGAAAGAATAATCTTGGATAACTGGATAGCCATATGTAAAAGAATGAAGTTGACCTCTTCACTGTACACACAAAAATTAGCTCAAAACTATCATAGACCTAAATGTAAAAGCTAAAACTATAAAATTCCTAGGAGGAACATAGGGATACATTTTCATGACCTTGGGTTATACAAATGGCCAATAAATACATGAAAAGATGTTTAACATCATTAGCCATCAGGAAAATGCAAACCAAAATCACAAGATGCCACTTGAAAACATTAATTAAAAGAAACCAGTCACAAAAGACCATATATAATTCTGTTACTAAGAATGTCCCAAATAGACAAATCTATGGATATAGAAAGCAGGATAGCAGTTGCCTAGGGCTGGGAGGATTGGAAGAAAAGGAGGAGTGGCTGCTAATGCGTATGAAGTTGATTTTGGAGGTCATGAAAATGTTCTAAAGTTGATTCTGCTATTGGTGGTGAAACTCTGTGAATATACTAAAAACCATTGAGCTGTAAACTTTAAATGAGTGAATTGTACAGTATGTGATTTGTATCTCAATATGATGTTTTAAAAAGAAGCAAATGGAAAGTAAAAAATTTGATAAACATTTAGTAAACCTAAACAAGCACTGAATGTCTAAAATAATAGTAACAAAAACACTAACAGAAGTTTTAAAAAAATGGAGCTAAAGGACTAGAAACAATAATATGTGCGAAGAGAGGAAGGATGACTAGAGATGAAGCATCTTAAGGTCAATGTTTTGTTTGAAAGGATAGTGAAGTGTATTGATTAACCTACAAGACTGTCAAATAATATGCTTGTTAAATTTAACAATAAAGTAGAAATATTATTGCTTGAAAGAAAAAAATGGAGGAGGGTTCAGGATGGGGAACACATGTATACCTGTGGCGGATTCATGTTAATATATGGCAAAACCAATACAATATTGTAAAGATGAGAAAAAAAGAAAAAAATGATCAATTTAATAGAAGTCAGAAAAAGAGAAAAAAAGAACAACATGGTGAGTGGAAAGCATAACATAAGATTAAAGAATAAATTCATCATAATAGATAATCACAATAATGTAAATGTGCCAGTTAAAATACTGAATCTCAGATTTATTTAAATAAATCCAGCTATAATATATATACACACACACACATATATGTGTGTGGTGGTTTTTTAAAATTGCATTCTGACTGTTTGTTCCTGATTATTAGGATGAAATTTTCCCTTGTCTTGTTCCTGACTTTAAGTGGAATGCTCTTAGCATTTCACTATAAAGAAAAATATTTGTTTAGGATTATGGTAGATACTCTTTTTCAGGTTAAGGAATTTTCCTTCTAATCCTAGTTCACTAACAGAAATTATATTTAGAATATTGAGAGAAAATACCATCAGTTTAGAATTCTATGCACAGTTAAACTATCATTCAAGAATGAGGATAAAATAAAAATATACCATTTACAATAGTCTAAAAAACTATGAGATACCTAGAAGTCTAACAAAAGATGTGAAAAACTTCAATGGAGAAAACTCTAAAATTTTATTGAAATACATAAAAAATAACAAATGGGGAGATATAACATATTCTTAACAGTACTTAACTGCTACTGCTGCTTAACAGTAGCAGTTTTCCTAAATTTATATCAAAAACTTAATAAATTCTATTAACAATTCTGGGGGAATTTTTTTATTGACCTGTATAAGCAAATCATAAAATCTACTCAGAATAATAGAGGACCAAGAACAGCCGAAACAATTCTGAAACAAGAAAGGATGCACCCTAGCAGATGGTATCAAGATTTATCACAAAGTTATGGTAATTATGCAGATGACACCATCCTTATGGCAGAAAGCAAAGAAGAACTAAAGAGCCTCTTGATGAAAGTGAAAGGGGAGAGTGAAAAAGTTGGCTTAAAACTCAACATTCAGAAAATTAAGATCATGGCATCCGGTCTCATCTCTTCATGGCAAATAGATGGGGAAGCAATGGAAACAGTAAGAGACTTTATTTTGGGGGGCTCCAAAATCACTGCAGGTGGTGACCGCAGCCATGAAATTAAAAGACACTTGCTCCTTGGAAGAAAAGTTACGACCAACCTAGACAGCATATTAAAAAGCAGAGACATTACTTTACCAGCAAAGGTCCATCTAGTCAAAGCCATGGTTTTTCCAGTAGTCATGTACGGATGTGAGAGTTGGACTATAAAGAAAGCTGAATACCGAAGAATTGATGCTTTTGAACTGTGGTGTTGGAGAAGATTCTTGAGAGTCTCTTGGACTGCAAGGAGATCCAACCAGTCCATCCTAAAGGAAATCAGTCCTGAATATTCATTGGAAGGACTGATGCTGAAGCTGAAACTCCAATACTTTGGCCACCTGATGCGAAGAACTAACTCTTTGGAAAAGACCCTGATGCTGGGAAAGATTGAAGGTGGGAGGAGAGGGGGACGACAGAGGATGAGATGGTTGGATGGCATCACCACTGCGGTGTACATGAGTTTGTGTAGGCTCTGGGAGTTGGTGATGGACAGGGAAGCCTGGCGTGCTGCAGTCCATTGAGTCGCAAAGAGTCAAGACACGACTGAGTGACTGAACTGAACTGAACTATGATAATTAAAATACTAGGATATCATCCTTTGGATAAATAAATAGATCCATGGGACAGGTTTCCCAAAGCCAAACCACTAACATATACAAAGGAATCTGTAATATGACAGAGGTGACTCTACAGATCAGGGGAAAAAGGATGACTATTTAATAAATGGCCCTGTAACTATTTGCTAATAATATTTTCAAAGGGAAAATCAGATTTATATCTCACAGGCTGCACAAAAGTAAACTTCAGACATGTTAAGGGAAAGCTGTACACATTTAGACTATGGAAACTATATATACCATCCTAGAAGGGCACAAAATGAAAATCATCATGAAAAAATGATACATTGAACTATATAATTTTAAAACACTTGTCCATGACAAATGACATTAATTACAAAGTAAAAAGGCAAACACAGACCTAGAGAAAATATTAGCAACCTACATTTCCAACCAAAGATAATTATCCAAATTATAGAATAAGTTCCTAAAAATAAGCAAGCAAGAAGAGAAATTACCAAATAGCAAAAAGGCATAGAATATGAAGGAGCAATTAATAGAAGAAGGCATTCAATGGTCAATAACTCTGACAATACCAACAATACCAGCTGTGAGAATGGAGAAATGAAAAACTTTCATCCATGCCAGGGGAAGTATAAATGATCTAACCACTGCAGAATGCAATTGGGCAAAACCTGGTAAAGTTAATCCATGTATAACCTTGGATTATTTCAACAATTTCACCTTTATGTGTTTAGAAGTTTCTGAGAGATATATGGGCCCAAAGAAATTTAAAAAAAGAAAAAAAAGAATGTTCTTTTCAGCATTCCAGATAATAGCTAAAAAGTGGAAACAAGCTATTTGACCTTCAGGAGTAAAATGGGAAAATAAAATGGGAATTATTTGTACAGTACAACCTTGCACAGCAGTTAACCTGAGTGAACTAGATCTGTATCATCTACACCATTAAAGCTAAAATACATCATGATAAGCTAAAAAGATCCCAAGTAAATATTTATATGTAATACCACTGATGTAAAATTTTACATAAATGACACACTGGCACGTAGTATTTACCAATACGACACTGAAGATACCAAAATCTTCTTGGTTACGATTCAGTTCTCTAAGGTGGAGAGAGGGGTATCTCCCAACCCAGGTGTTCTAACACTACAACGTCTAAGAGGTCCTTGAATTTACACATCATTAAAGTGGAGAAGGAAATGGCAATCCACTTCAGTATTCTTGCCTGGAGAATCCCATGGACAGAGGAGCCTGGCGGGCTATAGTCCACAGGGTCTTAAGAGTCGGACATGACTGAGCAACTAAACCACCACCAAAGGTCACAAGAATGACTAGGCCACTGACGAGAATTTAGCACTGTTACAGGTTTATACACAGAGAGGTCCTAAAGGATATCTGGAGGGTTCTGATATCAACGGCGAGTTCCTCTTTCCTCAGGAACTGATGATAAAAACCCTCTTCTAGTGGGGCCAAGAGATTGGTTCTGGCTCTGCTTTGTGTGGTCTTCTGCAGGTCCTGGGTGGTTCTCCTTTACCCAGCCTGGTCTGTGCTGGGAAATCTCTCTCCTGCTTCAGATAGACTCATTCCTGTGTTTCCTTCTGGCACTCACCAGAAACACAGACCTAACACTCCGAGTTTCACCTGATGATTTCTGTAGAAAGTTCTATAGCCCACCTCTGCCTCTTTGATCCATGCCCAGGCCCTATACCTGTGCCTATTCAGGGGGTGGGCTTAACTTTCCTCTAGGGGCTGCAATGCAGGACACAGGGCCTTTAAACCTCGTTTGGCTTGGAGTCACAGAACAATATTCCTCCAAGTTCCTCCATTAAACACACACACACATTCATATACACATAAACACATGCTTACATACACATACACAGACACGTTTATATACACTATGCACACATGTGCCCAAACTCATACACACAAAGAAACACACACACATATATTCCACTCCTTTTTCTCCAACAGAAGTCAGGTTGCTTCATTAGTCAAAATCCAATATTATGTAAATATTGTAGGGCAGATCTGATTTTAGGAATGGGAAGAATAGAATTTGCAATTCACGAACACATCAAATAGCAAAGGACAACTATGTGATACCGTTGGAACCACTATAATACAATAGATTTCCTTCTCATACAAGCTGAAATTCTGTCAGTTTTCTTTTTTCGCTTTGGGAGCAGAGTTGATTCAGTTATACTCTTCAGTTACCATTACAACATGCGAGGCCCCTCTCTGGCTTCATTTTACTTTGCTTTTTCCTCTGTGCCCAATCTCACTCTCATGTCCCATCCCTCTCACCCCTCACAAGCATCCTCTGTGATGTGCTGGATGTCTGTTCGATTGTTCTTATACCATAGCTTCTTTACTAAGATGGCACAGCAAGACGATGCTCGTCTCTGATTCGTTACACCAATTCATTTTTGTTGAGACGCCATAAAATGGTAGGTTTATATGGGAGTGGCATCTGCTGTGGCACCGAGTGGCCGAATGACGCACGCGTGCATGGCTGTTTAATGTGACAGTGGGTCCAGATGTGCCTATCATATTGCCTTCTTTATACCCAGAAATTAGCTCTCAAGATCATACTCTTGTGAGGGGAAAACATTTAAATCAGGAAAATGCTAATTTGTTGGGAACACGTTGAGAGTTTTTGTCTATGAGCAGAGAGTGGGGCTATTAGCAGCTGCATGAAGCCTCCTTTCCCTGTGGAGTCTCTGGCTGAGACCCGCATGTGGGCTCCCTGGAACCTGGCCCGTAGGTGGCAGTCTCCCTTCATCATTGCTGGACCGCAAACCTCCGGAGGGCAGACTGCCATATCGGGCTCCTTTGCATTTTCCTTGGGGTTTCCTAAGATTTAACATTCCCGCTGCTCAACTTCTCCTCCTCCCCACACGGAGGGCCCAGGGAGTGGAGCTGATGACCAGAGAAACTTCGTCTGCACCCGGCCCAAGTCAGAAGACCCAGTCATGCCCCGCTCTTGGCAGTTGTTTGAGAGTTGTCCTGGAGCCCTCTTGCAGAACTGCTCTGTAAATGACAAGGAGTGCCTTTCTCTCTAAATATTATAGAAAGTAAAGTCTTGCAATTTGTTGTATTTCTTTAATTGTCATATTTTTAAAAAGCAACCATGTTGATGCAAATCTTTATCCTCTCTGTTTCGTCTTGCCCTCCAGCTCTCTGCCAACACACCCCCACAGATTTGGGGTTAATCTTTAAGAGTAGGTTGCAGCCAGACATTCTTCCCCCAGTATGCCCCATGCTTCACCCAGCCCTTCAGAGAGCCTGTTTGACAAGACAGAGAATAGTCACAAGCAGAGATGTGGAGTGTGCGCTCGCAGGAGTGTGAAATCCTCTTGCCCCATCTCCTGAGCAGAAAATTCTAGATGGAGGATTCAGAAGAAAACCGAGAGATCAGGAAAAGGTACCACTTCTCACCTTCCTTCCACCTCACTCACCCTGCACCCAAGAAAGGAGGCAGGTGGAGAACCACCCCAGCCCCAGGCCCTTTTGGGGAAGGCGGCCCAATGGGCTTCTAGTCAGCCAGTACTGTGCATCTTGGCCCGGACTGTTTTTGGAGCTGAAGGAAGTTTTAACCATTTGTAAGTGTCAAATTGCCTGAGGATTGTGTCCGCCTGGGATGCCAAGTGGAGTGGTTCATTAGCATTTGTAAAATCTGCCTCAACTGAAACTATAGAACCCAGTACTGGAGTGGGTTTTGTGTATTCCACTTGAATTAGCAAGTATAGTAACTTTTTAATCTCATCAACACCTGTGTTCTAAAAGGAAGGGGCTTCCTTGTCTTTGCTGGAAGGAGGATCTCTCTGGTTGTAGGTGTTTCTCCTCCTCAGACTAGAGATCTGGTTAGATGCCCTGTCCCCTCTTCCTTCCCCAGAGGTGAGAGGAGGGCTCGGAGATTGCTGCTTCGGGTAAGAAGATACAGGAAGTCCTGAGGGTTACAGTCTGCTTTCCTGAATCAGAGGTAGCCGGTGGTTGGCCTACTTTAAAGGGGGGCAGATTCATGTTCCTCCAAAGGACTAGACCCTGGGGTGGGTGGGGTGGAAGGGCTGGTGGAGGTAAGGGTGGTGCACCACATTCATTTATGACACAGGAGAGACAGATTGAAACCGATTTGCAAAGACGCTGTGAATGAAAGTGCTGTAAAGAAACAGAATTTCAGGTTAATTTCTATCTGAATCAAACCTTCAGATCACATCAGATCAGTCGCTCAGTCGTGTCCGACTCTTTGCGACCCCATGAATCGCAGCACACCAGGCCTCCCTGTCCATCACCAACTCCCGGAGTTCACTCAGACTCACATCCATCGAGTCAGTGATGCCATCCAGCCATCTCATCCTCTGGCGTCCCCTTCTCCTCCTGCCCCCAATCCCTCCCAGCATCAGAGTCTTTTCCAATGAGTCAACTCTTCACATGAGGTGGCCAAAGTACTGGAGTTTCAGCTTTAGCATCATTCCTTCCAAAGAAATCCCAGGGCTGATCTCCTTCAGAATGGACTGGTTGGATCTCCTTGCAGTCCAAGGGACTCTCAAGAGTCTTCTCCAACACCACAGTTCAAAAGCATCAATTCTTCGGTGCTCAGCCTTCTTCACAGTCCAACACTCACATCCATACATGACCACAGGAAAAACCATAGCCTTGACTAGATGGACCTTTGTTGGCAAAGTAATGTCTCTGCTTTTGAATATGCTATCTAGGTTGGTCATAACTTTCCTTCCAAGGAGTAAGCGTCTTTTAATTTCATGGCTGCAGTCACCATCTGTAGTGATTTTGGAGCCCAGAAAAATAAAGTCTGACACTGTTTCCCCATCTATTTCCCATGAAGTGATGGGACCGGATGCCATGATCTTCGTTTTCTGAATGTTGAGCTTTAAGCCAACTTTTTCACTCTGGATTGTAATTCCCCATTGCTTTACCATTCTTCATCTTCCACTGATCTTGGAGATACCTACCAACGTGGGAAATGAACGCATAAGATCTAAGAACATGCAATCTTTTTGGACCCTTTTCCTTGAAAAGCTACCTCTGAATTAGGATTTTTCTTTCCTCATACGTCAAAGAACTGCTTAGTGGCACCACTAATCCTCAAAGTCTATAAAATAAAGCCTTGGCGGGGTATTTAAATTCTGCTTGTATCTGAGCGCAACAGCCTTTCCCACTTCATCTCCCATCACTGATGTGTTATCAGACATATCCCAGTTCTCCTACTAGTTCCAGGAGTGTTTCCACACCTCCATTGTCTCTGTCCATCCCTCAGCCTGGATGCCCTCTCAACCTACTCCACGTAATGGGATCCTACTTATTCCTCAAGGCCTGCCCAAAATCTGGCTTCCTTCCTGAAGCTGGTCCATCTGGAGTGAGTTAACCAGCCCCACCCTGTGCTCTCATGGGTGAACCTCCATCCCATATGTGCACACAGCCTGGTGGGTCAGCAGGCTGTGCATGTGCCTGCCTTTCTCCTTCTCAACCCTGAGCGTCCTATGAGAGTCGTCCATGTCTCACTTATCTCCTCTAATACCCAGCCCGACATTGCCCAAGGAGTAAAGCTCGACAACGGTTGGTGTAATTTGCAGTCCAGTCATGTTAGCTTATAAAAATAAACATAAATGTCAGGCCTATTTCTCCCCAGTTCAATGTAAGAGGCCCCATGGATTCACTTTTAACAGAGGAAAATTAGCAATTTAAAACTAGAAATGAATTAGTCAGTGAAGAGAAAGGTAAAGAATGCTCAACCTCTCTGGAATTCAAAGACTTGTTTGTGAAAATAAGGAAATGCCATACTTGGCAAATCAAATAGGCAAATTTAGAAGAAATTACAATAGTCACTGTTGCCAGAGTCGCAGTGAGACATACACTGTCAGGGCTGCTGGCAATGCAATAGGTACAGTCTCTCTCAATGTAATTTTATGAAATTTCTCAAGAACCTAACAAAACTTTGTTCACTTTGATCCAGCAACTCCAACAAGAATGTTTTGTAAGGTTAAAAACTGTGATGTGCATGAAGAATTGTGTTTATTAAATTATTTCATTGTAGAAGGCAATGGCACCCCACTCCAGTACTCTTGCCTGGAAAATCCCATGGACGGAGGAGCCTGGTAGGCTACAGTCCATGGGGTCGCTAAGAGTCAGACACGACTGAGAGACTTCACTTTCACTTTTCACTTTCATGCATTGGAGAAGGAAATGGCAACCCACTCCAGTGTTCTTGCCTGGAGAATCCCAGGGATGGGGGAGCCTGGTGGGCTGCCGTCTATGGGGTCGCAGAGTTGGACACGACTGAAGTGACTTAGCAGCAGCAGCAGCCAGCATAGTATATACACTGAAAAGTTGATAATAACCTAAGTATCTAATAATATGTAAATAGAGCTTCCCTGGTGGCTCAGTGGTAAAGAATCTGCCTTCAGTGCAGGAGATGTGGGTTTGATCCCTGGGTTGGGAAGATCCCCTGGAGAATGAAATGGCAACCCACTCCAGTATTTTTGCCTGGAAAATTCCATGGACAGTGGAGCCTGGTGGGCTACAGTCTATGGGTCACAAAAGAGTCAGACATAACTTAGTAACTAAGCAACAACAACAACAACGTGTAAATGGTTCAATAAATATCGGATCTGTGTACCAATATGCTGTGCATTAAGATAATTTTTTAAAAATATTTTCTATCATGGGAAATTCATATAATGGAATGTTAACTGAAAAAAATAGGACACAAAACTGAATATCCATTAAGATCTCAAATGTGATGTTGTATGTATATATCAGTTCAGTTCAGTTCAGTCGCTCAGTCGTGTCCGACTCTTTGCGACCCCATGAATCGCAGCACACCAGGCCTCCCTGTCCATCACAAACTCCCAGAGTTCACCCAGACTCACGTCCATCGAGTCAGTGATGCCATCCAGCCATCTCATCCTCTGGCGTCCCCTTCTCCTCCTGCCCACAATTCCTCCCAGCATCAGAGACTTTTCCAGTGAGTCAACTCTTCACATGAGGTGGCCAAAGTACTGGAGTTTCAGCTTTAGCATCATTCCTTCCAAAGAAATCCCAGGGCTGATCTCCTTTAGAATGGACTGGTTGGATCTCTTTGCAGTCCAAGGGACACTCAAGAGTCTTCTCCAACACCACAGTTCAAAAGCATCAATTCTTTGGTGCTCAGCCTTCTTCACAGTTCAACTCTCACAACTATACATGATCACAGGAAAAACCATAGCCTTGACTAAACGGACTTTTGTTGGCAAAGTAATGTCTCTGCTTTTGAATATGCTATCTAGGTTGTATATATCTAGGTATGTATATATATGTACATATATATGTTCCTATATGTATGTATATAACCTGCACTATCTAATACAACAGACTCTAGCCACATGTACCCACTGAGCACTTGAAATGTGACTAGTCCGAAGTGAGGGGTGCTATGTGAAATATATATGGGGTTTCAAAGACTTAGTAAGAAAAAATAATGTAAACTACTATGTTAATAATTTTTATATTGATTATATATTGAATGATGATATTTTAGACATACTGGGTGAGATAAATTGAATTATTAAAATAAATCTCACTTGTTTCTTTTTACTTTTTAAAATATGGCTTCTAGAAAATGTAAAATTACATATATGACTCACATTCTATTTCTATTGGACAATGCTGTGTTTGGCAATTACATTTTTTAAAAAAGATGAAGAAAATTGCTAACTGAGGTTATCCCTGGGTTTTAGAATTATAGGTGATTTTAGCTTTGTTTTTTAAACTCTTCTGTTACTGTTTTCTCAATGAGCATATATTTCTAGTGTTTTACTTCTCTTGGGGATCTTTCTCCAACCTACCAAACTGGTGTTAGATGCAGGCATGACTCTATACTTTTTCTCTGCAGCACTTACTAGAGTTTGAAATTGTATGCTGTCTGATCATTTGATTCATGTCAGCCTGCTCGGCAGACCATAGAGTCCACAAGTCTGGGTCCCATGACTGATTTGCTCATCTTTGCATTCCCAGCTTTTAACGCATAGCATTTAGTAAGTATTTAATAAACACTGGTTGGATAAATGAATGAATGAGTGAATGATTAAAGAGAAAAATGTTAAGCAACCATAACCCAATTAATTTTTTTAAATAAGAAAAAATATAAGTATGCAAAAGCAGAAAAGTCCAAGTCATTACGACTGCAAAATCAAAATAAATCATCGTATAAGAGAAGAATTTGCAAACTTCAGTAAAGGGATGGCCAGATAGATTTCGGATCTGCTGCCAGGAGTGCAATTGATCAAGGGCTCTGCCTGTTGCACTCTGCATTCATCCACAGTTCTGAGGCTGCCATTCCCAGTGCTGCTCCCAGCCAATGACTAAGCAGGTCAGGGATACTAGGGCACACTCATTCCTGTGGGAAGCAGGACACTTCCCATGGGTGGTTTTGGCTCAAGGACTTCCATTGGCCTTGTCAGAACTTCATGCCTTTCCTCTCTTCTCAGGGGTCAGACCTTCATCACCATCTGGGGGCTTTCCCTGTTGCCTCTGGCTCCCTCCCCATGTTCTCTAATAAGTCACTTGCATGTCTGATTTCATCTTGTGGGTTTGTTTCTCAGAGGATTCAAATAATGCATTTGCTTCCAAAATTCTTAAAAGTATACTATTTACTTTTTTTTTTTTTTTGCACAGCAAAGGAAACCAAAAACAAGATGAAAAGACAACCCTTGGAATGGAAGAAAATATTTGCAAGTGAAGCAACTGACAACGGATTAATCTCCAAAATATACAAGCAGCTCATGCAGCTCTTGGAGAAGGCAATGGCAACCCACTCCAGTACTCTTGCCTGGAAAATCCCATGGACAGAGGAGCAGTCCCCTGCCAGCCTACCCTGGTAGGCTGCATTCCCCGGGATCGCTGCGAGTCGGACACGACTGAGCGGCTTCACTTTCACTTTCATGCATTGGAGAAGGAAATGGCAACCCACTCCAGTGTTCTTGCCTGGAGAATCCCAGGGACGGGGGAGCCTGGTGGGCTGCCGTCTATGGGGTCGAACAGAGTCGGACACGACTGAAGTGACTTAGCAGCAGTGGCGGCAGCAGCATGCAGCTCTGTCAAAGAAACTAACAACAGAATCAAAAAACGGGTGGAAGACCTAAATAGACATTTCTCCAAAGAAGACATATGGATGGCCAATAAGCACATGAAAAGATTCTCAACATTATTCATTGTTAGAGAAAAGCAAATCAAAAGTACAGTGAGGTATCACCTCACATTGGTCAGAATGGCCATCAAAAAAAATCTACAAAAAATAAATGCTGGAGAGGATGTGGAGAAAAGAGAACCCTTGGCACTGTTGGTGGGAATGTATATTGATACAAACAGTATAGAGTACTTTAAAAAACTAAAAATAAAACTACCTTATGACCCAGCAATCCCACTCCTGGGCATATACACTATGAAAACCATAATTCAAAAGGACATATTACCCCCATATTCATCGCAGCACTATGTACAATAGCCAGGACATGGGAGTAACCTATAATGTCTATTGACAGATAAATGCATAAAAAAGATGTAGTATATACATACAATAGAATATTACTCAGCCATAAAAAGGAATGAAAGTGGGTCATTTGTAGAGATGTGGATGGACCTAGAGCTAGTCTGTCATACAGAGTGAAATCAGAAAGAGAAAAACATACATTGTGTATTAAGGCATGGAATCTAGAAAAATAATACTGATGAACCTATTTGCAGGGCAGGAATAGAGGTGCAGACGTAGAGAATGAGCTTGTGGATGTGTGGGGTGGGGAAGGAGAGGGGATGAATTGAGAATAACACTGACACATACACCCTAGCGTGTGTAAAATAGCTAGTGAGAGCTGCTGTTTAGCACAGGGAGCTCAACTTGGTGCTCTGTGATGACTTAGCGCAGTGGGAGGGAGGCTTAAGAGGGAGGGGATATACGTGTATATATAGCTGATTCATGTTGCTGTTCAGCAGAAACTAACACAACATTGTAAAGCAATTGTGAATGTGTGGTGCACTCAGCTACTCAGTAGTGTCAGACTCCCAGCGACAGCGTGGACTGTAGTCCACCAGGCTCCTCTGTCCTTGGGATTTTCCAGGCAAGAATTCTGGAGTGGATTGCCACTTCCTTCTCCAGGGAATCTTCCCCACCCAGGGATCAAATCCACATCTCTTGTTTTCTGTATTGCCAGGCAGATTCTTTACCACTGTGCCACCTGGGAAGAACTTGGCATTGTACAAAGCAATTATACTCCAATTAAAAAAAAATCATTATAATCTATAAATGGTATTTTATGATAGATGTTAAAGGTGATTAAATTATAAATATATATACTATTTACTTTTTCATTGGGCAATACATGTACACAGTAAAAAATTCAAAACGGACAAAATGTAAAAGGTGGGCATATAAGAAAAGGAAGGGATTTTTTTTGCATCCTTTTCCTACAGCCACCTGTTTATCTTCCGAAATTCCTATTTTTTCCCTAGAAGTTAATCTCTGTGCTGCTCTTCCATATACTTGTTGAAAACAACAGGCCCCAAATGGTGACACTTATGCTAAGCCACATGTCACCAAACTGAGACACCAAATTATTTACAGTCTCAGCCTTTTCTAGAAACAGAATCTTAGACCAGTCAACCAGGAATTACTTGACCAGCACTAGTCAGGCAATCTACCTGAGAGACCCCTGCCATTGCCAAAGGAAAGTGATCTGCAATAACGAATCTAATTTTTGCTAGTATAACTTCCTTGTTCCCACTCTGTTCTGCCTACAAAATCTTACACTTTGTACAGCTCCTCAGAGCTCCTTTCTATCTGCTAGATTAGATGCTGCCTGATTCATCAATCATTGAATAAAGACAATAGGACCTTTAAATTTTGCTCAGATGAATTTTATTTTTTTAACACTATATATACCTGGTGGCTCAGAGGTTAAAGCGTCTGCCTGCAATTCGGGAGACCTGGGTTTGATCCTGGGTCAGGAAGATCCCCTGGAGAAGGAAATGGCAACCCACTCCAGTATTCTTGCCTGGGAAATCCCGTGGATGGAGGAGCCTGGTGGCCTACAGTCCACGGGGTTGCAAAGAGTCGGACACGACTGAGCAACTTCAGTTTCACTTTCATACCATTCTTACATTACTTTTGTGGCGTAAGAGTGTGTCTTGACTAGTATTCCATGACTTTATGAATCACATCTTATTCTTGTCATGGCTCCACAGTACTCCCCTGTTTTTCCACACTGATGAACATCTAAGTATCTACAATCTTTTGCTATGACTATTATACTGTTGTACATTTATAGTCTTTTCATTTATGTACATCCATACATAAATTCCTACGGATAAATTCCTGGAAATGGACTTACAGGATCAAGGTCAAACATGCTCAATTTTACTGTTGAATTGCTCTCCATAGAGGTTAGACCGATTTATAACCCCATTAGCATGACTTCATGCCCTTGCCAACACAATGTGTTAACTATCTTTTCATCTTTACCAGTCTGACAGGTTAAAAATGTAACCTTGCATTTAGCTTATTATATAAATGAAGCAAAAAAATCTTTTCACACTTTTAAGAACCATTTTATTCCTTTTCTGTGAACTGTCTGTTCACGTCCTTTGCTCATTATTCTATTGCTCTTTTAAAATCGCTCTTTTTAAGTTCTTTAGACTTTAGGAACTTTACACTTTGGTTAAGATATCAATCTGCTAGATTTTTCCCAGTTAGAATTTGACTTGTCTTTACTTTCCTTTCTGCTGTTTTTCTTTTTTTGTCAGAAAGAATTTCTTAGATTTAAAACTAGTTGAATTTATCACTCTTCTTTTTAATACTTTCTACACTTTAAGTCACATTTAGAAAGGCCTTCTTCATTCAGAGATTTTTTAAAATAATTATTAATTTTTTTCTGAAAATTATCTTTTAAAAAATTCTCCAATTCACGATTTCTTATTCTTTCCTTCCCTTTTTCCTTTCTCCCTTCCTTTTAAACATTTTACTCTTTCATTCCTTTATAATTAATTTTGGTATAAGGTACAAAGGATTCATGAAAGAGATTGCTAATATTAACCCAATCCATTTCCTCTTCCTCTTGAGTGCAAAACTTTTGTTTCTTCCCTTGAGTTCAGTTTGGTTCAGTTCAGTTGCTCAGTCATGTCTAGCTCTTTGCGACCCCATGGACTGCAGCAAACCGGGCCTTCCTGTCCATCACCAACTCCCAGAGTTTACTCAAACTCATGTCCATTGAATCGGTGATGCCATCCAACCATCTCATCCTCTGTCATCCCCTTTTCCTCCCACCTTCAATCTTTCCCAGCATCAGGGTCTTTTCAAATGAGTCAGTTCTTCGCATCAGGTGACCACTGGAGTTTCAGCTTCAGCATCAGTCCTTCCAGTGAATGTTCAGGACTGATTTCCTTTAGGATGGACTGGTTGTATCTCCTTGCAGTCCAAGGGACTCTCAAGAGTCTTTTCCAACACCACAGTTCAAAACCATCAATTCTTCGGCACTCAGCTTTCTTTATAGTTCAACTGTCACATCCATACATGACTACTGGGAAAAACATAGCTTTGACTAGATGGACCTTTGTTTGCAAAGTAATGTCTCTGCTTTTTAATATGCTGTCTATGTTGGTCATAACTTTTCTTCCAAGGAGCAAGTGTCTTTTAATTTCATGGCTGCGGTCACCACCTGCAGTGGTTTTGGAGCCCCCAAAAATAAAGTCTGCCACTGTTTCCACTGTTTCCCCATCTATTTGCCATGAAGGGATGGAACCAGAGGCCATGATCTTCGTTTTCTGAATGTTGAGCTTTAAGCCAACTTTTTCACTCTCCTGTTTCACTTTCATCAAGAGGCTCTTTAGTTCTTTGCTTTATTCCATAAGGGTGATGTTATCTGCATATCTGAGGTTATTGATATTTCTCCTGGCAATCTTGATTACAGCTTGTGCTTCATCCAGCCCAGTGTTTCTCATGAAGTCCTCTGCATATAAGTTAAATAAGCAGGGTAACAATATACAGCCTTGACGTACCCCTTGCCCTATTTGGAACCAGTCTGTTGTTCCATGTCCAGTTCTAACTGTTGCTTCCTGACCTGCATACAGATTTCTCAAGAGGCAGGTCAGGTGGTCTGGTATTCCCATCTCTTGAAGAATTTTTCACAGTTTGTGGTGATCTACACAGTCAAAGGGTTTGGCATATGCATGGTCATATGACTGAGTTTTCACACTTCACGAAATGTGAAGGAGTCATGCAACCCTCCTATCCTCTCTCTTTCTCTGTCTTCTTTACCATGGGAAGGCTTTGACAATGAAGAGGGCTACATGGCCCAGATTCTGGGAGGCTTCTGCTGCTACTGCTGCTAAGTCGCTTCAGTCGTGTCCGACTCTGTGGGACCCCATAGACAGCAGCCTACCAGGCTCCCCTGTCCGTGGGATTCTCCAGGCAAGAACACTGGAGTGGGTTGCCATTTCCTTCTCCAATGCATGAAAGTGAAAAGTGAAAGTGAAGTCGCTCAGTCGTGTCCGACTCTTCGTGACCCCATGGACTGCAGCCTACCAGGCTCCTCCGTCCATGGGATTTCTCAGGCAAGAGTACTGGAGTGGGGTGCCATAGCCTTCTCTGGCTGAAGCTTCTAGGAGCTAACAATTCCTGGCTGACAGCCAGAAAGGAAATGAGGTCCTCAATCCTACAACCAAAAGGAACTAAACTGTCAACAGTCTGAATAAAACTGGAAACAAATTCTTACCCAGTCCATCCTCTAGAAGGGAATACAGCCTCACTGACTTCTGAATTCCAGTCCCGCTAGACCCTGAGCTGAGAACCCTGTCATGCTGTGCCTGGGCTTCTGACCTACTGAACTCTGAGCTCATAAGTAGGTGTTACTTTAAGCCATTAACTTGGTGGTAATTTGTTTTGTGGCAGTAGAAAATGAATACATCCCTTATATCTTTTTTCCCTCAGATTTTTCTTCTGGTTACTAATTATTTTTCTCAAATAAACTATATAATCAGCTTATCTAATTCTAAAATAACATTCTGATAGCAATTTTATTGTCATTGTTTTACATTTATAGATTAACTTGGGGAGAATTGACATCTTTACAATGTTGAATAGTCCTATCCAAGAACATAATATGCCTTTCCTTTTTCAAAAGGGTTCATTTGCATTTGAAAGTTTTCTCTTCTTAGTCTTTGCACAATTTCCTTTTAAAGTTATTCTGAACAATTTATTTTTTTGTTCCTGTTGTACATTAGGTCTTTTTTATCACATTTTAACTGACTATTGTTTCTACATAATTATTAATTTCCTAATGTTAACTTCATGCCAAACTTTCTAAATACATTTTATTACTATTTATAATAGATTTTGAGTTGAATCTCTTGGATTTTTCAGGTAAACAATGTTATCTTCAAAAGAATGGTAATTTTACCTCCTACTTCCAAGTTTTTGGACTTCTCTTGTGGCTCAGCTGGTAAAAGAATCTGCCTGCAATGCAAGAGACCTGGATATGATCCCTGGGTTGGGAAGATCCCCTGGAGATGGGAAAGGCTACCTACTCCAGTATTCTGGCCTGGAGAATTCCATGGGATTGCAAACTGAGCGACTTTCACTTCACTTTCCAAGTTTTATAGCTCTATTTTTTTTCTTCAATTATGTTGGCTAGTGTTTCCAATATATTGTGAAATAATAATGGTAACATACATATTGATATCAATTTCTTTTATTCTGGATTTTTATATCTTATTCACAGGTAAGATTCAGTCAGTTTAGTTGCTCAGTCATGTCCGACTGTTTGCAACCCCATGGACTGCAGCACACCAGGCCTCCCTGTCCATCACCAACTCCCAGAGTTTACTCAAACTCATGTCCATTGAGTCAGTGATGCCATCCAACCATCTCATCCTCTGTCGTCCCCTTCTCCTCCGGCCCCCAATCCCTCCCATCATCAGGGTCTTTTCCAATGAGTCAGTTCTTTGCATCAGGTGGCCAAAGTATTGGACTTTCAACTTCAGCATCAGTCCTTCCAATGAATATTCAGGACTGATTTTCTTTAGGATGGACTGGTTGAATCTCCTTGCAGTCCAAGGGACTCTCAAGAGTCTTCTCCAACACCACAGTTCAAAAGTGTCAATTCTTCAGTGCTCAGCTTTGTTTATAGTCCAACTCTCACATCCATACATGACTACTGGGAAAACCATAGCCTTGACTAGACGGACATTTGTTCGCAAAGTAATGTCTCTGCTTTTTAATATGCTGTCTAGGTTGGTCATAACTTTTCTTCCAAGGAGCAAGTGTCTTTTAATTTCATGGCTGCAGTCACCACCTGCAGTGATTTTGGCGCCCCCCCCCCCAATAAAGTCTGCCATTGTTTTCACTGTTTCCTCATCTATTTGCCATGAAGTGATGGGACCAAATACCATGATCTTAGTTTTTCTGAATGTTGAGCTTTAAGCCAATTTTTTCATTCTCCTCTTTCACATTCATCAGGAGGCTCTTTAGTTCTTCGCTTTCTGCCATAAGGGTGGTGTCATCTGCATATCTGAGTGTTATTTATATTTCTCCTGGAAATTTTGATTCCAGCTTGTGCTTCACCTAGCCCAGCATTTCTCATGATGTACTCTGCAGATAAGTTAAATAAGCAGGGTGACAATATACAGCCTTGATGTACTTCTTGCCCTATTTGGAACCAGTCTGTTGTTCCATGTCCAGTTCTAACTGTTGCTTCCTGACCTGCATACAGATTTCTCAAGAGGCAGATCAGGTGGTCTGGTATTCCCATCTCTTGAAGAATTTTTCAGTTTGTGGTGATCCACACAGTTAAAGGCTTTGGCACAGTCAATAAAGAAGAAATAGATGTTTTTCTGGAACTCTCTTGCTTTTTCAATGATCCAACGGATGTTGGCAATTTGATCTCT
Organism: Bos indicus; assembly: GCF_029378745.1. Taxonomy (NCBI): domain Eukaryota; kingdom Metazoa; phylum Chordata; class Mammalia; order Artiodactyla; family Bovidae; genus Bos; species Bos indicus. The sequence continues at coordinate 41,647,776 of NC_091768.1, forward strand.
GGTTCCTCTGCCTTTTCTAAATCCAGCTTGAACATCTGGAAGTTCACGGTTCACGTACTGTTGAAGCCTGGCTTGGAGGATTTTGAGCATTACTTTACTAGCGTGTAAGATGAATGTCATTGTGCAGTAGTTTGAGCATTCTTTGGCAATGCCAAATACAGGTAAGATTAATCTATGATTTTATTTACTTTTGATGCTATTTTTTGGGGGGGTTGACATCAATCTTACACTCATAAAAGAATTTCACCTTTGATTCTTTTCCTTCATTCTGAAACAGTTTAAATAGCATTGAAGTTACTGGTTTCTTTAAAATTTCATAAAATTTGCCTGAGGGACTATACAGGCTCATTGCTCTTTGAGTGTTAGGTTCTTAAAAACGTTTTCTAATTCCTTCATGTAAATTTGGTCTGTTATGATTTTTCTTTCTGTTCTGAGAATTCTGGCCATTTTTATTTTCTAAGAAAAAAATCCACTTAGCCATTTATTTGCATATTTAAGCAAAGCAGCCATTTGTGTTCCAATTTCATTCTGTAAATTTGTGTTTTTGCCCCTCTTCTTGATTAGATTACCTAACATCTATACATATTTTATTATTTCCCCCCTAAAGAACCAGACTTTGGGTTGATTTATTTCTTAGTATTGCCATCTTTCTGTTTTCTAATGTAGTAAGTTAAGCTTTTATCTTTAGTATTCTTTCCATCTGCTTACATTGGTTTTGTTGTTCTTTTACTAACTTTCAGAACTGATTCTTAATTTATTTTTATTCTTTCTTGCTTAATGATATTAATATTTAGGACTTTGAATTTCTTTCTGAGTACTATTTAGCTATATACCATAGGTTCTAATATGTCACATATGTGTTACCATTACTTTGTAGATTTTCTATGCTTTCTAATTTCCTCTTTGATCAAAGAGGAAATGGAAAGTTTAAATTCTCCAAATGATGATTTTTAGATTTGTTATTATTTAAAAAGCAATTTCCAGTTTTATTAAATATTGCTAGAGAATCAGGCAGATGCTATGCTGCCCCTGTAACCTCGTACCAGAAAACATAGAGTGTAATCTTGGCCTTACTCCATTGGCCAACCAGTCATTACAATTGGTCAACAAAACACTAAGGCCCAGATTCAAGGGGAGGGAATATTCACCCTCCCTCTCAATGGAAGAAGTATCAAAGAATTTACAGATTTGTTTTAAATCCACTACATTTTCACTGCTCATCACTGGGTCTGTCTCTTATCTCTGTCTCTCATTCTCATTTTCTCTGTCTCAAAAACATCACAAACAATCACACCCATATTCACAGACTTACATATAGTTGCTTGTGGATACACTAGCTATCAGTATCAGAAACAAAATTGTAGTGATAGTTGTTGTGGTACTTTGTAAGTAATGACAGCTAAATTGAAAAAAGTGAAATATGTTGGTTATTAACTAATAGCAAATATAAGATTATTCCATTTCCCGAAATATCCACAAATCATAAGGACAAAATTTTTGAATAAAGTCATACAACATAAAGCCCAGAGTCATTAGGAGATTGTAACTTGCCTCCTGGTTAATTTTCCATGTGCTGGGTGGGCTCCCTGGTTTCATCTATATTGGCTTTTTCCTTAAATCTCCCATGGTTTCTTTCTTCCTTGACATAAGGATTACGTATCTTTTGCTAACATTTACTCTGAAAGGATGCAGTGTTTTCTCTCGCCCTGATCCTACGACTGTTACCTTTGCTGTCCCCACACTAACCTCGCACCCATTACTATTGCTTTGCTTCCCCTATACAAGAATGCCAGGCCCCATGAGCTAGTAAGCCATTTCATCCAAGTCTGGAAGGGGTGGGAGGAGCCAGAATCTACAACATGCTGCCATTTGACATGACAGTGAGGTGGCAGCCAAGGAGGACGGTCTGGCATAATCACCCAAATGCAAGTATATTCAATCACCTGGTGATGACCCCATTTAGAGCATTTGGTTGAGGGTCCAAGAGGCAGTGGTGTCAACAAAATGTGTGAGGGTGCATAATACACATGTCCCATCCATCTGGTAGCTCCCAAATCTATATGTCCTTTGATGTCTCTCCTCATCCTCAGACCTATGACTCTAAAGTGCCCAAATCCTAATTATTTTACCCCTTCTACCAAAACATGCTTCCAAACCATGTACCTTAACCCAGTGATGGGTGTCACCATCCGTTTATAACTAAGCCACGAACATGAAGTTATCATGAATTCTCTTTCATCACTCCTAAATTATCAAATCATCAAATACTCCATATTTTACCTCCTTAATAGCTCTCAAAGTAATATAGTTGTTCCCATCCCATTTGTCATCATCCAGGTATAGCATTTAAAATGACATCTGACACCTAGTAAGTATTGCCATCTCTCAGCTGTATCACTGAAACAGATTTCTAACTGCTCTCTGCCTATATACTTGCTCTCTCTGAGTCACTCACCATTTTGATCTATTTTTCTATAGTTGAGATGTTCTGTTTGAATTACTGTAGTTTTAATATAAGCCTTCATATTTGGTAGTGTTCAAAAATGTTTTTTCTTCTTCAGTATAGTTTTTGCTATTCTTGGCCTTCTGCCTTTCCATATAAATTTTAAAATTAGCTCATCAATTTTCACCAAAATCTGGGCATTTGATTGGAACTGTATTTCATTCTCTCACAGATAATCCCCTACAATCCTGGCTGCCTTGATGTTTCTCCATGTTGTCAGACAACAGTGTTTATAAGTATAGATTTTATGGTTGCTTTTGACAGGAGGATAGTCTGGTATCTGCCACTCCCTGGAGCCAGAAGCAGAAACACTTTGCAAATCTTCCCAATTTTCTATGAAAAAAGAGATTCCTTAGAAGAAGTTTATGTGACAAACCTTGACTCTGCCAATAGTTAATATAAAGTTAAAGTATGACTTTGTGAAACTTGGTCCATCTGACCACAGTTGAGAAAAGACGTACGCCAAGTGGGTTATGCAGCAATGACCACGAAGTGTTGGCTCCTGTAACTGAAGTTTTCAGGGAGAAGGTTATTACAAACAAGATTTTGAATGAAGTTTATCAAGATCCAATTTTACCTCCATCTCTCTGCTCACTTCTTGTTGAATGTTGAAGCCATTCTGAAGCTCATGTCCATCAGATAACTGTCAGCAACTCCCAGAACTACACACTTCCAGGTCCACACCCGGCAGAAAGTGGGTCTTTGTCCTAGAGTATTGGGAAAATTGCATTGGCTCTAACTGGATCGCTAAACAAATCACATTGCCTAAGGAAATCTGGTGCAGTGATTAGCTTAGGCCCAGGTCAGGTTTTTGATTCCTGGGCCAGGGGTCAATTTAGCTCCTCCAGAGACCCATAGGTTGAGAACAGGGTTAGTGGTAGTTTCCAAGTAGGAATTTAGGTTGTGGTTAGCAGGAGAAAAGTGAACAAATGCTTGACAACTAAAAGGACAAATATCCACCTGCCAAATCCGGTCTCTAAACACACATCATCTGAAGGTACCCGAAAGAACAGTGTCTCTCTGCTCTGGTCCTCCAAGGCTATTTCCAGGATCCTGCTTCTTGGATCATGATCCTATTCTCCTCACACTGCCACCTGCTCTACACCCATCCTCCCCACAAAACACACTGAGCTGTTTTGTCCCTGGCATGTCCCTCCTCATGTGCTCTCTTCTTCCTATCATTCTGAAGTCTTAGCAAGAGTTGAGATAGGAGGAGGAGGAGGAGGAGATGGTTTCCATTTCTTCATTGTCTCCATTTTCTGTCTCTCTCCTTACCTCCTCAACAGAACAAGAATCAGAAGATCAGACTGAGCTTCATCATTCTACCATTTACTGCTGTGATTCTGAAAAAGTCACTTCACTACTCTCTCAATTTCCACAATTGCAGATGGAGCTAATGATATCCACTTCACCTCTTTCCAGGCAATAGCTCTAAAAAGAGTAGTATAAATGAGGGCGAGTAAGAGGGTGACAGGTCTGGAGACTAAATCCTTTTAAATGACTGTTGAGATTGCCGGTGATGCTTCTGCTAGAGAAATCTTAAAATGTGGTTTTTTTTTTCCCCCCTCAAGCATTTCAGTGATTGTGAAGGCTAAATGAAATATTTTGAAAATGTTTATAGACTCTGAAGCTCTTAAGAGATGCTGAATTGTATTATGGGCCTCATACAGATGATTATGAAGCTCTTATTCCACCCCAAGTATTGTTTGTGCGTGTCACTTGCCAAGGGTTTCCACCTAGGGAACAAAAGCACAAAAGTTGCACTGAAGCCCTCTGGCCTAATCCTCTTAAGAGTCATTGAAGCCTCTTTGAATTGATCCAAAGGGAGTCAAGTACCTTTTTAAGACAGAAGGTTATTTTAGATTTCCTCACTGTTCCTGGTTCTGACAAGCCCACTCAAGTGTTCACTGCTACACACCACTGTTGCCATGCACCACTCGGAGCCAGAGATTTTGTCCAAGATCACAATGCCAGGAAATGGCTGAACAGAGATCTTTCTAGAATCCACCGTCCTTCCACACGGCCAACAAACACAGCACAGTCACAAGGGGCACTGTCAAGTCCAAGGCTTCAAAGGCTTTCAGAAAACAGATTTTGACTGCACTCTGCAGGAGGAATGGGACAGCGTCTGAACAAGGGTTGTGTGTGCAGGAATGAGTGGACCAGGAATCAGGAAGATCAGCTCTTAGCCTGGCGGGGGTGCCTAACCCAGGACTGAAGGTAAAAGACCAAATGTTTTAATGATCATTGCATTTGCAGAGCCTAGCACAGCAGCTGGCTTCAGGGATGCTCTGTTGAGCTGATGGTCCAGGTGGAAAGGAACAGATAGACTTTAAGAGGTGGCCTGGAGAGGATACAGCTAAAATTTGTGACTGGTTGAACATGAAGGATAAACAGTAACTAAGTAAACTCTGATTCAGGTCTGGGGAACTAGCAGACACAGGGACAATTGAGTGAGATGATTAAGAGTTCAGTGAGTGGCTTTAGTTTGAAGTGATGGTAGGTCAGCTGTGAAAACTCTATCAGAGACTTACAACATGAAGTGGTTTCTTTAATGAAAAATTTATCCAGAATTCTATAGGTTTTGACTATAAAACGTTAAGCCAATAGAATGTCTTATAGAAACTTTTCCTTTCTGTGGAGCACAGACCATTAGACAGATGACCTCCCAATGTTTCCCTTACTAATGAAACTCTACTTTTGACTGAAGCATTAGTGAGCCTGACTCAATATTTCCATATTCCAGTTTCCCTTGCCAGATGACTATGGAACTAAACCTAGCCAATGAGACATAAGTAGAAGGTCTTGGACAGGCCCCACCCAACTGGTGTGTACATTTTGCTCTTGGACTTTTCCTTTTTTCCCCACTTCCAATATGGAGCTGATGGCTGGAGCTCCAGCAGCCTTCTGATGACCACAAGGTTGGAAACCATGCTAAAGATGGCAGATGGAAGGAAGCTGAGTTCCTCGTGGCACTGTGAAGCCATCATACCAAGCCCTGGATGCCACTGTGTAACTTCTATTTAACATAAGAAAGAAAGCCTCTAATTTGTTATGTCTTTGTTTTTCAAGTCTCTATCTGTCAAGGCCAAATGCAATTGCTTTAAAATTGCACTTGTCATTAAAATTATGAAAGATCTTTGCTTTTCTTCCAGAATGAGTTTTAGTCTTTTACAAAAGTAATAAGGCTTTAGTCCTTGATTTAAACTAATGTTTCAACCTTATAAGCATTACCATCATTTATAATATCTGAAAGGCACTTTTGGGAGACTGGTGAAAACAGTTACAAGTATAGCCCATGGCCTACTTGTACCTTTTTTCAAAAAGACTTAGAGAACAGCATGTTTCAAATGCTACACAAGTCAAGATTCTAACCCCTGCTCATGACCACTACTCTGCACTTAAAACAACCCACTACTTTTAATCCCAAATAGCCTAATAAATACAAACAGCATCCTGGTTTTTATAGTGGTGGAATCTGTGAAAATAGATCCACTGTGAGCAATCTTGTCCCAGGGAGATCACAGTTGTTGAGGCGAAGGAGGTAGATGCCAGGCACCCACAGCCACATAGCCTCTCTCTTAGTTATGGTAACTGAACAGGATGTTTTTGTTTGATTGAAAGCACACGTCAGACAATGGCTGCTTCAACTCTGCCCCCCTATCTCAAGCCCAGCTCCAGCCAGCCGCTGACCACCTGACTGGCCAGGCCTAACGCCATTTTCCAGGAGAGAGTCTTTGCTTAACCCAGCCCACTTTGTACAGGGGTTCCTCCCAGGTCCAGGGTGCGGCAAGGACTTTTGGTTTGGGACTATCTCCTGTGGTTGGCTAGGGGCTGTAGTGATTCTTAGCGCAAGGGGTATGGGGTAGGGGAGGGTGTCCAGATGTGAGGAACGAACAGCAGAGGTGGGCACACCACAGATGCAAAATGCAAAGTCACCCTTCAGGAAAGTTCCTCAGTCAAAATCCCATCTGGTTTCATGCCTGAAGCTGTGGGCTTCATTTCCACAGTGTTCTCAAGCCTAAGAGCTTCATTTTGTCAATTACCTTCACGGATACAGAGTTCATTACCCAGCACCTGAATAGTAGTTCTGTTTGAAAGATAAATTTCTCCAGATTTGTTCAGCTGATCTATTAGGTAACCCAGAAACCTCTAAAAAGAAACAGAAAAGAGAAAAACCTCAACCTTAATTCTGTAGATCCAAAAGGGAAAAAAAGATAACCCAGTAAAGCCAGACTCACAGAGCTTCCAGCTCATTTGACTTGCTTAGAACAGACTCCCTCCCAAGGGGTGAGCCTTGTCTGGAGCTTTCTCAGAATTCCTCCCCTACCCTGAAGTCTTTGCTACTACTTCAATGTCCCCAGGTGGGAAATGGAAATATAACACACTCAAAAACCTTGGCAAAGCAACATTCTGGTCTCCATGCCTATTCAGAGGAGGGGCAGAGTCTAGAGACTGATCCTAAACTAGAGGAGAGCTTCTACTCCTGCCCAAGACAGTGGAAAGCATTGATGAAGGAAGGCCCGGGCGTGACCCCAACTCCTCAAGCAGAACGAACGTACACTCACAGAGCATGTAGAGTTTGCATCACATGCATTCTCTCATTTCCCACATCACTGGAGGCATCTCCCAGTGCCAATTCCACACGGGGCAGGAACCCCCCATCAGAAGGTCAGGCTGCTGCACAGCTGATGGGCAGGAACTCACCACTTCGTAAGGCCTCCAGCCCCCATTTTTACATCTAAACTCTGCATCCCTCTGGTTTTCATTCACTAACCTGGTTTTCATTCCAGCCCTGCAGCTCTCCATGTAGATTATGCACTTCCACATCCTCCTGATCATTTAAGTATGTGACGACCACTATCATGTCACTCCAGTGAGTATTCTCCTTTACAGGCCATATGAAAGTGTTAAGCAGTCAGTCATATCCGACTCTTTGCAACCCTGTGGACTGTAGCCCGCTAGTAGCCCACAAGTCTCCTCTGTCTATAGAATTCTCCAGGCAAGAAAACTGGAGTGGATTGCTATTTCCTTCTCCAGGAGATCTTCCCGACCTAGGAATGGAACCCAAGTCTCTTGCATTGCAGGTGGATTCTCTACCATCTGATCCTCCAGGGAAGCTCCTTATAGGGCCCTGACATAGACCTTGATTTCTTCTCCACTTACCCTGCCTCCAGCTTGTCAATGACCCTCTTGAAGAGCGTTGTTATGGAGGCCCATGTTCATTTGACTGTGCAGGCAAGTTCAAGGTGAGTCCTCCTAGGCCCTACACCTCTGTCAATAGAGTCCGTGGTTGTACTAATGTGTTTGTCATCCCCAGTCACACTGAGCCTCTGGTCAACTAAAACTCATAAATCTTCTCCAGTCCAAACATGTGCCTTTCACTTTCTAAGAGTGGGACTGATGTCGATCAATAATGAATGTTGCTCCTGATGCAATTTTTGTTAAACCCAAGGAAAGTTCTGTCCATTTACCTTAGAGGGTCCATCCTGATGTTCCAACTAGTCTCAAGACCTAGAAAACTGATCTGTTCTTTGACATTAGCTACACTCTTCAGCTTTGTGGCAATCACAAGCTTGTGGACCTGCTTTGTATTTCTTTGTGTCATCCATGGCTACATTCCAATGGAAGCCGACTGTCTCTACCAAGGGGTGAGCCGAGGTGACAGACTCTATCTTACATGGGGTTTGCCCGAGGTCAGGCAATAGACCTATGCCCTGTGGAACTGGCACTGGAATTCTGGTCTCCTGAAGCCCAGGGTGGAGGTTTCCCCAGAGGGCCATGGGGCAGCTGCAAGGGATGCTTTTCTCCCCCAGGTCCTGCCACACCTGCTTCGTGCTCATCAGCCACTCTGCAGATAGAATCTCCACGTGGTTTTCAGGGTGAGAAACTGTGTTCATTATCTTGTGTTGGCTGACTCAAAAGGCCAGAGCTACTGACAAAGTTGCTCTCCATTTGCATTCACTTCTAGACTTCAAGGGTCTCTGATCAAACCCAGCTAGACCTGCCTCCTCCATGGACCCGCCTGTATCACCCAGCCTATATCACCTCGACAGCTATGACCTAGGCACTAAGACTGGGATCCTAACGCTCATTCCATCATGTTTAATTCTTTGACTTTGAGGCAAGCCATTTCACCCTCCTGAGCCTCAGTTTTCTCATTTAAAATAGAGGACACAGCATCCTTCCTTTCAGGGTAAATTTGAGCATCAAAGGAGAGAATGAATATAAAAATTTTTTGAAAACTCTCCAATGCTTTGCAAAGTATATTGTTATTATCAAACGGGTACAGAACTCCAAAATGAGTCAGAACCACTTAAAATTCCTTTTTTAAAGCAGTTCATTGTATCCTAACCTATTTATTCATTTCTTTCTCTTTTTTTTTCCCCTCTTAAATTCCCAGTAAAAACTGAATATTAAGAATGCATGCAGGGAGAGCACTGAATACAAATTAACTATGTAATGTTCTTTAGTCACTTTGGCAGGGAAACGATACACCTATTAAAATACCCCAGGCAGAGCTGGCACGTACTCTGCTGATAACCCCAGCAGAGAATGACCTTGGCACCATTACAAGGGCAATATTTTCAAATGGATGAACTATTCTTGAACAAAGTGTCCAGTGTACTAGGAATAAACAGGCTTTTCATCAACAAAGCTGTGTGTTTGCTGGTTCCAACAACCTTTCCCAGAGACAGTGTCAGAGAGTGGGGAGGAGCAGGAAGCAGCACCTCCAAGCTGCCTGCCCAGTCTTGCTCATCTCTCCTCGAGAATCCTGTGACTGAAAGGGCCTTCAAACCTCCCTCCTCTCTTTCGAAGTTGTCATGATGACTTGTCTGCACTTTCACACAAGTAGAACCTGGTGCTGTCCACTGCGCTGCTGGGCAGACCTCAGTGAGTGCGTGGCAGGACCCTGCAGTGTCAAACGGGGCCCCGGAGCCTCACGAGCAAAGGCTGTGCTGGGGACTCATGTCTGGTGTCACCAAGGGTATCTAAGAGGCCAACTCCATCAGGAGGAGACAAGTTTCCCAGGCAGTTCAAAACAGGGTACACGAGAGGCTTTGAAGACAAGATCCTTGTGACAAAATTCACAAGGAGAGCAAGAAAGGACTCTCATTCACCAGGAATAAGGCACACATGTGCCATATGTAAAAGAGACAGCCAGTGGGAATTTGCTGTGACTCAGGGAATTCAGACCGGGACTTGGTAACACCCTAGTGGGGTGGGATGGGGAGGGAGGTGGGAGGTTCAAGAGGGAGGGGACATAGGTATACCTATGGGTGGTTCATGTTGATGTTCTGCACAAACCAACACAATATTATAGAGCAATTATCTTTCAATTAAAAATAAATTTAATTATTAAAAAAACTCAACTGGTGAGACTTGCTTCCTCTCCTGGGCCCAACAAGGCTGGTCCATTTAGCTATTCCTTCTTTCATTCATTTCAGATGTTTTTTTGAGTACCTACTGTGCACCTAACATTGTTCTGTGTTCTGGGGACACAGAATAAAGAAGATGGTCTGTTCTCCTTACATTCTGGTAAGAATAGGCAAACAAAAAATAAGCCTATGTCTAGTCTGCCAGGTGGTATAAAGTGCTAAGAGGCACAGGGAGTACAGGGGTGGGTGGGCATAAGTTTATATCGGGGAAGGCCACGCTGTGGAAGTAAATTTGACTGCAGGTTTAGAGGAAGTGCGAGAGTGGGCTGTGACTATCTGAGCAAGTGTATTCCAGGCAAGAATATGCTTCAAACAGCAAAGAAGATAGTGTTACAGGAGGGGAGCCAACCAAGGAGAGAGTCAGAAGAGATGAAGTCAGAAAGGTGATGGGAGCCAGTCCATGTGGGGCCTGAGAGCCATTTCAAGGGCTTAGGTTTTAATTCTGAGTGATCTGGGGGCAGGGCGAGACTGGAAAAGTAAGATACTCTGATTTCTGGGTCTAAAGATCATCCTAGATGTTCTATTGAGAACAACATGGAGACAGGCAGAATGTGAGCAGGAAGAGAATTAGGAGGATATGGCAAGAGTGTCAGCAAGAGAAGACAGCGGTGGCTGGAACCCAGACAGCACCTACACAAGGGTGAGATGAGGCTCACGGTGTTTTTTAGGTAAGATCTGTAGGAACTGATAATAATGGGATGTGGGAAATAAGGATTAGTCCATTGTTTTGACTTAAGCATCTGGGAGGACAGAGTTAACATTTTATCAAGAAGGAGAAGACGATGGTGAAAGGTGACTAAAGGCACCAGGAGTCTGGTGCGTTGGATGTGTGCATGCATGTGAAGTCACTTCAGTCATGCCTGATTCTTGGCGACCCTATGGACCATATCCCTCCAGGCTCCTCTGTCCTTGGGATTCTCTAGGCAAGGATACTGGAGTGGGTTGCCAGGCCCTCCTCCAGGGGATCTTCCTGACCCAGGGATTGAACCTGTGTCTCTTGTGTCTTCTACGTTGGCAGGCAGGTTCTTTGCCACTAGCACCACCTAGGAAGCCCCATTGAGATGTCTAGTGGATGCCAAATGGAGATGCCTTGTAGGCAGTTGGATAAGCAAGTCTTGGGTCCAGGCTAGAGATATAAACGTGGGGATCATTATTGTAGAGAAGGGAAGGGACAGTCCATGTCGAAGCACACCCTTGCTCAAATGCCTCAGCCTGAAGGTTCATGCTCCCACACCAAGAACTAGTCATCTGGGCTTATTTACATGCACAGATATTGAGAAATGTCAGTTAGTTGTGTCTCCTGAAAGAAGAAACAGTTGGGTGACCATATAGCCAGTTTCTGCCAAAATGGCCTTAGCAAGTTCATTTTAGGGGATGGTGGGAGCAAAAGACTGATGGAGGGGATGTTAAGAGAAAGAAGGAAGTAGAGAAATGGGGTGGTAGCTAAAGTGGGATTTGGAATCAAGAGAGGTTGTATGTTTTGTATCCAGCCTATATACAGGATGGAACGGAAATTTATCTATCCAAAAGAAGAAAAAGTGCGATGGTGCAAAAGAGAGAGGGAGCCACCCCAGGGGGATATTCCTGAGCAGGTGAGAGAGAAAGGGTTCTAGCTAAGTGCTTCTTAAATTTCATTGTGCTGAAGAATCACTTGGAGAGACAGTTCCCAGGCTCTACCCCACAAATTCTGATTCAGCAGGTCTGGAGTGGGCTGGAGAATTGGTAGTTCCGATCACCTCCCAGAGATGCTGATACTGCCAGTCAGGAGCAAGGACCACACTTTGAGTACTGCTGATGGAAGCTTGGGAAATTCACCCCAGTGCCAGCAGGGAAGGCAGACCAGACATGCAGTGATGAGGATGGGTGGGTGGGTGCGGTGGTGGGGAGGTGGGACTTGTCAGTTTATTGTTCTATAATCCCCCTGAACTAGGAAGCAAGGTCATCAGCTGAGAGTGAGCATGGGGGAGGAAGACTGAGGGTTTGAGAAGGGTGGAGAAAATGGGAAATCATTGTCTTACAGAGTGGGAGAATAATGGTGTAGGGAAATGGAATAGAGGGACCAGGCCAGCACCAAGGTCCCACCTGAAGTTCAACCACAGCCAGTGGCATGCTCAGCCTTGCTGGTGCAGACACAGTGGACAGAGGTAGATTCAGCCAGGCCTCTCTGGTCTTGCCAAGAAGGTGCAATGAAGGAAGAAGTGGAAGGGAGTTGAATGTGTACTAGTGGCCAGGGTGATAATGAGAAACCATATAATCTAAGAGGGTAAGGAGGGCAGTGAGGACTTGTGGGTGACAATGGGGGTGGTGGGCAACAGTGAAAGGGTGATAGGTCCATTGACTGTGAATCTCAATGAGGTGGAAGAACCACTGGACAGAACAGAAGCCTGAACTGCAAGGAGAAAACTATGATGAGAGGGTGGAAATTGAGATTACGAAGGGAGTACGACTGTTAGTAATGGCAAGGTCAAGGGCATGGCCAGGGGCATGAGTGGCCAAAATACCATAATGAATCAGTGGAACAAGATAGAAATCCCCCAAATAAACCCACACACCTATGGTCAATTAAACTATGATGAAGGAGGCAAGAATATACAATGGAGAAAAAGTCTCTTCAATAAGTGGTGCTGAGAAAACTGGACAGAATGTAAAAGAATGAAATCAGAACATTCTCTAACACCATATACAGAAATAAACTAAAAAATGGATCAAAAACCTAAATGTAAGGCCGGGCACTATAAAATTCTTAGAGGAAAACAGGCAAAACACTCTTTGACATAAATTGCAGCAGTATCTTTTTTTCTCCGCCTCCTAGAGTAATGAAAAAAAAAAAAAGCAGAAATAAGCAAACAGGATCTAATTAAACTTAAAAGCTTTTGCACAGCAAAGAAAACCATAAACAAAACAAAAAGACAACCCACAGAACAGGAGAAAATATTTGCAAATGAACTGAACAACAAGGGCTTAATCTCCAAAATATACAAACAGCTCATGCAGCTTAATATCCAAAAACAAAAACCCAACAAAAAAATGGGCAGAAGATATAAATAGACATTTCTTCAAAGAAGACATAAAGATGACCAAGAGGCATGTGAAAAGATGCATAATGTCACTAATTATCAGAAAAATGCAAATCAAAACTGCAATGAGGTATCACCTCACGCTGGTAAGAATGACCATCATCAAAGAGTCTACAAATAGCAGATACTGGAAAGGATATGGAGAAAAAGAAACCCTCCTTCATTGCTGGCAAGAATGTAAATTGGTATAATCACTATGGGAGGTTTCTTTAAAAAACTAAAACTAGAACTACTAGATGATCCAGCAATCCCACTCCTGGGCATATATCTGGAGAAAACTATAATTTGAAAAGATACATGTACCCCTATGTTCATTGCAACACTACTCACAATAGCTAAGACACGGAGGCAGTCTAAACATCCATTGACGGAGGAATGGATAAATAAGATGTGGTACATATATACAATGGAACATTACTCAGCCATGAGAAAGAATAGTCAGGGGAATGTTTTCACCAACTTCCCATGTGCCCCCATCCCCTCCCACCTCCTGCGTCAATAACCTGGAGCAAGAATCCCGACTTTGTCATTCCTCCCCCAGTCACATGCTTCTGTGAGCAGCCCATGCTGGGGCCTCGGGCCAAGTGCCCTGACCATCAGACCTGCCCCAGCAGTTTCTGAGGAGACCAGCCACATGCCCAGAGAAGGATGAATGAGCTTCTGCACCTCCAGCCTGGCAGGCAAGGGAGACTCTTGTCTTTCCTCCTACCTTGGGTAACTCACCTGCATGCCCTCCACGGACATACCTGTGTTATCCCCTCTCCTGGGGACAGGCTAGGTAGCCTAGAGAGCCACTTTCCCATCTGCAGGACAGATACTGACACCACCTTACAGTGTCAAAATGCCTATTAAACCAGAATGTGCTTAAAAACTTCTCGGTGCCATGTTTAATTTAAAAAAAAAAGTCTTAACAGTGAGTGTGCGACAGTGCCTATGTCCCAGATGCTGTTCCGGTGCTTTCCACACATCATCTCAACTCTCAAGATGCTCAGGTCATCTCATTAACATTCCAGAGCAGGGACTTGAACCCACCACTGACAAGGTCTCAGTGCATGCTCTCAGATGCTGCTTCGCTGCCTCCCTTTGCAGACCAAGTTTCTGTCCTGTTCCATCCTAGCGTGCCCTCTCCTAAATCTGCCATCTGGATGACCAACCAGTTAAGGTTTTGAGATATGTGGTCAATTCTAATGAAACTGGTAGAAAATCCTACTTAAAGAGTGTCACTGTCATTTCCTAATGGCTTCCCAGATGACTCAGTGAGTAAAGAATCTGCCTGCAATGCAGGAGACATGGAAGATGTGGGTTCGATCCCTGGATTAGGAAGATCCTCTGGAGAAGGAAATGGCAACCCACTCCAGTATTCTTGCCTGGAAAATTCCATGGACAGAGGAGCCTGGCCAGCTACAGTTCATAGGGTCACAAAGAGTCGAACGTGACTGAGCGACTAAGCAAAAAAGAATGAAAGAATGCCATTTGCAGCAATTTGTATGGACCTAGAGATTATCATACTAAGTCACCCAGAGAAAGACAAATATCATGACATCACTTATATGTGGAATCTAATTTTTATAAATGAACTTATTTACAAAACAAAAATAGATTTACAGATTTTCAAAAACAAAAAAAAGGAAAATGTAGGGGGGTGAGGTGGGGTGGATAAATTATGAGCTTGGGGTTAAAATATACACACTACAATATATAAAATAGATAACCAACCTGTACAAGGACCTCCTGTATTGCACAGGGAACCCTACTCGATATTCTGTAATAACGTATATGGGAAAAGAATCTGAAGAAGAATGAATATATATGTATGTATATACACATACACACATATAATATATATATATATATATATATATAAAACTGAATCATTATGCTGTAAACCTGAAAATAATACAAGGTAAATCAACTATTTACCAATAAAATTTTGAAAAATGAATGAAATCAGTACTCTATATGAGATAGACATATAAAAATTTTTTTAAAGATGCCATAAAGGATAAGATCACCGGGAGGAGGAGAAGTTGAAGAACTGGAAGACAGTATTAGAAAGACCACATTTGTGGATATTGAAATTATCAATGATTATTATCAAGAGCATTTTTGGAAGAGCACAGAGAGCTATTGTTTTCAAACTCTCCTGACAGAATCTGGTGCTCTAATGAGGGGAAGAAGTTCTGAAATATAAATTCTGGGCCCCCAAGCAAAAGTTTCCCCGTGAGTCTCCTTCCAGTGCTAATTGCAGAATAAACAGATGAGCCAGCAGGGCTGCCGGTGAAGAGGCTGAGCCAGCAGAGAGGATTGCTCTAGCTGGCCAGTGCAGAGCCCAACTTTTCCCAGCTCTTTTCCTGTTTAATCTGAAGAATTCAGAGTGATACACTGTTAACTGGCTATGTGCGTGCTTGTGCTAAGTTGCTTCAGTCATGTCCAACTCTTTGCAACCCCATGGACTGTAGCCTGCCAGGCTCCTCTGTCCATGGAATTCTCTAGGCAAGAATATTGGAGTGGGTTGCCATGCCCTCCTCCAGGGATCTTCCTGACCCATATCACCTGCGGCTTCTGCAGTGCAGGCAGATTCTTTGCCACTGAGCCACAGGGGAAACCCCCAACTCAAAATAAAAAATTTTTTAAAAAGAGTGGTGGGGAGATGTTGAGAACCTGAGGTGATTCATCAGAGCCTGTGAATGTTGGTGATGTCTCCTCATGCATTTTATATGAAACAGGAGGCCGATGGTTTATGATGTCTTGGATTTCATATTTAACTATTAGGCATGTGCTAAGGCAGAAAAGACTAAATACAGACTTCAAATTAGGAGATCTAAAGGGAATACCAAGGCAGCATCAAGGGTGAGCAGAGAAACCAGGAATTAGACTGGCAGACACTTGGCAAGAGAGTGGTATCCCTACCAGAGGCCCCCCACTCCATGACAGGGGTGTCCCGAGAGGAAATTAGTGGCTTCAATACATGGCAGAGAACAGACATCCTTCATTCGCCTGAGCAGAGCTGAACTCCCGAGTCCTCACTGTGTGGGACACACTGAATCCTACTCAGAATTGTGGAGCCGGCTCCTCCCCCCTCGCACCCCATCAGATCCATCCATCCCTGAGACAGAAAGGGGGCCTGAGTCCACGCTGTCCTCTCCATTACCCTCTAAGCCAGAGAATCCACACACAAAACCCAGCCCCTTCTGCAGTGTAGACACTGCTGCAAAGCAATGGGGATGGGCGTGGAGGGCGGGGAGGGTGGAAGAATGGCCATGACTCTGGCCACGTATGAATCCCACCTGGGACCTTCCACAAGTGTCTGTAGGGCAGGTGGGGTTCACATCCAGAGCTGGCTGTCCTTATCTCTGGGTGACAGGATTGTGGGTGACTTTTCCACTTTCTCATCTGTATTTTCTGAAGGAGTGTGTAGTACTATTGTACGTGGAAAACCCCCAATAAATTTGTTTTCTTGTTTATAAAACACTTAGTTAGATGGTTTGCCTGGACGAGGAGCACATCAATCACGCAAGCCCACTCCAGGAAAACAGCTAAGGATTCGCCTGGCACACACCGGGGCTCAAGTGTGGCATATGGCACATGGCAGTGGCAAGTGTAAGAGGTGGTGATTCACTGCTAGCGTCACCTGGCAGGAGCCCTAAAACTCAAGGCTGGAAAAGACAAAGAAGCGAGGAAGGCAGAGCTGCCCTCAGGACGGGGAGGACCCTTAGTGTCCCTCTACCGGGTGATTCTCCATCTGGCCCCAGGCTGTGGGCACCGGGGCATCTTCCTGTGGATCAGCTGCCTCGTGAGCAAAAGGACAAGGTGACATTGCACAGGCCAGTGTTACAAAGGAGGACGCTGTGTCACCCAGTAGGACAGATGTTTCATTTTTCCCACCTGGTTTGGGTTACCCCGGATGTCACATTGGCTTTGTCCTGAAGGTTGAGGTCAGGTTCAAAGACACCTGTGTTAGTCACTCTGTCATGTTTGACTCTTTGTGACCCCATGAACTATAGCTTGCCAGGCTCCTCTGTTCATGGGATTCTCCAGGCAACAATACTGGAGTGGGTTGCCATTCCCTTCTCCAGAGGATCTTTCTGACCCAGGGATCGAACCCTGGTCTCCTGCATTGAAGGCAGATTCTTTACTGTCTGAGCCACCAGGGAAGCCCTCAAAGACCTCTGGTCTAGTAGAAACACACAATGACCTCGGATCCAGGGCAGACCCCAGGTAAAACTGTTAAATGAATAAAAGGCACCTTTGGACATCTCCCTAAAAAACAGCAGCTACTTCTCACCAGGTACCTCACTTTCTAGGGTCCCCTGAGGGTAGCCGCAGCAGTAGTCCCCCATTCTGAGTCCCGATCCCTCAGGATTCTTATTTGGGAAAAGCTCCCTAAACTGAGCCCCTTGTGCAGAGGCTCAGGTGGTGTAGCCCAACACGTCACACTTCCTGCCATATCCAAATTATATCTGAGCCAGAGCCTCTTTCTAGAAAGACATGGCTTTACCCAAATAACCAAAATGCTAATGATAGAAATTTCAGGTTGATTTATAGGGGTGCAAATCAAGGAGAATTGGGGGGATAGGGATAGCACCCCCCCCTCACTAAAATAACACTTTACTTATTTTGCAATGTGGCTCTATCAATAAGAATGTTGACTTACTGGAAGAGTAAGCTACTTTAAATCCTTTATGGAGCAATGAGGAATTTTTAAATGGAAAGAAGAAAGGAGGGAAGAGAAGAGAAAGAAAAGGGAAAATAAGGAATCAGTAGAATGAAAGACTGATTCTTAAAACACATTCATGCTCTTTCATTCGATTTCCTCCTGTCCTTCACGAGGACAAGACGCTATTTAGCCCATGATCCTGTCCTTCAAGCCTTATTTTTAATATATTATTTGCTAGGACATCAGTTCTCAAACTGTGTTCCAGGAAACCCTGGAGGGTATCCTTGAGTCAAAGTTGTTTTCCATTTTAGTGCATTCTTGAGGTCAAAGCTATTTTCATAACAATACATCAAATAAAATTTGCCTTTTTTACTTGATTGAGTTTTCCAGAAGCCACATGATGTGTGATGACATCAATGCATGAAAAAACGCTCCATGTTCCAAAAGGTTTAGGAAATGCTTTTAGACTCTTTTAGAAAATTCACAATGTCCACTGGCATATGGAAGGCTCTGAGAAGTTCTGTGGTAAAAGCAATTCTGTTTAACTTGTTTTAATACAACATTGCACATTTGTTTGACCATGGAATTTCTTGCTTAGCTGTAGTTTTGGTTGAAGCCTTACTTTAGTACCTCGTACCATCATGTTTTGGGAAATGTCCCTCTAAGGGTAAGATATCAAGCCAGGAATCCTCTGGCCAAGGAATTTATTAGAGATCCTTCCTCTGGACCATAAGTGAGTAAAGACCGCACGCTAGTATGTCAGGACTGTGCAGGGGTCAAGAGCAGAGCCAGACTGCCTGAGTTCACGTTCTGGTTCTGCCAGTCACCAGCTGTGACTTTGGGCAAGTCACTTAACATCTCTGAGCTTTGTACTCCTTATGCATAAAATGGGAAAGATAATATGCACACAACCCTATACATATTTTACAACAGCACCATGCACATAGTGAACTAAACAAGAGTTTGTGTGTCTGTGTGTGTGTGTGTGTGTGTGTGTGTGTACACTCTTGCTATTATCTATTACTATGCCAAACTTGCCAGCCTAGGCTCAGGACCTAAAGCTAGTCACTAATTAGTGATGTGCCCTGAGACTTGTCATCTCTCTGCCATGGACTTCGTTTTATCCAAATGTCAAATTAGAAAGTGGGATGAGGCAGTCTCTGAAGCCCCTTGTGCTGCTGATATTCTCTGATTCCACTTGCTTCTTACAGACTGTGGCACTAACCTGGAGCACGACTAGAGAAAAAGCACAGAAGGAGAGGGCAGTCTAAGAACCCTCAGGTCCTGGGCAGCATCGTCTGGAGATGAAGGGGTCCACAAGATGGGATGGTCAGCCCTTGAGGATGGAGTCCTTCAGTTCCGGAGTGCTGCCTCCCACTGACTCGGCTTCTCACCCTGCACAGGCATGAAGGAGAAAGAAGGTGGGGTTTTATTCCCACCACCTTGACCCCACCCTTATGGCATGACTACCATTTAAAACTGGCTGCTTGAAGACACGGAGAACAGACTTTTGGACATGGCAGGAGTCGGGGGCGGGGAAGGAGAGGGTGGGACGAATGGAGAGAGCAGCACGGAAACATACACTACCATATGTAAAACAGGCAGCCAGTGGGAATTTGCTGTATGACTCCAGGAGCTCACACTGCGGTTCTGTGACAACCTAGAGGGGTGGGGTGGGGTGGGAAGTGGGAGGGAGGCTCAAGAAGGATGGGATATATGTATACCTATGGCTAATTCATGTTGATATATGGCAGAAATCAACACAATATTGTGAAGCAATTATCCTTCAATGAAAACTAAATAAATTCATTAAAAAATTGAAAAAAATTGGCTGCTTGAGATGAGGGCCTGGCTACAGAGAGGAACGAGTTCTTCATAAGGCATTAACAGGACACAGGACTTTCAGCTTCTCAGCAGGTTTTTCTGCTCTCTTCTAAAGACCGTCCCTACCACCCCAGCCCCAGGGAAACCTTTTAGACACCTTTGGTTAGTAAGACACAACAGTGACTGCCTCTATAAAAATTCCTCCAGGGTAACTTCACCACCATTGGGAGTGAGGAGAATACCTAAATTTAAAAAACTGAAAATGTCTGTACAAGAAAGAGCTTTGGATTGCTGGCAGCTGTGGACCAAGGTAGAGGCGCCCAACATAATGCTTCAGAGGCTAAATTGGGAACATTCGAATGCTTGGTTTTACTTGTGCTTAAAAAAGCCAGTGGCAGCTCAGCTGCCAGATGTTGGAGAACTTCAACATGTAGCTCGCGGGCATGGAATCGGCGATGCTGTCGCAGGTGACCACGAGTCAAAGGGATATGATGACTTGCTTTCCTAAAACTGCTTCTAGGGAGGGAGCCCAGCAGCTTTCATTTTTCACTTTCACTGAAGAAGTTAAATTTGGGAACACCAAAAAGATTTCACTTAACTCAGAGAGTATTGACACCAGGGCTTGTCAGCAAAGGAAGAATTTCTGAGAACGGTGCCTTTATAAGAGCTCAACTCCCTGTAACTAAGGCCTTCGAGTTTATCATCTAATTCAGTGTATCAGCTAGAAATTGCTGTTAGTTGCTAGTAAGAGGACTGGTTACAGTGACTTAAACACAATGGTCTATGTATTGTTTAATGTGAAATGAAAGTGTGGGTAATTACTGGCATTAGATCAGTGGCTTATGAATCAATTAGAATCAAGAAAATTAGGACCGAGTCTTTGTGATTCTTTTAGTCTCTTCTTTGTGAACTCAATATGGTTCTTGCAGCTCCAGCCATCA
Source organism: Bos indicus (assembly GCF_029378745.1). Classification (NCBI taxonomy): domain Eukaryota; kingdom Metazoa; phylum Chordata; class Mammalia; order Artiodactyla; family Bovidae; genus Bos; species Bos indicus. Next base: position 41,668,217 of record NC_091768.1, read on the forward strand.
CATCCACACCCCAAACAAGGCAGGTAGGATGGAAGGGCAAGAATGTCTTTCCCAGAAGTTTCATCCAACAATTTCTGCTTTCATCTTCTACAAAAGAGGCAGAAAATCATAGTCCTTTGACTGACTACATGCCACCTGGAATTACATTGTATCTCTGTCTCTAAGAAAGAAAGAGAGTGGATACCACATAGGAAGCTAGCACTCTCTGTATAGGGCTTTCTAGAGAGATGTGGTTAGACCAGAATGTCTTAACTGGTTTTTCTGGGAGAATTTGTTATGTGAAACAGCAGGCATCTAGGGAAGCCTCAGTTTACCCATGAGACTGACTTCCAGACCTCTCTCACTACGAGAGGAGGGGAAGCTAGTTCCCTTAGTTCCCAAAGCAACTTGGTTGGGGAAGAGAAAGAGGAGTCAGAAGACAGGAAAATCTCTGAATAGCAGTGGATTCATTTCTTGGTCAAAGGCAGGGTGCTCAACATTAAGTCTACAAAGATGAATGGATGTGGACACAGGAGCGACAAGCACTGCTTGCTGATGGAGTAAGGCAGGTAGTGAATGAAGAAAACATGGTTCAGACCTTCCAGAATCTTATCGTTTAGAAGAGAGAGACAAAACATGTAAACTATACAATGAAAGAGGTTGCTATAGATTGAATATTTGTGTCTCCCCCTCACCAAAATCCATATGTTGAAACCCAGCTCCCCCAAATGATGGGGCCTCTGGGAGGTGATTAGATCGTGAGGGTGAATGGGGTTGAATGAATCCCACATGAATGGGATTTGCCCTCATAACAAAGACACCAGCCAGCTCCCCCAGCCCTTCTGCCATGAGAGGATGCAGCAAGAAGACACAGCTGTCTGTGAACCAGGAAGCAGGACCTCACCTGACACCATATCTTCCGACACCTTGATCTTGGACTTCCCAACCTCCAGAACTGTGGGAAGTAAGTTTCTGTTGTTTATACGCTACCCAGTCTGTGGTGTTACAGCAGCTTGAACAGACTAAGACAGAGGCTAAGTGGAGTCAGCACCAGGCACAGAGGGGGGGAATGGACATCACCAGCAGGATGCTCCCAAAGAGGTCAGAGAAGAGGGGAAAGATGCAAAGGTTGCTGACCAGGTGGGGGAAGGGGGACGTGGCAGGGGAGGGGAAGGGGTGGGTTTTGCTAGCTACACAGTGGGGCTCCGTCAACTGGCAAGAGAAGCAGCCCTTGGCCTGAATTCCCAAGGGCCACCACGGATCTCAAATAAGCTGTCATCCCGACATTTCTAGCTCTCCATCCAGCCCCATACAACAAAGAAGAGGAATTTAAGGTCCAACCAAAACTGGAAAAGGAGAGGGAAAACTCTCACACTGATGTGTGGGGGATGGATTGAAGGTGAGGAAATAGTTTGTTCTGGACTTTCTTCAGATTTGGGAGTGAAAATGGGCTGTGGGAAGAGATGTGAAGGGCAGGAGTAGTACAAGAGGAAGACAAATACTGCATGTAATCACTTCTTGAGGAATCTAAACAATAAAACAAGTGAATTAATATAACCAAACAGACTCACGTATTAGAGAACAAACCAGAGGTTACCAATGTGGAGAAGGAAGTGGGGAGGGCCAGAGAGGTGGAGGGAATTAAGAGGTTAAAAACTACTAGGTATAACATAAATAAGCTTCAAGGATATATTGTACAGTACGGGGAATATAGCCAATATTTTCTAATAATTTTAATGGAGTGTAATCTATAAAAATATTTAACTACTATGTTCTATACCTGAAACTAATATAATATATTGTAAATCAACTATACTTCAATTTTAAAAAATTGTGTGTTTCTTTTCACACACACACAGAAAGAGAGTAGCCGGTTTGTTCCTTAAGTCTATGGTTTCCAACTGCTATTCGGTACTTCCAGCAGTTACCATATGTTCACAGATTCTAGAATCACAGTAAGCGTCAGGGTGAGCTGCAGTGCAATAATTCCCAGCTTTGTTCACTTTCCAGCACCGCCCCCCACCCATCAGATCACATGGCTTAAATAAGGACTGGCCCACCCTCCCCTTGCGCATTAAGTGCGTGGCTCCTCTCTGCTAATGGCAACGAGAACAGCCAGTTTTACTCCTGTGGGAGTTAGGAGGCATGCAAACTGACCGGTGAGCTTCGAATGGATCATGAAACCTTCTGTTGCTAAAACTTGCTTTTCCAATGGTTAGACTTTAAAAATAAGTTTTCTCCCTAGTAGCATCTTTTAAATGATCACAGCACACTAAAGCAAAGACTGATTCCACCCTGTCCTGCATCGTGAGAGGCCGATAACCTAGGAAGCAGTTGGGGGAGTGACTCTGGAGGGGGACTATCTGTGTTCAAATCCTGGTTCTGTCACTGATTTGCCCTGTGAAACTGGGCCCAGTATTTAACCAGTCTGTGCCTCGACTTTGTTTGTAAAATGAAGCTAATCGAAGTGCCTACCTTGTAGCGCTGTGAAGATTAAATGAACTGACAAGTGTAAGCGGATTAGAACTGTGCCAGGAACAGATGCCGGTTATTATTATTAAGTAACTAGCCGTGAATGTAATCACGTACTTATTTGCCTTGGTGGCTTCTTAAGGGTTAATCCTTAAGGCTCAAGTCCTGCAGGGACCTGCAGTGGGTTTGCCCACTTAGATGCAGGTAAGGCCTGCTCTTCTGCACACCTCCCCCCTTCTGCCCTTTGCCCTTCCCACCACCAGCATCTTCCACAACACGTGGAACAGACCTCCTGGCAAGTTACTGGCTCCTCCATGTCCAACAGCACAGGAGGGTGGAGGAAAGATGGAAGGAGGGCACAGACCTGAGGGGCAGAAGTGTCCTCAGCTCAGGGTTCTTTTCTCTTTTCTGCAAGCCTGGTACACCTTTGCAGTCTGCCTATGACGGTCAATTATCTGTACATCTGTTTGAAAAGCGGCCTGCTCCTGGGGGCAGAGGCGAGCAGGCCTGGCCCAGCTCCTTGCGACACCGAGCAGGCTAGCACTGCTCTCGGGAGCCTTGCCCAGTGGTCTGGCCTTGGAGGAGCTGCCAGCTCCCCCGAGAGAGTTGGACCTTTTCCACGTAACAGGATTGACTCAAAAAGAGCAAAGTTGCTCTCAACACCTGCTCACCCTCTCACAGCTTTGAAGGCCAAGACTGGAAGGAGTAATTGCAGACCATGGGCAATGAAAGGAAAAGGAGGAAAAATGTCAGCAGCCCTTAGTTCAGCATCTTCCCCACTGTCCTTTCACGGGAGGAGATCAGCGCAGGACTCACCGTGTCTATCTCTGGGTGGAGAGCTGGGAAATAGCGAAATGGCTCAAAGGGCAGCAGGTGGGATGGGACAGAGGGATCCAGGAAAGCAAACCCAGAAAAAGTCTCCTACTCTGCTGAAGCTAGCTTGAAATGGGTTCCTACGACTTATGCATGTGTGCATGCTCAGCCGCTTCAGTTGTGTCCGACTCTTTGTGACCATATGGGCTGCAGCCCACCAGGCTCCTCTGTCCATGGGGATTCTCCAGGCAAGAATACTGGAGTGGGTTGCCATGACTTTCTCCAAGGAATCTTCCCAACCCAGGGATTGAACCCATATCTCTTATGTCTCCTGCATTGGCAAGTGGGTTCTTTACCCCTAGTACCACCTGGGAAACCCTCCTATGACCTTTACCCACTCACATTTGCAAGACACTTTGTGAGAAATGAACAGGGTTCCCTGAGCACAAGCAGAACAGCCTGGTCCCACTTCAGCTGCAGGGTGACTTCTGGGCCCCCAAAGCATCCCACAAGCCCAGCTCCACTCTCTGAGGGACCCCCAGCATCACCGTGGTTCACTTTGCTTGGCCCCAGCTCCCAGCCAGGGCCAGGCTCCACAGGGCTCACAGGACAGGACTCACAGAAGACAGCGGAGACAAGGACAGTATAAAAGGAGGTTCTTAAAATCAAATGCCACCCTTCCATTGACTGATGTAATCAGACCACTAGATTTTGCCATCATGTTTGTAGGGGGCACCTCTCCTGGTGCCTGTCTGCCAACAGGGATGGACAGAGGATGACGTTTATCGGTGTGACCCCTGCCCACACTCATGACTCAGCAGACAAGGCATGATCGCCTGCCCAGGCTGAGCCATAAGTGAGGACGTGAGAGAAAAGCCTGGGCTCATGGTTTAAACAGAGGCATGTAATCACAGGTGCCACGGGGTGACCATATTTGGCCTGCAAGCCAGAGCAACAGAAGTCAGCCTGCAGAGAGGGAGGGGTGTCAAGACAGATGGACACGCAGAGGAGCCAGAGGGAGTGAGCTTCCAGCTCTCCAGACCCCATTTCTGCATCCAGGCTCACTCCCTGACCCTGGTTTCTAAGAGATTTCCCAGTATCCTTTCAACAGTGCCTTCTTTCTGTTTTTGTTTGTTTGTTTGTTTGTTTTTGCTCATGTATTATGTTTTCTATTATGTACATCCAGAACACCTTCCAACAAGGGCGGTGATTCACACTTACTGAAGGCTCACTTGCTATCTTGTTTGGATTTCCCTGTTCACGCTACTCCAAGGAGAAGACATGGGAATCACCATCGACATTTTATGGCCAAAGAACCCCAGGCAACCGGCCAGCCCTCAAGGTCTCCCAGGAAGGGAGGCGGTCTTTGACCCAGACCCAGTGTCGCCTCCATCATGCCTCCTTGACCTTGAAACCATGCCTCCTTGATCTTGAAGGCTCCTCCAGAAAAAGGAACACTGGCTCCAAGGCATAATCAAAGGAGATGTGCAGCATTCCTAAGCACAGTCAGACATTTCCTGGGAGTACAGGAGCTTCAGCTTGATCATTAGTTGTCACAACTTCACTGGCCTCCATCAGCAGAGCTAGCCATGCCTCTGACTTTGAAAACAAAGGATGCAGAAAAGCAGAGATGCCTCCCACTTATAAAAGTATGTGAAGCCTGTAGTCTGATGATATTATTTTAGTATCCATCATACAGTACTTTCTAGGAGAAGGCAATGGCACCCCACTCCAGTCCTTTTGCCTGGGAAATCCCATGGGCGGAGGAGCCTGGTAGGCTGCAGTCCATGGGGTCGCTAGGAGTCAGACACGACTGAGCGACTTCACTTTCACTTTTCACTTTGATGCATTGGAGAAGGAAATGGCAACCCACTCCAGTGTTCTTGCCTGGAGAATGCCGGGGATGGAGGAGCCTGGTGGGCTGCCGTCTATGGGGTCGCACACAGTCGGACACGACTGAAGCGACTTAGCAGCAGCAGCAGCATACTTTACATCTTTCTCCCTTCCTCCAGGGCACTTGTAAACAAGGGATATATATGTTACATTTCTCCTCCATGCCTTGGTCTAGTCCTCACTCTGACATTCCCAGCCAAAGTAGATTAACTCAGAAGTTGGCAGTCTCTCCTGCTGGCCTGTGTCCGTGCTTATATATGTGTGTGTGTGCACACACACACACACAACTCATGGATATCAAAAATTTAAAAACCAGCTTAAGATATAAATTTAGATACCATACAAGTCACTTCATTTAAAATGTACAATTCAATGGTTTGGAGTATATTATACTATTTTTAAACTGTGGTCAATATGTACATATAACCTAAAATTTGGAGTTTGAGCAAATTCTGGGAGATAGTGAAGTACAGGAAAGCCTGGTGTGCTGCAGACCATGCAGCCGCAAAGAGTCGGACAGGACTTACTGGCTGAATGACAACAAGTGTACAATTCAGGCATTAATTATATTTGCAACATTGTGCAATAGTCATCAGGATTTCTAACATTTTGTGCTCTGTCTCCCTCCCTTCCTTCCTGCCTTCTGTTTTTATTTTTTAAGGAGAGAGGGAGAGTTCACCTCTCCTCCAGCCCTGGCTTCCCCACGTGTGCTAACCCTCACTGCACTGCTTCACTTTACATTCCACTATTAACCAACAGAGGCCAAGACTTGAAGGCAAGATATTGACTTAAGTGTGAATTTCTGCCTGCTCCCAAGTCCCCACAATGCAGAGAGAATAACCTGCTTCTGGGAAGTCTCCTGGGGGCCACACTCCCCTGCTGAAGGGGAACTGCTAGAGGTCAGGGCTATGTATCCTCAGGGGCTCAGCAAATGTCTGCAGAGTGGCCTTGGGGCCATGGTGGGCTGTCCTCTGCACTGGCCAAGAGGCAAGCACCTCAAGGAATGTACATAGATATGTAGAATTCCTCAAGGAATTCCCCCTTGCTGAAAGTTAGGTTTTTGTTTTTCCTTGTTACTTATTAACTTTTATAAAAAGAACACACCTAAGTATCATTCAATCGGTGATGACAATTGAACAATACTCATAAACCATAATTCTTGAGTAATAATTATCAAAGATTATAATTGTACAATATTGAGAAGTATAGAACAAAATACAATTATTGGAGGACAATTGCTCTACCCATGCTTTATTCCTTCATCACTTTCGCTTGCCTCCTATTACTTTGCACATGTCCTAATTGGTGTGAGAAAAGAACCTTCTGGAAATTCAACCTAATCGGGTGCTAATGCGGGCTTAGCATTTTCATGTGGTTGCTGGTGGCCAGTGGGGGAAAGTGGGTCCTGATACTGTATTAGGTGCCAGATCCTTACTTTTGGGTTCTGGAGGCAGGCAGTGCCCCCCTTCCAGAATCCACTCAGAGAGGAAGAGAGGGAGGCAGGAAGGTGGCTTTTCAGAGGAAAAGCGCAGTTCTTAAGCAGTCTCAGGGTCTCTGCACAGGAATGACTTATGAACTTGTCTGGAAGGCTCCCAGCGAGGCCCATCCCCTCCACCAAAAGCCATCGTCGGGGATATCGTTACTGTCATTCATCATGCACGTGGACAATCAACAGCCCAGTCTCCTTGTGAGAGTTTTCTATGTAATTAAATGTGCTAGCCTGACACCACCCCTCCCAAAGAAAAGACAATATCTTCCGGATGTAAAATGGCTTTTATTTTATCCCAAGGAGCAGCATGCTGTTGCTAGGTGCCTATTTTTCTGCCTCTCAACTATAAAGTGACTAATGGGGTATATTTCATAAAACATCTGCAAGGATGTAGTTATTCTTATACTTCAGTGCCCTTTAAGATATTATTATCTGCCAACACTTGGACTAGGTGCTATTATGCAAATTATGCATAATAAAGGAAGAAGGGAGAAGTTCTTTGCTCCTGAAAAATCATATTTATAAGGTTAATGAGATTTATGTATATTACATCAGGGAACTGGGGTTAGAATGCAAGACTTTTTGAAATGTAGTAGTTGGCAACACTAAAGATTTGCTAGTGTTTTTCCCTACACAAGATCAAAACTTTTCATCTCCGTTGAGGTTTAATGAGATGAAAAAAAAAAATTCCCACAAAATCAAAACACATAGAATCCAACTTCAAGAACAAGGCAGACATTCTAAGTTGAATGTTTTCAATTAGTAGTGCCAAGAACAGGAGAAGGGTTTTAAAAACACATAATTTTGCATTAAAAAATCAAGTTAAATATTTCAATGAGATATCCATTGAAGCCAGGAAAGTGGACACTTTTATTTTTTGGATCAAAGGGAAAATACCAGGAAAATTCAATCTAATAAAAGAAAATACACATGTACCCCCCCCCAAAAAAAAAAACTGGAAAAAATTTATATACATATGTACATGTATGCACACGTTATAGAACTATGAAGTATTCTATAAACAAACAGGAAAATGTTCTGAACTCAGTCTGGTCAAATAATGGGAAGTTATAATTTAGCAAATATTCTGATTATAGGGAACTGTATTTTAGAGCATATGTCTATTTAGTATTAAAATAGAAACACAACTAAGTTTGTACTTGCTAAAGAATCAGATATCAGCAAAATACACTCAACACTAAAATAATTCTGATGATTAAGTTATCAGTGATGACATGAAGTTACAGCTGTCTTTGTAGCTATCGTGTGCGAGCTCTGAATAACAGAGTTCCAGTCGATAGGATGTTGGATTAATCAAATTTAGGTGTTCTGGAAAGGTTTTAGAGGCCAGTAATGGTGGATCCGCCCAGATCACCCAGAAGTGGGTCAGGGCTGGGCCAGTTTTGCTCCTTACTGAGTACACATGCACATAATCCTGGGCACGTGGTTCTCCTGGGTGTTTACTGAATAAATATTGTGGATGAATGAATTAGTAGTGAATAACAGAAGGTTAAATTGGAATTTTTCTGTTGAGAACTTTTGCTGAGGCTCAAAGCAGAGCTGGGTAACAAGTGGCCCAAAGAGAGATGCAGCTTCCATGTAAGCCTTGTTAGGAGTTGGCCAAAACAAGAGATAGACGATAGAGGTATACAGATATGATTTTAGATGGACTACAGGGGAGTTCTAATAAGAAGTATTGTGCATTTATTTTCCTTTTCCTCTCATCAGAGGAGGGGAGGGAATGCTTCCCCCATCCAGGTGAAGTTGGCTCTAAGAGGCCCATTCAGAGAGTAGGGAAGTCTGCCAAAAACAGAGATAAAATCTCACTTCTTGGTGGATGCTTGCTGAACTGCAGGGTCTAGAGACAATACGTGAGAATTCCTCTGTGGACCATGTGGATCCTGAGAATGGTAGCTGGGCTTGAGTCCTCTTAATAGGACTGGCCAAGGGCCTTGACTGCCACAGGGAGGTGAACCTGGCATTAGATGGCCATATGGGGTATCCCATTGGTTTGGATCTGAAGGGGGGTCCTAAGAGTCAGCCAGAGAGGGTGGGTGGGAATGGGGCAGGTCCAAGGAGCCCATGAAAGTGTCTTACAAGAGAAGGAACCAGTACCCAAAAACTTCCATATTCAGAGGACATCAGTGGCTGTGTTACAGCAGACCCCACCAAGTAAAAAGACATTTTTGCTTCTTCCCCTTTTCTCCCTACTCTTCCTCTACCTTGGAGAGTCAGAAGCAGATAGTGAAAGTCAAAAGACAACACAATAATCAAAGACTGTGCAATCTTTTTGAGCTTGGGTCAATCCTGAGCTGAGGGAAGATGAAATAGCTTTGAATTTGGCAGGAAACAGTTGTAAAATGTATACCGGACTGGGCTTTTTAATACTTTAACATGAGGACAGTTTATTAATAACTTGAAAGGGACTGAATAGTTCTGAGATCTGCCTGAGATATTGCCCAATGAAAGAAGGTTTGACAGCAATTTGGAAGGGCAGTGATAAGAGAAAAAGAAGCCATTTCCTGGTTATATCCCACCAAGTCCAGCCCACTTGATCAACTAGTTACAGACGAGTGAATGAATGAATGAATGAGTGAAGTCATTTCTGTATTATTTAGCTGGCACTATGTCCACCTGTCCAGCGCCCTGTTCAGCTTATCTGCCTCCAGATGACGTCTCAGCTATAGGTAGGGGATCCGTTGAGACCTCTTCCCCAGCTTCAGGGTGTGGCTGGGAAAAGTCACCCTGTTGGTGAGTCAGGGAAGGTTGACTTCTTGCATTCCTGATTTCTCTCCAGTGTACTGTGGCTTGATCACTCATCACCATCTTATCAAACACTATGATTGCTAAGTGTTACTTTGGCCCCAATAAGAAATGACTCTCAGCAGGCACGTCAGCAAAGTGCCTGGGTGACATCACCCTCTGTTTAGTACAGGACGTCTCCACTCCAGGCTGCTCAGGACACTCCCCAACACAGTAGGCCTGAGAACTTACTGAGAAGTGTGGGAACCCCTCTGTCCCAGGTCTCTGGGTGTTGCGGGGACCAACCCTGTGCTGGAAGGCTGAACGGTCCCTGCTTTTGCCATCTCTCCCTAGATGAGCACAGCACAGGTTCTTTTGTCGAGGTGCCTGTGAAACGATGTTGACAAGAAGATCCATTCTAACCCTGATCTTTAAGTGCAGGGCTCACAGTAGTCTCCAGGGCATCATCCCCATTTTTCTCTTGTAACTTAATTGCATTGCCCAGAACTGGCTGATCACTGGTCTCTCTCTTCTTCTAGGGCTGGAGTTTCTCATTAATCATGATTCTTCCTTCGAGTACAGAGTAGAGCCTCAAAAGATGCTGGTTCAGTAAATGAGACTGATTTGCCCTGTGGGGAAATCAGTCTCCTGGAGACAGGTGGAGTTAGGGAGAAGACACATCCTCCAGAGGGAGTGGCAGAGGCATAGGTAGGGTGTGGGGGAAGGGCTCGGCCAAAGGTCCGCAGTGCAGCAGGAGGACAGGTGAGCACAGGGCAGAGTGACGAGCATCGAAAAATAAACATGAGTCAAAAGCTAGTTGCCTGGAGGTCAGGGTGCCTTCTCAGGGTACGACTCTTAGTCCAGAGCCCTGGATAGCCATGATGTCACCGCCTGTTTAGTGGCATTTTACAGGCCATCAACTCGCTTTTCACAGCAGCCTAGAGAGAAGAAGACGTCATTCTCTGGTCCAGAGAGGTTAAATGCCATTCCTGATGATGCACCCCTACTAGAGGGGGAAGTATGATGACCTCAGATCACGTGATCCCATATCTGTGAGCTTCCCACCCGACCTGATCAAACCCAACTGTACAAGAGCTTACAGAGCATTTCAGGACCCCTCAGGTGCCCCTTTTAAATAGTTTCAGGGCAGTGTTACAAGAGATGTTTCTCAGTTTTTATATCTACTTTAGAGGTTCCTTCAACTCTGCCCTAGCAGAGCCCACTGGGCCAGGCAGCGCTCTCATTCCCAGGAAGAGCCATACACAGTCCCTCTGCCCAGGTCCCATTGGTGACGCAGGAGCCTGTTGCAGAATCCAGCTCCAGATTGGGCTCCACAGCTTGTGCTGGGCCTGGACGGGGACAGATTGCTGGGATCCGGAAGTGCCTCTGCAGCCAACACACTTGCCGTATGCGAGAGGCTGCCGTGCCAAGGCTGTCATTTTCCGCTCCAAAATGTTGGGTGAGAAGTGAGGCAGGCAGCATCCTCTCCTCAGTGCCTCAGATGTGCAAGCTTTCCTTTCCACTGGTAACACCCAATGTATTTCATTCTCTTCGGAGGGTTGTCTCGGCATAAAAAGAGTTCCTGAAATTTGGCATCCTCAGGGGTCTGATTTACAAAGTTGGGACCAGAAGGTGGAATTGCTTTCGAGGTTTTGTTCAGATTGTTAAAAAAGATGCCAAAAGATGTCTTTTTTATGTTAAGTTGGCTTCTTCTTTTAATGTCAATACCAGCTTAATGCTTTTAAGGTAACAAATGGCACGCTGTGATACCTTGCCCAGTTAATTTTTAAAAGGAAATTTAGGGGGAGAGCCTGAAATTACTTTTTGTTTTTTAATGACAAAGCATATTTAGGCAGGCTAAATGTGGCAAAATAAAAAACAAAAAAAAAGTAAATATCAGTTCAGAGACTTCTATTTACTGAAACTCATTTTAAAAGCAAGAAGAGACATGAAAGGCAAAAATTCTACGCAAATTCAAATAGTTTCCAAGGAAAATTCCTGTAACCTTGAAGAATAATAAAGGCTCACGGATATATTTGGAATTTCTGAATGGTAGGACTGTTTCCTGAGAGCATTTTAAACATCCCAAGTGAAAAATGAGAACAAGGCCTAAGTTGTTTGGTGAAGAGCAAAGAACTCTTCTTTGGTTTGAGAGAAAGAGAGGGGACTCTAAGAGTCAAAAATGCTGGGAGGGTTGGAGTTTCACATAAAATATGATTGACAGTAGCTTTTTGCCAAAAAACTTTTTGCTAGATGCCATATGCAAAAAAAAAAAAATGTATGTTATAATCATTTTTTTAAAGCCCATTTCATGCCATCTTGCATTCTCTGAGCTTTTCCCTTTGCTTTTTAGCCCTGAACAAGGTGTCAGGGTTTGAGCCTCTGCTGAGTGGGACCTGCCAGGTACACTCAGCCAAGCCCTTCTTTTGTCTTTGCAGGATCCTGGGCATCTGCAGCCCCATCCCTGCCCATATCTGTGTTCATTTCAAGGCAGTGGAGCTTCTTTGCATTATTTTATACTCTTTCCAGCATTTCTAAGCCACTCAAACCTCAAAATTGGACATTACACTGAAACCTAATAAGGAGGATACTGGGTAGAGTGACATACACAACTGCCCTCAAGTAGTTTATAATCCTTCGGTGTAGACAGTATCATGTGGTATTCCCACTTCTGTTCTTGGGTTATTATAAGAGGTGCAATAATAGCCAGCATTATCTAATACATGTAACAAAGTCTAAGCACTTTGCAAATGCTAACAGGAGAGCAATTAATTCCATCTGAAAGGAGGGGAGAAGCCTTCATTCAAGCAGCATCAGTGCAAAAGGAACCTTGAGAGATGAATTGAGATTTAGCAGGGAAAGAGAAGCAGGCGGAAAGATCGCCGGGGAACACAGGCCTGGAGCCTGGATGTGCCTGGCACCTTAGGGAACCTCCAGCTCCTCTGGGCCTGGTACCAACATGCAGAGTGGGACCTGGGGCTAAGGGGGAGGTTGGGCTGTGCCTTGGGAGGTTTGAGCACTGTGCTAAGGGCTCAGAGTTGATTCTGGAGGTTAAGGGAGCAAAGAAATTATGAAACTCAGGGGACCTGGGAGGCATGTGAAACTGCATCTATTGCTATGCTCTACATGATGTGTGTGGTGAGTAGGAAGATATGTCCATGGCTTTGTCTAGTTTCTCAAAGGGTCTCACTGTTCTGAAGCCAGGTGTCAGAGCCAGGCTGGAAGAGAGGCTCGCTGCCATCCTCTCCGCAGAACCCCCTACCCCACGCATCTCCAGTCAAGACACAGGCACAAAGGAGGCCTCCAGTGCACCTAGCCCTGGACAGGAATCCAGAAGACTTGCGGGCACTGGTTCCCTCCTCTGGGACCTCCTTGTGGTACTGCATTTCTGCACTACCTAAGGGTGTTTATTTACACATTTTAATGTCAAATGAGTGGACAACTGTCCAATAACTTCAGCCATGAGGTTCAGATTTCTAACTTTCTCCCTTTGGCAACATCATCTCAATTGTTTAAAACAAAGCAGCAGACTCTCCATGATTTCCCTGCTCCTCCCGTGGCTCAACACCAGACCGCAGCCTCCTGTCCATCTCTGACCATCACCACTGTCCCCAGCTAGCAACCAATGAAACCCTGCTGGCCTTGTCAACCTTTCATTTAGTGAGAATAAATGTGTCCTTCTCCCCTTCACCCCACTCCTCTCACACTTTTCCTTGGGGGCCAGGCTGCAAATCTTGTCCTCAGAGCCCTCTGCTCCATAGACCAACAGTACTGATGGAGTTTTCCAGAATGAAGCCCATGTTCTACTTGAGATACATTCTGGCTATTTTACTACAAACATTAACTGTTGGAAATCGCACCAGGTTGCTCATGAGAAGCCCTCCACATCTCAAGCAGTGGGCTGTGGGAAATGGGGAAGGAACAAAGTCAAGGCCCCTTGAAGACTGGAGAGAGATGGGCCTCACAAGCGGTGGCTGCTAGGCTGTCAAGGCTGACTTTACAAGTATGGAGGTTAGGCTCCAATTCAAATAAATTTTTTTTTTTTTTTTTTAAAGACATATGGAGGCTCGGAACCTGAACCACCACTCAGAAACGAGCATTTCCTGGATTCAAAGCATGCAAAGTTAACCAACAAGCACATGTTACTATGTGCCAAGCAGTGGTCAGATTTAGAGGCTCAGGAGCCCGGAAGTGTCTGCCCCCCTCACCCCCACAGGTGTCTTTCCTCCCCACCTGACTGCGATCTTGCAAGGTGCAGGTGCCCGACTCACTTGTGACCCCACCCCCAACCCCCCTTCACTCACAGTCCTGGGTATGGGTCTTGTACATGGTGGACATCAGTGACTGTGTGCTAAAGAGCACTGGCCTGGGCAAATGTTTGTTGAACTCTCCTGATGTACCAGACACTATATCAAGCCCTGAAGACAGACTTAGATAAATAAAGCCCAGTCCCTGCAGTCCAGAGGCTAAATGACCATGGTATATGTGAAGGGAAGAGCTAACATTTAGGTAAAATGACCTAAGACCTAAACAAAGGTAGAAGTAAAACAAATGAACAGGCGTAGAATGAGTCTGGCAAAACTTTGCTTTGATTGGCAGGGCAAAACTGCTCATATTAACTGGACCCAGGGCAAGGAGCTCATCTACTTACTTCCTCCTCGTCTGGTAGAGCCAAAAGAAAGAAAACCATGTCTTTGCCCCAGCAGGAGAATGTGCCTAGACACATACTCCTTCTTCTCTCTCATCCCATCTCTGCATCTCTGGCAGCCAGACACTCAGAAACACAGAAGGTAGGACACACACCACCATAGTTTAGCTCAGAAACACAGAAGGGTCAGGACAAATACACTGAAAGAAGAAGATAGGAGGAGGTTGATTTGCAGGGAAAGTCTGGAGATAGAACTGCAGGTTTTCAGAACTTTCTAAAAGTTAAATGTGTGCACACACATCCACAGACACAATGTATCTACTTACCCTTTATCACCCATGCCCTTTCCTCTTCGCTTTTAAAAGTGAAAATGAAGATACAGATGGCCAAGCAACACATACAAGATGCTCAACATCGCTAATTATTAGAGAAATGCAAATCAAAACCACAATGAGTTATCACCTCACACCAGTCAGAATGTCCCTCATTTAAAAAGTCTACAAATAATAAATGCTGGAGAGGGTGCGCAGAAAGGGGAACCTTCTTACACTGTTGGTGGGAATATAAATTGGTGCAGCCGCTATAGAGAACAGTATGGAGATTCCCTGAAACTAAAAATGTATTTATCATATGATCCAACAATCCCACTACTGGGCATATATCCAGAGAAAATCAATATTCAAAAAGATACCTGCACCCCTATGCTCACAGCACCACTATTTACAATAGCCAAGACATGGAAACAATGTCCTAAATGTCCATCAACAGATGAATGGAGAAAAAAAAAAAAGGTGTGGTACATATATACAATGGAACATTACACAGCCATTAAAAAGAATGAAATAATGCCATTTGTAGCAACATGGATGGACCTGGAGATTATCATAGTGAGTGAAATAAATCAAAGAAAGACAAATATACCATATCACTTATATATAGCATCTAAAAAAATGATACAATTGAACTTATTTACAAAACAGAAACAGACTCAGTCTTTGAGAATGGAACTCTTGGTCACTAGTGAGGAAGGGTCAGGGGTGGGGAGAGATTGGGAGTTTGGGAGTAACATGTACACGCTATATTTAAAATATATAACCAACAAGGATGTACTGCAGACAGCACAGAGGATGCTGCTCAATGCTGTAATAACCCAAATAGGAAAAGCATTTGAAAAAGAATGGACCTATGTATAACTGAATCACTTTGCTGTATACCCGAAACTAACACAACATTTTCAATCAACTATACTCCAATAAACATTTTTTTAAATTATTTTAAAAAGAGAAGTAAAAATGAAGAAAACAGAGGGGAACTGAGGCTATTTATGGGGTGAAAGGAATTGGGGCTGGGTCAGAGGTGGAGCTTCCTGTTTTGTTACAAACTCTAAACCAAGACCATGGCTCTCTTCTCACCCTCTCCTTGGACTCATACCCTGCACCCCACCCCCTGCTTTGCTCCTCTTATAAAAATCCCTGGTTTCATGAGAAAAATGAAAGAAAACACATATTACAAAATCTGTACAGTCCCATCTAATTTGCGTTTCTTTCTGAGTAACTACCGTCATTCCTACATTCACTGCCCTCCTCCCACATCAAGACTTTCTAATTTTAGAGTTAAGAGCATGGAACTTGACACTGGATATGTTTCCATTTACCATGAAAGGCATGTTTCTTCACAAACAACTGGAGGGCAGGCTTGGAAAACAGGTTTAAAGACCAGACGTGTAGAATTTTGGCACGCAATTCTCTGGAAATGTCCACCAACCAGGCAAGAGGCAGGAAGCACTGAGAACGAATATGTTCTCTGGCTTCTTTCAAGTGAAGTGATTTAATTTTAAGACTTTCAATTCATAAAATAGCCTCAGCTAATTTTCCAAGGAAAAATTAGCATATTTTGTTTTTCTTCATTTTTCAAAGAATATTTGGGCCATGAAAAAGAATTTATACTGACTTTCCTTAAAAGACTTAATTGGGTACTGACCCAGTGCTTTAGGAATGAGTGTAAAATAGTGAAAGAAGCAAGTTTACTAGGGATAGAAATCTTTTTGTGACATAGAAATTAGAGATCAGTTCAGCCTTCACAAATAAAAATTAAACCAGAAGAAACCTGTCAGCTTGCTGTAGTCCATTTCTATAATTTTGTAGATTTATAAATTTAGAAGTAAAAATAGCTTCTATTTCTACAGAAGGAAAGGCCAAGTCTTTGACTGTGAAGCTAACATTTTTATATCTCCATGGATGTCCTCTTTACCTAAACTGTAGGTCAGTGCCTTTTATTTCCACTTATATAGTCAAATTATCAATATATTTTCCTTTAATCATCATTTTATAAGAGGAAGAGTCAGAAATCACTCAGTGTAGTTTTAAACATGTCATTTTTTTTGTTTTTAATTTATTTTTTTATTGACGGATAGTTGCTTTACAGAATTTCATTGTTTTCTGCCAAACTTCAACATGAATCAGCCATAGGTATATACATATCCCCTCCCGCCTGAACCTCCCTCCCATCTCCCTTCCCATCCCACCCCTCTAGGTTGATACAGAGCCCCTGTTTGAGTTTCCTGAGCCACAGAGCAAATTCCCCTCAGCTATCAATTTTACATATGGTAATCGGACACGACTGAGCAACTGAACTGAACTGAATGTAAGTTTCCATGTTACTCTCTCCATACATCTCACCCTCTCCTCCCCTCTCCCCACGTCCATAAGTCTATTCTCTAGGTCTGTTTCTCCATTGCTGCCCTGTAAATAAATTCTTCAGTACCATTTTTCTAGATTCTGTATATGTGCATTAGAATATGATATTTATCTTTCTCTTTCTGACTTACTTCACTCTGTATAAATAGGTTCTAGGTTCATCCCCCTCATCAGAACTGACTCAAACATGTTCCTTTTTATGGCTGAGTAAGCTGAGCGTCGAAAAATTGATGCTTTTGAACTGTGGTATTGGAGAAGACTCTTGAGAGTCCCTTGGACTGCAAGGAGATCCAACCAGTCCATTCCGAAGGAGATCAGTCCTGGGTGTTCTTTGGAAGGAATGATGCTAAAGCTGAAACTCCAGTACTTTGGCCACCTCATGTGAAGAGTTGACTCATTGGAAAAGACTCTGATGCTGGGAAGGATTGTGGGCAGGAGGAGAAGGGGACAACAGAGGATGAGATGGCTGGATGGCATCACCGACTTGATGGACGTGAGTTTGAGTGGACTCCGGGAGTTGGTGATGGACGGGGAGGCCTGGCATGCTGCAATTCATGGGGTCGCAAAGAGTCGGACACGACTGAGTGACTGAACTGAACTGAATTGATTCTGACTGGTGTGAGTTGATATCTCATTGTAGTTTTTATTTGCATTTGTCTAATAATGAGCGATGTTGAACATCTTTTCATAGTGTTAGCCATCTGTAGGTCTTCTTTGGAGAAATGTCTGTTTACATCTTTTTCCCACTTTTTCATTGGGTTGTTTTTCTGGCATTGAGTTGTGTAAGCTGCTTATATATTTTGGAAATGTATCCTTTGTCAGTTGCTTCATTTGCTATTATTTTCTCCCATTCGGAGGGTTGTCTTTTCATCTTGCTTATATTTGCTTTGCTGTGCAAAAGCTTTTAAGTTTAATCAGATCTGACTTATTTACTTTTGTTTTTATTTGCATTACTCTAGGAGGTGGGTCATAGAGGATCTTGCTTTGATTTATGTCATCAAGTGTTCTGCTTGTGTTTTCCTCTAAGAGTTTTATAGTTTCTGGTCTTACATTTTGGTCTTTAATCTACTTTGAGTTATCTTTGTGGACATCACCAGATGGTCAACACCAAAATCAGATTGATTATATTCTTTGCAGCCAAAAATGGAGAAGCTCTATACAGTTAGCAAAAACAAGACCAGGAGTGGACTGTGGCTCAGGTCATGAACTCCTTATTGCAAAATTCAGACTTAAATTGAACAAAATGGGGGAAACCATTAGACCATTCAGGTATGACCTAAATCAAATTCCTTATGATTATACAGTGGAAGTGAGAAATAGATTTAAGGGACTAGATCTGATAGACAGAGTGCCTGATGAACTATGGACGGAGGTTCGTGACATTGTACAGGAGACAGGGATCAAGACCATCCCCATGGAAAAGAAATGCAAAAAAGCAAAATGGCTGTCTGGGGAGGCCTTACAAATAGCTGTGAAAAGAAGAGAAGCGAAAAGCAAAGGAGAAAAGGAAAGATATACCCATTTGAATGCAGAGTTCCAAAGAATAGCAAGGAGAGATAAGAAAACCTTCCTCAGCAATCAATGCAAAGAAATAGAGGAAAACAATAGAATGGGAAAGACTAGAGATCACCTCAAGAAAATCAGAGATATCAAAGGAACATTTCATGCAAAGATGGGCTCAATAAAGGACAGAAATGGTAGGGACCTTACAGAAGCAGAAGATATTAAGAAGAGGTGGCAAGAATACACAGAAGAACTGTACAAAAAAGATCTTCACGACCCAGATAATCATGATGGTGTGATCACTCACCTAGAGCCAGACATCCTGGAATGTGAAGTCAAGGGGGCCTTAGAAAGCATCACTATGAACAAAGCTAGTGGAGGTGATGGAATTCCAGTGGAGCTATTTCAAATCCTGAAAGATGATGCTGTGAAAGTGCTGCACTCAATATGCCAGCAAATTTGGAAAACTCAGCAGTGGCCACAGGACTGGAAAAGGGCAGTTTTCATTCCAATCCCAAAGAAAGGCAATGCCAAAGAATGCTCAAACTACCGCACAATTGCACTCATCTCATACACTAGTAACATAATGCTCAAAATTCTCCAAGCCACGCTTCAGCAATACGTGAACCATGAACTTCCAGATGTTCAAGCTGGTTTTAGAAAAGGCAGAGGAACCAGAGATCAAACTGCCAAAATCTGCTGGATCATCAACAAAGCAAGAGAGTTCCAGAAAAACATCTATTCCTGCTTTATTGACTACGCCAAAGCCTTTGACTGTGTGGATCACAACAAACTGTGGAAAATTCTGAAAGAGATGGGAATACCAGACCACCTGACCTGCCTCTTGAGAAATCTGTATGCAGGTCAGGAAGCAACAGCTAGAACTGGACATGGAACAACAGACTGGTTCCAAATAGGAAAAGAAGTACGTCGAGGCTGTATATTATCACCCTGCTTATTTAACTTATATGCAGAGTACATCATGAGAAATGCTGGGATAGAAGAAGTACAGGCTGGAATCAAGTTTGCCAGGAGAAATATCAATAACCTCAGATATACAGTTGACACCACCCTTATGGCAGAAAGTGAAGAAGAACTAAAGAGCCTCTTGATGAAAGTGAAAGAGGAGAGTGAAAAAGTTGGCTTAAAGCTCAACATTCTGAAAACAAAGATCATGGCATCTGGTCCATCACTTCATGGCAAATAGATGGGGAAACAGTGGAAGACTTTATTTTGGGGGGGCTCCAAAATCACTGCAGATGGTGATTTCAGCCATGAAATTAAAAGATGCTTACTCCTTGGAAGGAAAGTTATGACCAACCTAGACAGCATATTAAAAAGCAGAGACATTACTTTGTCAACAAAGGTCTGTCTAGTCAAGACTATGGTTTTTCCAGTAGTCATGTATGGATGTGAGAGTTGGACTCTAAAGAAAGCTGAGCACCGAAGAACTGATGCTTTTGAACTGTGGTGTTGGAGAAGACTCTTGAGAGTCCCTTGGACTGCAAGGAGATCCAACCCATTCATCCTAAAGGAGATCAGTCCTGGGTGTTCATTGGAAGGACTGATGTTGAAGCTAGAACTCCAGTACTTTGGCCACCTGATGTGAAGAGCTGACTCATCTGCAAAGACCCTGATGCTGGGAAAGATTGAGGACAGGAGGAGAAGGGGATGACAGAGCATGAGATGGTTGGATGGCATCACCAACTCAATGGACATGAGTTTGAGTAAACTCTGGGAGTGGTGTTGGACAGGGAGGCCTGGAGTGCTGCGGTTCATGGGATGGCAAAGAGTTGGACACAACTGAGCGACTGAATTGAGCTGAACTGATGGTGTTAGAAAGTGTTCTAATTTCATTCTTTTACATGTAACTGTCCAGTTTTCCCAGCACCATTTATTGAATAGGCTGTCTTTGCAACATTGTATATTCTTGCCTCTTTTGTAAAAAATAAGGTACCCATAGGTGCATGGGTTTATTTCTGGGCTTCTATCTTGTTCCATTGGTCTATATTTCTCTTTTTGTGCCAGTACCATACTGTCTTGATGACTGAAGCTTTGTAGTATAATCTGAAGTCGGGAAGGTTGATTCCTACAGCTCCATTCTTCTTTCTCAAGACTGCTTTGGCTATTTGGGGTCTTTTGTGTTTCCATATGAATTGTGAAATTGTTTGTTCTAGTTCTGTGAAAAATGCCATTGGTAATTTGATAGGGATCACATTAAATCTGTAGATTGCATGTGGTAGTATAGTCATTTTCACAATATTGATTCTTTCTTCCCAGGAACATGGAATATCTCTCCATCTGTTTATGTCATCTTTTATTTCTTTCATCAGTGTCTTATAATTTTCTGTGTACAGTTCTTTTGTCTCCTTAGGTAAGTTTATTCCTAGATATTTAATTCTTTTTGCAATAGTGAATGGGATAGATTCCCTAATTTCTCTTTCTGATTTTCCATCGTTAGTATATAGAAATGCAAGTGATTTCTGTGTATTGATTTTGTATCCTGAAACTTTGCTAAATTCACTGATTAGCTCTAGTAATTTTCTGATACTATTTTTAGGGTTTTCTATGTACAGTATAATGTCATCTGAAAACAGTGAGAGCTTTACTTCTTCTTTTCTGATCTGGATTCCTTTTATTTATTTTTCTTCTCTGATTGCTGTAGCTAGGACTTCCAGAACTATGTTGAATAATAGTGGTGAAAGTACACACTCTTGCCTTGTTCCTGATCTTAGGGGGAATGCTTTCAGTTTTCACCATTGAGAATAATGTTTGCTGTAGGCTCATCATATATGGCCTTCACTATGTTGAGGTAGGTTCCTTCTTTGCCCATTTTTTGAAGTTTTAATCATAAATGGGTGCTGAATTTTGTCAAAGGCTTTTTCTGCATCTATTGAGATTATCTTATGTCTTTTATCTTTCAATTTGTTAATATGGTGTATCACATTGATTGATTTGTGTATATTGAAGAATCCTTGAATTTCTTTTTTTTTTTAGACTATCACAAGTGGAATTTTATTTTAAAATAGAGCCTTGGTTGGTAAATTTCTGATTTTAGTTTATTCTTTATTTTTTTTTATTTTATTTTATTTTTTTAAATTTTATTTTATTTTTAAACTTTACATAATTGCATTAGTTTTGCCAAATAAACCCAACTTGATCATGGTGTATGAGCTTTTTGATATGTTGCTGAATTCTTTTTGCTAAAATTTTGTTGAGGATTTTTGCATCTATGTTCATCAGTGATATTGGCCTGTAGTTTTCTTTTTTTGTGTTGTCTTTGTCTGGTTTTGGTATCAGGGTGATGGTGGCCTCATAGAATGAGTTTGGAAGTGTCCCTTCCTGTTCAATTTTTTGAAAGAGTTTTAAAAGAATATGCATTAGCTCTTATCTAAATATGTTTAAATAAAATTCTCCTGTAAAGCCATCTGGTCCTGGGCTTTTGTTTTGGGGGAGATTTTTGATCACAGGTTCAATTTCAGTGCTTGTAATTGGGTTGTGCATAATTTCTATTTCTTCCTGGTTCAGTCTTAGAAGATTGAACTTTTCTAGGAATCTTTCCATTTCTTCCAGATTATCCATTTTATTGCCATATAGTTGTTCATAATAGTCTCTTATAATCCTTTGTATTTCTGCATTGTCTGTTGTAACCTCTCCTTTTTCACTTCTAATTTTGTTGATTTGATTCTTCTCTCTTTTTTTCTTGATGAATCTGGCTAAAGGTTTGTCCATTTTGTTTATCTTTTCAAAGAACCAGCTTTTAATTTTATTCATCTTTACTACTGTTTCTTTCATTTCTTTTTCATTTCTTTCTGCTTGGATCTGTGATTTCTTTCCTTCTACTAATTTTTGGGGTTTTTTGTTCTTCTTTTTCCAGTTGTTTTAGGTATAATGTTAGGTTATCTAGTCGATATTTTTCTTGTTTCTTGAGGTAGGACTGTATTGCTATAAACATCCCTCTTAGAACTGCTTTTGCTACATCCCATAGGTTTTGAGTTGTCATGTTTTCATTGTCATTTGTTTCCAGAAATTTTTTGATTTCCCTTTTGACTTCTTCGGTAACCTGTTGGTTATTTAGAAACGTGTTGTTTAATCTCCATGTGTTTGTGTTTCTTACATCTTTTTTTTTTTTTTGTACTTGATATCTAGACTCATAGCATTGTGGTCAGAGAAGATGCTTGATATGATTTCAATTTTCTTAAATTTACTGAGGTTTGACTTGTGACCCAAGATGTGATCTATCCTGGAGAATGTTCCATGTGCACTTGAGAAGAAGGTGTATTCTTCTGCTTTTGGATGCAATGTCCTGAAGATATCAATGAGATCCATCTCATCTAATGTATCATGTAAGATTTGTGTTTCCTTCTTAATTTTCAGTTTTGATGATTGGTCCATTGGTGTGAGTGGGGTGTTAAAGTCTCCTACTATTATTGTGTTACTATCAATTTCTCCTTTTGTCTGTT
The DNA here is from genome assembly GCF_029378745.1 of Bos indicus. NCBI lineage: Eukaryota > Metazoa > Chordata > Mammalia > Artiodactyla > Bovidae > Bos > Bos indicus. The sequence goes on from NC_091768.1 coordinate 41,690,915, forward strand.
AGTGTTTGTCGTATGTATTGAGGTGATCCTATGTTGGGTGCATAGATATTTACAATTGTTGTATCTTCCTCTTGGATTGATCCCTTGATCATTATGTAGTGTCCTTCCTTCTCTTGTAATCTTCCTCATTTTAAGGTCTATTTTGTCTGATATGAAACATTGCTACTCCAGCTTTCTTTTGCTTTCCATTTGCATGGAATATATTTTTCCATCCTCTCACTTTCAGTCTCTATGTGTCTTTAGGTCTGAAGTGGGTTTCTTTTAGACAGCACATATATGGATCTTGTGTCTTTTGCTTGGAGCATTTAATCCATTTACATTTAAAGTAATTTTTGATATATGTGTTCCTATTGCCATTTTCTTAATTGTTTGGGGTTGATTTTGTAAATCTGTTTTCTTCTCTTGTATTTCTTGACTATATAAGTCCCTTTAACTGCTGGGGTCCAGCCCCGGCTGATCCAGGATATCCGAAGTGGGGACGGCGTCGGCGAGGGTCAGGATACCATAGCTTCAATTAGATATTAATTAAAGATATAAAGAGTAATAGAATAAGGATAGCTCAGTAGGAAAATTCAGTGGAGAAAAGAGGCTGAGTAGCTTGGTTTACGTGGGAGACCAATAAAACTTCAAGACAAGAAGTTTGCACCACTTACGTAGGCCACAGGCATCCTTCCGTTCTCCCGAAGGAGAGGAGACACTGAGGCCTCCCCAGTCGGATCTTAGAAGCCCAGGCATAATTAGTAAGCATGGCGGGTTCCGCGCTCCAGATGGAGACTCAACCAGAGTGAGAGAGAGAGCAACATGGGGAGACCAGTATTTCGAGAAACTGATCCCAATTCTTTATTTTCCAGAGTCTGTTTTTATACACTGAGATGTTATACAAAAGTCACGTGGGGACAGCAGTCCTGACTTTTATTAAAGTCAGGTGCTTCACACAAATCTATACAGAGGTCTTAGGGGTGTTACATCATCTTCTGGCCAGGGGAGGCCTGCTGACAATTTACAACCCTCTCCTTGTGACAACGGTCAGTCAACCAGGACACTTATTTCTCCAGGGGTGATTATTCTTAAAACAGACGCCACCCAAATAAAGTTACATTCCTACAGGGTGAGGGTATAGTGGGTTTTAGTTAAGGAAAGAATTTACTTAGCCTAAGGTCTAACGTGATTAATATCAAAGGTTAATACTTATTTCTTCTATATATTCATTAATGTGTGTAAGGGCAGGGGATATGGAGACTTAGCAACAAACATTGGCTCAACAAATGAAAAACCCTTCACCAACACAATTTCTAATCAGCCCATTATACTTATACTAATAGTTTTCTAACTTTTCTAAGGAACCTGTTTTTAGAAGGTTTAAAGCATCTCGTGCCTCTCACGGTTGGGAGGCTGTGAGCAATCACATGTGGCCGGACAAGCCTGTCAGGCAGGCCAGAGAACCTTCAGAGGAGTTTGTAGGTTAAAACACTCTTATCATGCCCAGGAATTATTATTAACTGGAGCTCTAAGTTAACTCCTTTTCCAAAAGAGGTGGTGGGGTACAGCCTCCCGTAAAGTCAGAGGTGTAGGTGAGAGCACAAAGTAGTAAAGTAGGCAGGCTCTGGTTAATGGGGGTAGATGCTCGAGGATTTCCAGGGGGACTCCTGAGGCTCGATCCCACCTTTGCGTATGTTGAGCCTCCTTCCTCATGACCTTTGCCATGGGCGGAGTACCTCACTCTGGCCCCCAACATTTAACATTTGTTGTAAAGCTGCTTTGGTGGTACTGAATTCTCTTAACTTTTGCTTGTCTGAAAAGCTTTTTATTTCTCCATCAATTTTGAAAAAGATCCTTGCTGGGTACAATAATCTTGGTTGTAGATTTTTTTTCCATTTTAGTACTTTAAATATATCTTGCCATTCCCTTCTGGCCTTCAGAGTTTCTGCTGAAAGATCAATTGTTAAGAGTATGGGGTTTCCCTTTTATGTTACTTGTTGCTTCTCCCTTGCTGCTTTTAATATTCTTTCTTTGTGTTTAGTCTTTGTTTGCTTGATTAATATGTGTTGCAGCATGTTTCTCTTTAGGTTTATTCCATGTGGGACTCTCTGTGCCTCTTGGAGTTGCCTATTTCCTTTTCCATGTTGGGGAAATTTTTAACTATAGTCTTTTCAAAAATTTTCTCATACCCTTTCTTTTTCTGTTCTTCTTCTGAGACCCCTATAATTCGAATGTTGGTGCATTTGATATTGTCCCAGAAGTCTCTGAGACTATCTTCAGCTCTTTTCATTATTTTTACTTTATTCTGCTCTTCAGAAGTTATTTCCACCATTTTATCTTCCAGCTCACTGATTCGCTCTTCTGCTTCAGATATTCTGTTATTGATTCCTTCTAAAGCATTTTTAATTTCAGTAATTGTTTGTCTCTGTATGGTTATTCTTTAATTCTTCTAGGTCTTTGTTAATTGATTCTTGCATTTTCCCCATTTTGTTTTCAAGGTTTTTGATCATCTTTACTATCATTATTCTGAATTCTTTTTCAGGTAGTTTACTTATTTCTTTTTTCGTGTTTCTAGTTTGTTCCTTTATTGGTGTAGTATTTCTCTGCCTTTTCATTATTTTTTTTTTAACTTATTGTGTTTGAGGTCTCCTTTTCCCAGGCTTCAAGGTTGAATTATTTCTTCCTTTTGGTTTCTCCCCTCCTAAGATTGGTCCAGTGGTTTGTGTAAGCTTCATATAGGGTGAGATTTGTGCTGAGTTTTTGTTTGTTTGTTTTTCTTCAGATGGGCAAGGCTGAGTGAGGTGGTAATCCTGTCTGCTGATGATTTGGATTGTATTTTTGTTTTGTTTGTTGTTTAGATGAGGCATCCTACACAGGGTGCTACTGGTAGTTGGGTGATGCTGATTGTTGTATTCAGGTGGTTTACTTTGTGTGAGTTCTCACTATTTGATACTTCCTAGGGTTAGTTCTCTGGTCGTCTAGGGTCTTTGAGTCAGTGCTCCCACTCCAAAGGCTCAGGGCTTGATCTCTTATGTTTTGTAAACAGTGATATTGCTGACCTTGGTAGCACTTGGCCTGCATGCCCACTTGGCAATGGGCCACTTTTGTCTGTCTTAGTGTATCAGTAGTCTTTGAAGATTCCTTGCTGCTGCTGCCCAGAGAGAATAAACATGTCTGCAGTCCCCACAGCTCCTCGAGTCTTCTTCCAGCTTCCCTGGTCACACTTTATCTACCCAGTGCACTGCTGCACAGCAGCCGAACCGTAGCTCCCTCCATCAGTGCTAGAAGGCAGGTGCTACACTGATGACACATGTCATTTTAAACGGGACTCCTACTTGTTCAGTGTCTATGCCACCTGCCTGTGCCCGCCCCCCCCCCCCACCACACCTATCCTCCCAGGAGGATGGCACAGTGCCCAGTACACAGGCCCAGGTGTTTGACCTGCTTTTCTTTCCAGTCCAGAGCTGCTACAACCAACAAAGAGCACTTTCTTCTCCTGTGACCAGCTCTTGGGAAAAGCAAAGTCTCCCCAACTCCTCTCTTCTACCTCATCCCTTAAAACAAGCAAATCAGCAATCAGCTCCCCTTTTAGAGAACTTACTGCTAATTCCTCTGTGGAAATGGACGTCAGGGACTGAAAATGATGAGCAGGAAGAAATTGGGGAATCTCCTCAGCTCTCCAAGGCTCTCCCTGATTAGAGCCTGACATTGTCCTTCTTACATGGCTGGCAGGAGCTTCTTCCAGTCGGTATTGGATGCTGAGAAAACCTGTAGAGATTGGAGGCAAAATTAAATTTGATCTAGCTTACCTGCTAGATGAACTGATCAACAGAATTCTTAGCTATTGTGTAGGTACCTACCCAGGATGGCAAACTCTGCAACCTCTCTACCCCATGTCCAAAGCAGACTTGGCTTAACAATCACGACTTCTTTCCTGGTGAGCCTGGATGCCACCCAGAATGCTTTTTAACAAGGTGCTAGAGGCGACCACTAGAAACTCTTTGGATTAGGCCTGTGAGATGGACTTAGTTGTCATTTCTGTCCCACCCTGTCCCATATCCTGGGTGCTCTGCTATATCCACCTTGCAGGAATGCTTGGCTTCTTCTTCTCTTAAGAACAAGAGAGAAGTATTAGCTTTCTTGACCCTCTCCTCCACTGGGGTGTATCAGGTCTCAGGTTTTTAGCAAATCTCAACATTTACCCAATTAGTTTGTGCATATGAATTAGTCAGGGGCTAACTACATGCCTATCAGAAATTTGAGATATTGGTCTAAACGTGGGCAAAGGAGTTCTTATATGTAGATGGGACATTTTATTCAAGTTAATGGAGAGGCCAGTGGGCCCACTTTCTGCTAGTTCCTCATCAGGAGGCCTGTGAGCCTGGCGGCTGAGGCTCCTCACAGGTATGAAGAGGAGGAGGAGGTGATTGAGGCAGTGGTTTTCTTCATGCTCGTGCCCTCCTCTGTGGCCCTTTATGAGGCACTTGGATGAGTGCACACATCTAGTCTGTTTTCACACAAACGGCAGGGTTTGGAGAGCTTGGAGAGATTTCCTATGCTGCTTCCTCAGATGTGGGTCTTGTTAGCATTGACGTACTCTGACAAGCCTACCTTCTTACAATGGTATAAATTGTCTGAAGGCAGGGAGCTGTGGCTCTAGGGAGGAGAGCATTTCTCACGTGAACATGGAAATACAGGCGTCCTGTTCACTCAGGCATGTGGTGGTGCAAGAGGACTTAGAAACAATCTTTCTTTCCCTGAACTGCCCAGTTGCCACTGTGGCACAGATTTGAACCACTGAAGCCTTATTTGGGGGAAATGAAGTCGTAACTGAAGGAGAGTGTCACAGATTAGACGGTGTGAATCACACATACATCTCTCTGGCCAGCCTCTGGAGTTGAAGCCCAGGGGGTGTGGCTGAATTTTCAAGCATGTGTCCCGCGACAGTGACTCAGGTTCACTGGACTGGCCACCTAGACGACACGATTATTTCTGGAAACTTGGAGCTCCATCGCAGAACATGAATTACTGCTATGAGCCAAACTCTATGCCTCGCTTATATCATAAATCAGCTGGAATGAAGTTAAAAGTCACCACTCATAATGTGAACCTATATCCAGAACTGAGATGTGGTTTTGATTTAAGACATACCGTTGTCCTGAAAAGAGTTCAGCCTACGAAGCACCAGGGATCTCTTTATCTGATTAAAGACGAACTGTGGGCATTTGACTGTATATTAGGATCTGGAAAGGGAGGGTTGGACTGTTTTGTATTTCTGATAAGTATCTTCATGTTCAAACAGCTAAAAACTTTTGCCATTTCAAATTTTCATGCAGCAAAATATACCACATACTGATTTCTGAGGCAATGATTTAAAAATGAAAAAAAAAAAAAAACTAAACTAAACACACTCCTCTCTTAAGGTAATGCCTGGGCCTGATTCTACATATTTGACGTATTCCAAGTCTTTAATCCTTTTAACTTTTTAAAAATTTCGAGCAAAATATTTACTTAAATGAAAATATCCTAAGGCTTAGGTTCCTGATTCCAGTATGAAAGAAAGTCCTCCTAGGTTCACTGCCATTTGCCAAGCTGCAATGATTGACGCATGCTGTGACTAAAAAGGGCCTCCTCTTCCCTGTTTCAGAGCATCAGCTCCCTCCCCCTCCTAAGGCCTTCGTTTTCTGCAGTGACTCACTATCCTCCTCATAGGCCTCTCCCCTTCCTGCAAGTGAGTCTTTGAAATTCCCATTTTAAGGGGTAAAAATAGAAGGAAAAAAAAAAAAAAAGAATTCTGCCAAGACAAAGAGCCCTCTCAGTATATCTTTAACAGGAATACCTTAGCCTTCATTCTGAAGCTCTTGAGAACATAGAACCATTTCAGGGCAACTTTCTAAGCACTAGAAACCATTCCCTCTGCCTTCTTACCTTCCATTCCTAGACACTAGTGAGACCTGACTGGCATCTTCCATCTCTCCAGGCTGCATTCTCTGGCTTTTCTATGTGCTTCTCTGCCAAATGGGTCCTGAGTCTCCAGAAAAGTTGGCTCCTTTTTCCACCCTGGTGTATAACAGAAAGAATGGGGAAAAGAGAATTTATTCAAAATGAATCCAGACAGTTCATTCCTGGACCTGGCACTGACTCTCTCTGTGGTATTGAGAAGTTCAGGGCCAGTGTCTCTGGTTTCACTTCCTCATATCACATAGGAGGGACCAGAAGACCTCCAAGGCCCCACCCAGGTCTAGCAGAATAGAATCTAGCCTCCCTCGGCAAGCCCTGGAATTGGGCTCCATGGAACTGATCACTTCTAGTTGGAGCCAAGTGGCTGGTTCTGCTCTAAGAATGTGGTGGGAGGGGCAGGAAGAGGGAAGTGCAGAATTACAGAAGTAGGTGGGGCAGTCAGCTAGTACTTTGCAAAAGGACAGACAGAACAGTAAGGAGGGAGGAAAACAGACACTATGGGCTTCCCTAGTAGCTCAACTGGTAAGGAATCTGCCTGCAGTCCAGGAGACCAGGGTTTGATCCTTGAGTTGGGAGGATTCCCAGGAGGAAGGCGTGGCAACCCACTCTAGTATTTTTGCCTGGAGAATTCCCATGGACAGAGGAACCCGGAGGGCTACACCAGTCTACAATCAATGGGGTCGCAAAGAGTTAGACAAGACTAAGGGACTATATATATATGCACCCTCTCATTATATGTGACATCTAAAATTACCAAGCTCATAGGAACAGAGAACAGATTGGCAGTTGCTAAAGGGAAGGGTGTGGAGGTGGGAAAATGGGTGAAGATGGTAAAAAGGTTTTTATAAACTTTCAGTTATAAGATGAGTAACTTCTAGGGATGTATTATACAGCATGGCAACTATAATTCACAATACTGTATTGTATATTTGAAAGTTGATAAGAGTATATTCTAAAAGTTCTCATCACACACACATAATGTAACTATGTGAGGTGGTAGATGTGTTAACTAACCTTATTTTGCAATATATGCATGTATCAAATCACTACCTTGTACACCTTAACTTTACATAATGTTGTAAGTCAATTATATCTCAATAAAGCTGGGGAAAAATAAGGACAGAAATGGGTGCATGGAAAGATGTTCAACATCGTTAATCATCAGAGAAGTGCAAATCAAAACCACAAGGAGATATCACCTGAGACTTGTTAGAATGACTGTCATCAAAAAGGACACATAACAAATGTTGGCAAGGATATAGAAGAAAGAAAACCATTGTACATTGTTGGTGGGAATGTTGGTGTAGCCTCTTTGGGAAACAATATTCAGATTCCTCAAAAAACTAAAATTAGACCTACCTATGACCCAGAAATTCCACTTCTGATCATATATATCTGAAACAAAAGTACTAATTCAGAAAGCTACATGCACCCCAATGTTCATAGCAGGATTATTTATAATAACCAAGATATGGACCTAGATAGCATATTAAAAAGCAGAGACATTACTTTGCCAACAAAGGTCCATCTAATCCAGGCTATAGTTTTTCCAGTAGTCATGTATGGATGTGAGAGTTGGACTATAAAGAAAGCTGAGCACAGGAGAATTATGCTTTTGAACTGTGGTGCTGGAGAAGACTCTTGAGAGTCCCTTGGACTGCAAGGAGATCCAATCAGTCCATCCTAAAGGAGATCAGTCCTGAGTGTTCATTGGAAGGACTGATGCTGAAGCTGAAACTCCAATACTTTGGCCACCTGATGTGAGGAACTGACTTATTTGAAAAGACCCTGATACTGGGAAAGATTGAAGGTGAGAAGAAAAGGGGACGACAGAGGATGAGATGGTTGGATGGCATCACCAATTCAATGGACATGAGTGTGAGTAAACTCCAGGAGCTGGTGATGGACAGAGAGGCCTGGCATGCTGCAGTCCATGGGGTCGCAGAGAGTCAGACACAACTGAGTGACTGAACTGAAAATATGTAAACAACTTTAGTGTCCATCAACATATGAAAGGATCAAGAAGATGTGAACACACAACAGAATACTACTCAGCCATAAAAAAGAATGAAATGCTGCCATTTGCAACAACATGCATGAACTTGGAGGCTATTACACTTAGTGAAATAAGTCAGAGAAAGATAAATACTGTATGATATTACTTGTATGTGGAATAAAAGAAAATAAAACAAACTAGTGACTATAACAAAGAAACAGACTCACAGATATAGAAAACAAACTGGTGGTTACCAGTGGGGAGAGAAGTGGGAGGAGAGAGATAGGGGTATGCAGTTAAGAAGTGCAAACTACTATGTATAAAACAAGCTACAAGTATATATTGTACAGCACAGGGAATACAGCCAATTTTTTATAAGTGTAAATGGAGTATGCGTGCTTAGTCACTTCAGTCATGTCCGACTCTCTGCGACCCCATGGACCATGGCCAGCCAGGCCCTCTGTCCATGGGATTCTCCAGGAAAGAATACTGGAGTGGGTTGCCATTTCCTTCTCCAGTGATAAAGTATGAAGTGAGTGAAGTGAAGTCGCTCAGTCATGTCCGACTCTTTGCAACCCCATGGTCTGCAGCCTACCAGGCTCCTCCATCCATGGGATTCTCCAGGCAGAGTACTGGAGTGGGTTGCCATTTCCTTCTCCAAATGGAGTATAACCTTTAAATGGAGTATAACCTTTAAAAATTGCGAATCACTGTCATACACCCGACACAGAATACTGTAAATCAACTATACCTCAATTTTTAAGTATGCTATTTAAAAGAAGAAACTGAAAAAAACAATTAAGGATGAACATATATATGGCACTTCACAGTTCAGAGCTTTCACTTACATTGTCTCATTATTATCTCATGAGCAGAATTTCTTAAACATAAGAAGTAGATCTCTCTGTTTAAAAAAACAATCCCTCAAGCCTCTTATCACTGATTTAAATTATTTCACTATGTTTCTTGACTATATCCAAACTAAATATAAGCTAGATATGAAATTTAATTAAAACCCCTTAAACTTTATGGTACTTAGGTAAGTGTCTGGTTTTGCTGAAACTAAATTGCCAACACCAATTAAATGGAAGATTTAGTGTGGGTCTGCGTTGGCTTCTGCACTTGGCCATAGAAACTGTATTGGCAGAGGATGCCTGTGCACTGGGTACATGGTGGGAAATAGCATTAATAACTGCAGAGCTTTTTGGCCACTTCAAGATCATCACTTTCATATTAAACCAAAGTTCTGCCAGAAGCGAGCCTTGAAAGCCATCTCTAACTGTGGCCATCCGAGACCTCTGCCTCTTCCACTTAAAGATAAGGTTCGTGCCTTGCTGGCCAATTCTTGCTGCAAGCTGTTAGATAAAGACAGGCGTAGAGACACAGGTGTGTGTCTGCATGCCTGTGAACGCGGGCTTTGGCTTCTGGCAGGCTTTTCCTGTCACATCCTCTGGGGAGGCCCAGGTCTCCCACCTCACTAGGGGTACTGCCTTCACAGCCTGCAGGCCCCAAAGAGCCAGGAGGCACTTGAGGCTTGGTGGTCACCCAAATGACCCAGAAGTGGTTCATTTAATTTGGAGGATCATCACTGCAGAACTCTCAGTGCTACATAGACCTGTTGAGAAGCAGTGGTCTGAGCTATAAGATGTCACATTCTGTTTTAAAGCCCTGCTCCTGCTTTTTGTTAACTGTCATTTAATCCCAAGTCACCAAACCTCCCCACATGTCAATTTTTTTCTCTGAAAGATGGAAACATTAATAACACCTGCTCATCTAATCTTACAGGAGTGCTACAGTGCAGTGGTTCTCAAAGTGTGAGCCCCAGGACAGCCCACGAGCAGCACCTGGAAATGAAAAATGCAAATTCTTAGGTCCCACCCCAGACCTACAGACTCGGCACTTGTGGGTTGTGGGCAAGCAATTTGTGTTTGAACAAACCCTCTAGGTAATTCTGATGCCTTCTATAGTCTGCTAAAAAGAGAGGAGATAATGAAGGCGAATAGCATCTGCAAACTGCAATGCCTGTGTCCTCACTTTGAGAACCACAAGTCTCCAGAAATGCTGGTGGCTGTTCTGCTACCCAGGCTCTCGTTAAAATACCAATAGCCCTCAGTATTTGTATAACAGTTGTCAGTCGCTCCCAATAAGCATGGAAGGCAGTTAGGTGAGAATAACCCTTTCCAGAACAGACCAGAAGGCTGAGAGTCTCCATGGCAGACAAGGGGGAAGGAGAAAGGAGACAGGGGTTTGGAGCTGCACAGATGGAACATATTCCAGCTCTGCCACTTACCAGCTACATGACCTTAGGCAAATTACTTAAAGGACATTCTAATGGTGCTAATGACCTCCAAAGGGTTACTGAGATTAAATGACAACAATACATGCCAAGCACTCAGCTCAATGCATGGCTCGTGCAGGAATTCAATATATGACACCTATCTTAAGTAACAGGGTGTCCAGGCTGTCTGAGGTTCCCACCAGGACCAGTCCTCTCTCCCACATTGCTCAAGTTCCTCCCTACCGTCCTGTCTCTTGTTATACTCATCACCACCAGCCACACCCTCACCCTTGCTTCCCTGGAGCTTCCTGACCTTAGACTTAAGACCGCCACCCTAAAGTGTCCCAGAAAGGTTAACCACCAAGAAAGGAAAGGGGGCATTTCCCAGAATGGCAAAGCTGCCTCCAAAGACAGGTCAGGCCGTGCTCTGAAACCTGAGAGATGGCAGGCAACCCACGGAGCAAGTCTTTCCTCTGCATCCTTCCCCTTCTCTGACCTGGAGGTGTGGCAGGTACAGCCTGAGATGGGCAGAGTGGACAGGAGCCGACCCACAGCCTTTGTCCATTGTTGAGCCCACCCACCCAGGGTTTATCTCTCAGGTGGCTCCCACCTATCTGCGCAGGTTCAGACCTCTGAGATGGGTCATATGAACTCAGCTCATCTTCTCTGGGATGACTCAGGGTCTGACTCAGGACCTCCTGTCCTCCCAGAAAGGACAGGAGGTCAGATGCCTTCCGGTTTAGTAAGGGCACTCCTTGAGGCTGCCTTTTGTCACCCATCCATAGTGGGAATTCTCCTTCTGTGAGCAGGGAGCCACACCCTTCCCCAGAATGGGGGGTGGGGTGGGGTGGGGTGGGGTGGGGTGGGGTGGGGTGGGGTGGGGTGGTCTTTCCAGGTGGCATGGAAGCAGGGTTGGTTTCACAATGGCCAGCCCACAGGTAAGGGACCAAGGGCAGGCCTGGCCCCAGCAGCTGAATGGGACACGGCCTCCTGAACCTGCTTGGTCAGCCCTCCCCAGGCCTCCCTCCTGGGCCGCACCTGCTTGGTGCTCCGCCCACAGGAACAGCAGGGGAGAGAGGCTACAGCCGGCAGGGGAGGCAGAGGAAGGACAGAAGAGTTGGGGTAACTGAGTGCTCCATGATGCCTGCAAACCAAATGAAGCTGCAAACCGCCAGGCGGTGCTGGGCCACTCCTGATCATCCAGCTCTCCCCCGAGAGCCCCGGAGAAGCCAGACCGCCATGCGGTGTCCCCGGTTTACACACATGCTCACGCAGTGCCTCACTTTTTTTAAACCTACCAGCCACAGGAAAGTAGTATGGACCTCATCTGCAGCTCAGGAAGGTTAACGACATGTCTGGGTTATACGAGGATAAAGGAAAGCACTTTCGACTCAATCCCATGAGGTCCAACTCCAAAACCTGTCCATTTTCTACTCAGCCACTGGTTTTTAAGCTTCTTTTGAAAAAAATTGTGAACATTGAAAAAGAACATAAAATTCTATGTTCCTTGCTGTACTATCTTTGCACCTTTCTGTAAGTCTATAATTATTCCAAAATAAAAAGTTTTTAAAAACCTATGTGAGGCCTCAATGTGCAGAATGTATCAATGAGATACTATCAGAAATCAAGAGCATGGCTCTCCTTTTGAGGGCAGCGCTCAAAAGGAGCACCAGGGGGCTGGAAACGTTCTGCTTCTAGAGCAGGGTTGGTTCCACACATGCACAGGGTCTGTAAAATCTCACTGAGCTGCACATTCCAGATAGGTGTAAGTGTTTCTATGTAAGTGTTAAAAATCTTTAAAGGTTAAAAATGTATCGAAGTGGAGGTACTCTGGTTGAACAGGAAGAGAGGATGGGATTTGCTTCTCCCTCCTTTCCCTCAACCCCCTGAACACCCCAGGGTTCTGTGGAATGCAGGTTGGAATCTGTGTCCCGATTCCTGAGTCAGAGGACCGCAACTCTCCAGGGCTGGCTCTGAGCTCGTTGTCCGAGTGCCATTTCCCATTGCTGCTGTTGATGTTTAGTCACTGAGTCATGTCTGACTCTTTTGCGACCCCTTGAACTAGGCTCCTCTGTCCATGGGATTTCCCAGGCAAGAATACTGGAGTGGGTTAGCATTTCCTTTTCCAGGGGATCTTCCCGACCCAGGGATCGAACCAGCATGTCCTGTGTTGACAGGCAGATTCTTTACCACTGAGCCACCAGGGAAGCCCTGGGAAACGAACATGTCCATTCAAAGGCATGTGAAGAAGAGCATAATCCTGGATGTGGAGGAGACCCCAAAAGGATGCTGAGTGATAAAGCAAACAGCAGGCTCTAGGTTTCCCACTTGGATAGGGCAGCCTTACTCTGAAACTCTAACTTAGAGTGAAAGTTCCAAAGAAAACTGGGTTGTTGCGGTTTTAAAAAGGCTTTATGCCTTGAAAGGCACTGGTTCAGACTTATAATCACAGGAGCTGAAAATAATGGCTATTCAATATATTCTGCAAATAAAAAGCACCTGACAACATAAAGCAAACAAGCAAACCTCCCTCATGATCTAAGTTGGCCGTGCACTTCATTTCCACTTGATTTGGCTTTTGTGAAGACTTCTGGGCGCATGGTGCATGTTTGCTGGGCGATGCTTCAGCAGGTTGTTGTTCCCCCTCATGCTTGAAGGATATGGTTAACATTTGTTCCTTTAATCCACCAAGTTAATTTCCACTGTTACCTGCCCACTACTGTACCTGGAATCAGCAGTAGCTGCCAACACACAGCTAAGGGCAGAAGTTAGCCCAGTGTGAGGTTAATTGGACCAAATTGAAGCCATTACAGCTTAACAGATCTTCTCAGAAGTCTGTGGGAGGAATGCTTAAGTGGGCTCCCCTGAGACTTTGGGAAGTTTGGAAATGACCTTGCTCTTGCTGTTGACTGGAGCAGGGGCCCCAGTAATTACGTGTCAAACAGTCACTGTCCAGGCTACAGTGGGATGAAGCTGTTAGACAAAGAAGAATCTTTTATGAGCTCCCATATGTAGAAGAGGCTACTTCCTGAGGGGATTGCTGCTGCTGCTGCTGCTAAGTCACTTCAGTCGTGTCCGACTCTGTGCGACCCCATAGACGGCAGCCCACAAGGCTCCCCGGTCCCTGGGATTCTCCAGGCAAGAACACTGGAGTGGGTTGCCATTTCCTTCTCCAATGCATGAAAGTGAAAAGTGAAAGTGAAGTCACTCAGCCGTGTCCGACTCTTAGCGACCCCACAGACTGCAGCCTACCAGGCTCCTCCGTCCACGGGATTTTCCAGGCAAGAGCACTGGAGTGGGTTGCCATTGCCTTCTCCAGGGCATCTTCCCAATCCAGGGATTGAACCTGGGTCTCCTGCATTGCAGACAGACACTTTACCGTCTGAGCTAAAGCAGTGACTAAGACTAATGACACAACTGAGCGGGGGAGGGGAGGTGAGGAGAGGAGTGAGGCATGCAGGTGTCAGGGTCTTCTACTTGGCTTTTCTGGGAAGTTCTTTCCTGTTCAGTAACAATCCACTTCACTTCAAGGAAAATGGGGGTTTCTTTCACTGAATTTTCAGGCTCAGTGGAAAATTATTTTTTGGTACATCATTTGTCATTGGAGCACCATATTTTCTGTGATTTCTGCCCAGAGCACTCTGTACCTGAGCACCCCTCCTCTGCAGAATAAAGGCAAGGAGGTTCCAGTTGGTCAAGGGTAAACAGACAGCGGCAGCACACAATTCTTGTTTTAGAAGCCAGCCCGACAGAGACAGCCTTCATCAAAGGGCTCATCTAATAAGGCAGGTAAGAGCGTGGTCCTTCTGTGCTTCCAGGACATCTGGCTTGTTGGGTGCCACTGTAAGAGGCTTATTTCAACACTGACACACTAGAGTCTTCCCAGAAAAGAGCCCAGAGTGGTAACAAGTCTGAGAGCAGGGTCAGTTACAGCGAAAGGGCATGCACAGCCCAGGGAATAGAAGACTTCTCTGGGGATGGGGTAGTCCCTGGGGGAAGAGCTCTGACCTCAGAGTTATGGTTCTGAGGAATTGTTCAAAACCAAACTCCTAAATTGGGTTTCCCCATGCCCCAGTCACAGATCTAAACACTGCACATACCACGAATTCATTTAATGCTCACAACAGTCTTATGGAGGTACTAGCTCATACTATCATCCTTGTTTTACAGATGTAAAAACAAGTTAAGTAACTTGCCCAAAGTCACACAGCTATATATGATAGAATTGGAATTCTGATCCAGCTTTCTTACTAGACCAGGGTTTCTCAATCTTGGCACTCTTGACATTTGGGGTTGCGTAATTCTTTGTTGTGGGGGACTGTCCTGTACAATGTAGGATATTTGATAGCATCCTTGATCTCTGTCCACCAGACGCTAGTATCATCCCTGAGTCATGACAACAAAATGTCTCCAGACATTGCCAAATGTTTCTGGGAGGGCAAAATCCCCCAGTTCAGAACCAGTAAGCAAGAGTCTTTGGGATGGAACAGCCCGTGTCATGCTGGAGATGGTGTCCCCGGTGTCCCCTCTAGCTCAATGTGGGGGCCACCAAGGACCTTTCCACCTCAAGACTTTAATGATGCCCATCTTAACAGAACAAAGTTCTACAATGGACCTTGTATCTGCCTAGAGAAGTCCTGGCACTAGAGGTGAATTTGCAACATTTCCAATAGTGATCTTTCAGTTCAGTTCAGTTCAGTCGCTCAGTCGTGTCTGACTCTTTGCGACCCCATGAGTCACAGCACACCTGGCCTCCCTGTCCATCACCAACTCCCAGAGTTTATTCAAACATGTCCGTCTAGTTGGTGATGCCATCCAGCCATCTCATCCTCTGTCGTCCCCTTCTTCTCCTGCCCCCAATCCCTCCAGCATCAGGGTCTTTTCCAATGAGTCAACTCTTCACATGAGGTGGCCAAAGTACTGGAGTTTCAGCTTCAGCATCAGTCCTTCCATTGAACACCCAGGACTAATCTCCTTTAGGATGGACTGGTTGGATCTCCTTGCAGTCCAAGGGACTCTCAAGAGTCTTCTCCAACACCACAGTTCAAAAGTATCAATTCTTCCGCGCTCAGCTTTCTTTACAGTCCAACTCTCACATCCATACATGATCTTTAACATTTACTAATTTTATTGCCATCTGGCCCTGTGTCTCAAAATGAAGGCCAGGGAGACACAGTTTCAATCCCTGGTCCAAGAAGATTCTACATGCCATGGAGCGACTAAGCCCATGTACCACAGCTACTGAGCTTCTGCTCTAGAGCTTGGGAGCCACAACTACTGAGCCCAATTGTCCTAGAACCCGTGCTCCCCAACAAGAGAAGCCACTGCAATGAGAAGCTCATGCGCCAACTAGAGAAAAGCCTGTGCAGCAACAAAGACCCAACATGGCCAGAAGTATATAATTAATTTTTTTTAAATGAAGGCCAGAAAGCAATTCGGATTCACTGGGGCAAAAGCTGAGGAAAGGCCTAAATTTTACACAATAAAAAGGCATAAATCCTTATAATAATCCTACTAGGGCGGATATTTTTAAACTTTTTATTTTTATTGGTGTGTAGCTGATTAACAATATTGTGATAGTTTCAGGGGAATGACTCAGCCTTACACATACATGTATCCATCTCCCTCAAACTCCCCTCCCATCCAGGCTGCCACGTAACACTGAGCAGAGTTTCCTGTGCTATACAGTAGGTCTTATTGGTTATCCATTTTAAATATGAGTGTGTACATGTTGATGGGCTTCCCTGGTAGCTCATCTGGGAAAGAATCTGCCTGCGATGCAGGGGTTAGATAATTCTTTGTTGTGGGGGACTGTCCTGTACAATGCAGAATATTTAACAGCATCCCTGACCTGCTTTTGATTCCTGGGTCGGAAAGATTCTCTGGAGAAGGGATAGGCTATCCACTCCAGTATTCTTGGGCTTCCCTGGTGGCTCAGATGGTAAAGAATTGCCTGCAGTGCAGGAGACCTGGGTTCAATCCCTGGGCTGGGAAGATCCCCTGGAGGAGGGCATGGCCACCCACTTCAGTACTCTTGTCTGGAGAACCCCAGGGACAGAGACACCTGGTGGACTATAGTCCATAGGGTTGCAATGAGTCAGACACGACTGAGACTAAGCACACAGTACATGTCAATACTTTTATGCCCACTTTACAGAGAGAAAACTGAGGCTCGGAAAGTTTGGTAACTTAGCCGTAGCTGATAAGTAATGGAGCCAAGATTTGTAGCCAGATATGTTGAAAATCCAGACACCTTTTTAAGGGACACAGATTAGGACAATCAGAGAGAAGCTCAGACACTCGATGCTTACAGTCACAGACTGGGACAGGGGCAGACAAGGGGCAGGAGACCTGTTGCCTCCGCTGTCCCGTGAGACAAAGTGGTGTCACAGGCTATGGTGAAAGGGCCAGAGGCCAGAGTTGGGGAGCACATTACAGAGGCTCCGTGCCTGGCCCCCACCCTTGTCCAGCTCAGGCCCTGATCTCTCTCTTGAGGGCCTACCAGACTCCTTAGCCTTCAGCATCTCAGTGGGTGGCCGTGCCTTCCTCTGGAGGATCTTTCTGACCCAGGGATTGAATCTGTGTCTCTTACATCTCCTGCATTGGCGGGCGGGTTCTTTTCCACTAGCACCGCATGAGAAGCCTGCCCACGTCAGTCCTCTGCTCTAATCCTCCACTGTTGCCCTCCTCTCAGAGCCAAAGCCCCAGCCACCAAGTCCAGACTCCTGCAACCTCTTGGCCACCTGACTTCATGTCCTCCAACCCCCACACACCCTCCTTCTAGCTCTTTCTGGAACTCCATGTTCTCTCTTGTATTCTAAGTTCTTCATGTCAAATCAAGGTTTTGAATGAGGTATTTGTGAGTATGTATGTCCCACTGATTTTCTTTCTTATTTCAGCTCCAGGTGGCTCAGGAGCCTCCTCCCAAGATCAATCTGTGCAGGACCAGCTCAGTGCCTGTTACACTGTAGGACTCAATCGATTTCTTGCTAAATGTATATCAAACAAGCATATAATGTATGTTCTCATTTAAGTCACTGACGGAATGCCAAGCAGTGGCAGATGGCTGTCAGCAAACACTACCCTCTGGGTGACGTCAGGTCCTTCATCCACACCATCTGGGTCATTCAACCTCCCGACGCCATCCACCTACATCTTCATCAGTCCGTACACCTCCGTACCTCCAGGTTCTGTTTACCAGGCACCATGAGAGCCCAGAAAGGCCTGTTAAAGTCCCTGCAACAGGGGCCGGCATGCTCCTTTGCTCTCCCACACCAAGAACCCTTTTTAAAAAGAAAATGAGTCTAATTTTCTTGATAGAACTTCCTGACTTTAATGGTCCTTCTTTAAGTTCTCAAAAGTCCCTCCGTTATTGTATTACTTATGATCTGATTCTTAGGAAACTAGGAACAAGCTCTGAACACATGGGCCAGGACAGGTGTGATCTTTTCAACTTTACTAAGGTAACTGACATTCAATAAACTGCAAAAATTAAAACTGTAAAACTTGGTGCGTTTAGGCAAATGTTTATCCCATGAAACTATCACCTCAGTCAGAATAATGAACATTGATTTCCATAACCCCAAAAAGTTTCTTTGTGCCTCTCTGTCATCTATTCCTTTCTCTACCCCCATCCTGAGGCAGCCACTGATCTTTCTATCATGACAGCTTAGGGTACATGTTCAAAAACTTTAAATAAATGAAATCATATTATATGTATTTTTAGGAGGAGGTAACTGACTTCTTTCAGTCAGCATAATTATTTTAAGGTTCATCCATGTTTGTGCATGTAGTCATTGTTCTTTTTTATTTATTTTTTTTTGCTAAGAAGCATACATACCATTATGGGCTTCCATGGTGGCTCAGACAGTAAAGAATCCACCTGCAATGCAGAAGACCTGGGTTCGACCTGGATTGGGAAGATCCCATGGAGGAGGACATGGCAACCCACTTCAATATTCTTGCCTGGAGAATCCCATGGACAGAGGAGCCTGAAGAGCTACAGTCCATGGGTTGCAAAGAGTCGGACACGACTGAGCATCTACGCATAGCACAGCAGCATACATACCATTATGTAATATACCACAATTTCTTTTTCTATTTACCTATCATGGACATTTGGGTTATTACCCATTTGGAATCATTTCAAATAAGACTTTATGGACATTTGTGCACAAGCCTTCTGTGAACACATTTTCATTTCTCTCATTTCTTTTCTCTTTTATTTCTACTTGGGAGTAGAATGTCCAGGTCATTTGACAGATGGATATTTAATTTTTTAAGAGAATATGAAACTATTTTTCCAAGTAGTTGCACTTGGCTATCCTGATTACTATAGATAATGTCTTAAAATCAGAGAAAGTCCTCCAACTTTTGTTTTTCAAGTTAGCTTTGGTTATTCTATGTCTTTACATCTTAATATATTTTTTAGAATAACCTTGTCAATCTTTACAAATGATCTTCCTGGCATTTTGATTTAGAATATGGTGAATCTGTAGATCAATTTAAGGAGAATATTGAGTCTTCCAATCAATGAGCACAGTGTAATTTTCCATTTCATTATATATTTTTAATTTCTCAGTGATGATCTGTAGTTCTCACCATGGAAGGCTTGAACATTTTTTATTAGTTATAGTTTTAACTATTTTAGGTTTTGTGGTACTGTTATAAAAGGAAGTGCTTTTTTAAATCTCATTTTCAAATTTATTGCTGCTAGTGTATAAGAATATAATTGATTTTCTTATAATAATTTTGTATTGTATAATTGTACTAAATTCACTAATTAGTTCTTATTTTGTGGATTCTTTGGGATTCTACATATAAGCAATCATAACATCTGTAAGTAGAGACAATTTTATTTATTCTTTCTTTTTTAAATATATTTTTAAATTAATTAATTAATTTTTGCCTGCCCTGGGTCTTTGTTGCCGTGCTCGAGTTTTCGCCAGTTTTGGTGAGTGGGGGCTGCTCTCCAGTTGTGTTGTTTGGGCTCCTCATTGCAGTGGCTTGCCTTGTTGAGAAGCACGGGCTCTAGAGCGCAGGCTCAGTAGTTGCGGCACACAGGCAGAGCTGCCCTGCGGCATACGGGATCCTTCTGGACCAGAGACCAAACTCATGTCCCCTGCATTGGCAGGGGGATTCTCAGCCACTGGACCACCAGGAAAATATTATTTGTTCTTTCTTGATCTTTATGCCTTTTATTTCTTTTCATGCCTGATTTCAACAGCTTCTGCTGCTGCTGCTAAGTCGCTTCAGTTATGTCTGACTCTGTGTGACCCCATAGATGGCAGCCCACCAGGCTCCCCTGTCCCTGGGATTCTCCAGGCAAGAACACTGGGGTGGGTTGCCATTTCCTTCTCCAGATTTCAATGTCTAGGACCTCTAATACAACATTGAATAGAAGTGAAAGCAGGCATCCTTGCCTTGTTTCTGATCTTCGGGAGAAAGTCTAATCTTTCACCATTAAGTAAGATGTTAGCTATTGGGTTTTCTGTAGATATCCTTATGAACTTGAGGTTTCTAGTTGCTGAGGGTTTTTACCATGAATGGGTGCTGCATTTTACCAAATGTTTTTTCTGTGTTGATTAAAGTGATCAGATGATTTTTACTCCTAATTATCTTAGTCCTTTCATGCTGCTGTATCAAAATGCCAGAGTTTGGATGGCTATTAAACAGTAGACATTATTTCTCACAGATGGGGGTGCCTGATGGGCTTCCATCTATGGGGTCACACAGAGTTGGACACGACTGAAGCGACTTAGCAGCAGTAGCGCTGTAGGCTGGGAAGTCCAAGATCAAGTCACCAGCAGATGAACGCCTGGTGAGGGCTCACTTTCTGGATCACGACTGTGTATTCCCTGTGTCTTCACATGGCAGAAGGGATTAGAGAGTTCTCTGGGGCCTCTTTTAGAAGGGTACAATTCCTGTTTATGAGGACTCCACCCTTATGACCTCATCCCCTCCCAGAAGCCCCAAATGCTACACCATCATATTGGGGATTAGGGGATTAGGTTTCAACATATGAGTTGTAGAGAGCCACAGTCGGTCTATAGCACTAAGACAGATGTAACTTTATGGAGGTAAGAAAAGGTGTGGAGTATGATATCCTGCCACCACAGAAACCTTCAGGCATCTTGGGGAAGAGGAGTGAAGCTGACAAAAGAATTAGAAAGAATACAAGCATTTCAGAGAGCCAACCTGGCCTTTGAAACTCAGTTCTACATCTTACTACAAGCAAGTTAACTTAACAACTTTAAGTCTCAGTCTTCTCATCTGTCAGAGGAAATACCTTCCTTGAAAGGTTGTGCTGAGGATTAAAAAGAAAAATATATGCTAGTAGGGAGCATGTATAAACAACAGATACTCTTGCATAGTAGGGAGCATGTATAAACAACAGATACTCTTGCATAGTAGGGAGCATGTATAAACAACAGATACTTCTGCGTATGTTGTTGGATGTGAAACTGGAGGCATCTGTCCCTGCGTAAAGACAAAGTGTGCACGACTGTGAGACGAAAACAAACAACCCAACCCGGCTTCAGCTGAGGTGGCAAAAAATATGTGAATGTCTGGGTAAAGGTTTCTCTACTTCCTTCTTGTGTGCCTTGATGATCCTAGCAGATAGATTAAAAAAATATGCATCAAAGATGATGGTGTTTTTTTGGTTAAACCAGAGGCAGGTATCTCTGAATCCAAAAGATTCAGAACCCATCCTTTGCAAGAAGTTAATCTTTTTCAATCATAGGTTAAAAAATTTCTGATGACTAAGTGTATAGTCACAGAAACCCCCATTCTGAATTTCCAGTTCAGTTTAAAATCTGTCTCTAAAATTATCACAGCAATTTGTATCATCCAATCCTTGGCTAGGTTACATTAGGAATAGGGCAATTTAATATTTCTCAAAGTGTGTTACATCGAATCTGGGATATAAACAGTCTGACATAAATAGAAGTGTCCATTTTTTAAGTGACCAAATAAATGTGCAAATACCAAGTTTATCATAAACATCCTTTTTAAATCACAGGACTTTAATATACTAATGTGATGTAAACCCCTAAAAGGAATATACAGGCTACAGAGTTTCCCAAACATTTGACTTCAGGACCCTTTCTCAATTAGTTTCCCCCGCTGCCCCCCACTTTAGGAAAGCCTGTTTTAGTTTTACTCATGCCTTTTGTGGCATCAAATCTTAAAGGTTTTTAACATCCTAGTCAAACATTAAAAAAAATATTCAGACATATTTACTCCCTGCAGCCTTCCACAGAGCTCAACGCTTAGTAGGCTATTACTTAGAAGGATTATATTATATTATATTATATTATATATTGTTAGGTAGTATTATCCCCATTTCATGAATAAGAGGAACATAACATAGAATGTTAACCTCTTTTACATCCCCCAGCTTAATCATCTCAACACCCCTGTAATGTTGACATCATGGTCTCCATTTGACAGCAGGGGAAGGAAGTTAAATTGCTTGTCCAGGTCACACAGCTAGTGGTAGCGTAAGAAAGGGGGTTCTGTCTTCTGGCACTAGGGTAGCAGGTCACCATGGCTGCCTGCATCCTCCTGAGCTGAGCCAGTCACTAAGAGAAAGATGGAGAGAGATGCGGTGCACGTTCCTCCAGGGGGACGGCACCATGCAGCTGCTGCTGACTCCCCCCACCTCACCGCCCTTCCAGGTGGGCCTTGGAGCGCAATGAAGCGCAGGTGGTAAAGAACTCCTGAACAAGAGGGTTTTGTTTTCTGCAGACACCAGATAGTGCCAGGAGCTAATCTGGGCTCACAAACATGCCAGCCTGCAGATGTGTAAGGCGTTCTCTGCAGCCCTTGTTGTCGTCACTCCTTCTTTCTTACCGGTGCATTTAGAAAGGAAGTAGGTAGAAATACTTCACTCAGATGTTCACGTGAATATTCACTACTCTTAGTCCTGAAATTAAAAGACGCTTGCTCCTTGGAAGGAAAGCTATGACAAAGCTAGACAGCATATTAAAAACTAGAGACATCACTTTGCCAGCAAAGGTATGTATAGTCAAAGCTATAGTTTTCCCAATAGTCATGTACAGATATGGGAGTTGGACCATAAAGAAGGCTGAGCACTGAAGAATTGATGCTTTCAAATTGGGGTGCAAGAGAAGATTCTTGAGAGTCCCTTGGACTGCAAGGAGATCAAACAAGTCAATCCTAAAGAAAATTAACCCTGAATAGCCATTAGAAAGATTGATGCTGAAGCTGAAGTTACAATACTCTGGTCATATGATGTGAAGAGATGACTCATTGGAAAAGACCCTGGTGTTGGGGAAAGATTGAAGGCAAAAGGAGAAGGGGGCAGCAGAAGACGAGATGGTTAGATAGCATCACCAACTCAATGGGTGTGAATCTGAGCAAACTCAGGGAGACAGTGAAGGACAGAGGGACCTGATGTGCTGCAGCTCAAGGAGTCACTGATTGGACACAATTTAGTGACTGAGCAACAACCCCTAATCCTGCCCAGTTTTAAGCTGAAGAAGAGGGGAAAGGGAGACAGCCCAAGCCTTGAAAATTCAGGAAATCATGGTTAGAGGAGAGTAAGGAAAATGTTAACCTGACATTCAAAATGAAAAGTTGTCATAAGGTGGTTTCTCAATTGTATTAATTGGCAAGTAATTGCCAGGGTGTGGGGAGGAAAATACCTCATCACAGGAAGCCGAGTGTAATTTAGTAATCACACTGAGACATACAGACACTGTCCTCAGATGTTTGGAAATCTGACCTTAAATGTAATCTGTGGGTGGAGGGGGAACTCAGGTTTGCCTTTATTTTGAAGATGCTGAGCATGGCCACATTATTCCACGTTTAGATTTGAATATCTTAATGTTGGGCAAGGAGGGGAGGAACTGGCAGGGAGGTGTTAGCTTCCCCACAAAAAAAGATAGTTTCTTTCTTAGCTGCAAAAACAGTTCCATGAATCAGCTAGTAGCTTTTTTTGGTACAATGGTCCATTTATAAAGGCCACCCTGAGTAAGAGAATAAAAGCAGAGATCAAAATGAAAAATTAATTGGGAGACTGTAGAAATGGGCCTGTAAAACAAATAGCACCCAAAATTCAGGTTGGCAGTTTTAGCCTCTGTAGGGTGTCCTGGATCCACTTGGCAATTCGATGAACATGGCAATAAATGCACACAACTTTCTGTAAACCTAAGGTGCTCATTGTTCCATGGGGGCCTCACCATAGACCTTCTGGGCATGGAGAGCCTAGATTTAGAATCCCTAATCTTGGCAGAAATCATCTTTATTTCCTGGATAATTTGATTGTCTTCTATGTCCTTTCCTATCTTCAGCCTGCCATGGCTGTTATCTTCTCAAATTTTAGCATTATAACAACAGCTCTCCTATTCAGCATAGTGCTGAATCCTTAGGCAATGGCACCCCACTCCAGTACTCCTGCCTGGAAAATCCCATGGATGGAGGAGCCTGGAAGGCTGCGGTCCATGGGGTCGCTGAGGGTCGGACACGACTGAACAACTTTACTTTCACTTTTCACTTTCATGCATTGGAGAAGGAAATGGCAACCCACTCCAGTGTTCTTGCCTGGAGAATCCCAGGGATGGGGGAGCCTGGTGGGCTGCCGTCTATGGGGTCGCACAGAGTCAGACACAACTGAAGTGACTTAGCAGTAACAGTAATCTTGGCAGAAATCATCTTTAAACTGGCAAGGGGCATTATGATTCTGTCCCTTTGAGATAATTAGCTGAGACCACTTTTAGAGCTACATCTGGGACTGCTCCAAGAAATCATTTCACTTAATCATCTGAGGCGGTCTATTAAATATTGGCTGTTCTGAAAAACTGGCCTGCAATCTGCCAATACTGGTGACTTATTAGAATTGATAAAAGACAATCACCTACAGGATAGATGTGGATCCCATTAACCCCTCTCTGGCTGTGATGCAAATATTGAACACGAGGACCTGGAGTAATGAGGTGGGGGTTGGGATGGGATCTTCAAATGCCACCACCTATTGATTCCCAGGGAATTGATTTTGTCCTTAGCAAAGCACATAGCAAGATAGGCTCTGTGTCCCTTGTGGCAATTTGATGAAAGTCATCTTCTATGCAGGAGGTCATCAGCAAACACTGGGTGGGGGACCTCAGGCTCCAGGGGAGATGTTCAGGGATTCTCCATCCTGAACTGGAGTTAGTGTCCCCTTCTCCACTCCTTAGCTATGAACCTACACAGACTCCCAGCCATGACCAAGCTCAGAAGGTGAAACTGAACAACTTTAACACTCCACTCATAGGTCCTGACTGCTTTTTGGGTTCGTTCAAGGAGTGCTGGAGAGAAAGAAGACTTTGTTGACCAGTGACAGAGTCTCTCCATATACCCAGGCAAGGAAAACCTTCCTAAATCCTTTCTATACTGCCAGGTCATTCCAGAACAATGTCCTCTGAGATGTATGTGGGTCATTCTACCTGGACCAAGTTCCGTTGCCTGGGGCAACAGTGTTTTCTGAACCAATATGGGGGCTGGGCGATCTCTAGGTCTGGTATGTTGCAGTGTAAATGGAGGTCAGACAAGTTGGGGCTGGCTGAGTCTTGGAAGCTGAGGGTCACCGTAACCACATCTCACAGTGTCTCTCCTCCTGGACCAATATCTGAATGGTACACAGCTGGCATCTCAACACCCTTCTACAGGGCAGCAGTTTGTTTTAAGGGCAGAATGACTGGAGTTCTGCCACTTTGTGGCACACTTTCAATTATTCATAAGTAAAATCAATGATAAATCAGATCACACTTCACATTAGAGCCTAGATTCCCATCCACATAAGGGTTTCAGGTTATTTTTAAGAAAAATCTAAATATAAAAATTCTTAAAACTGAAGAAAATTATACCACGACCCTAATTTCCCACTCTCCACCTTCCCCACCCCACCCCATGAATTGAGAAAATACCAGGTTTCTTTGCATTGGGAACAAATCACTCCAACCTAATGTGTGATGTAAGAGCACTGCCTGGAAGACATTGGTTTAAAGTTTTAATAGAGAACTGAAGGACAAAAACAAGGAGGAAAAGAGAAGGGAGAATTATTTGCATTAAGCATTTTCTTTTGGCCTGTCTTCTTATTTCTCAAAAAATCATAGTGTCTCACCCAGCTTTCCATTAAGTCTAACAATTTAAATCTATTTCTAGAAGTCTGAATGGCAGTCTGGTGTGGACTCTGAGAATTCTTTCTATTTAGATTTTCTGAAAATACTTAAAACAAGAGTTTTAAAGTTATATTTATTTAGGGCTCTCTAGCAATAAAGAGTGGCTGCTGGAGTAATTTTCAGAGGCCAGAGCCATTCTCACCCCAGAATTCTCCTTCCACTGGCTTCCCACCATGTGTCTAATGTTTCCCAGTACAGTTGTCCAAGAAGTATTTCCAGAAGGCAGGAAGGCATATTAGAAAGATAACAGTATGGAAACACCAAAGATCCCAAATAGCCAAAGCAATCTTTTGAAAGGTAAACGCAGCTGGAAGAATCAGGGTCCCTGACTTAAGACTATACCACAAAGCTGTAGTGATCAAAACAGTATGGTTCTGGCACAAAAACAGACATATAGATCAGTAGAACAGGATAGAAAGCCCAGAAATAAACCCACATACTATGGTCAATTAATCCATGACAAAGCAGGCAAGGATACAAAGGAAAAAAGACAGTCTCTTCAATACATGTTGCTGGGAAAACTGAACAGCTACATGTAAAAAGAATGAAATTAGAATGTTACCTAACACTATGTACAAAAGTAAACACGAAATGGATTAAGATCTTAATGTTAGACCAGATACTATAAAACTCCCACATGAAAGCATAAACAAAAGACTCTTTGAGATAAATTGCAGCACTATCTTTTCAGATTCATCTCCTAGGGAAATGAAAATAAAAATAAAAAGAAACAAATGGGACTTAATCAAGTTTATAAACTTTTGCACAGCAAAAGAAACCATAAACAAAGCAAAAAGACAATCTATGAACTGGGAGAAAATATTTGCAAAGGATGCAACTAATGTGAGCTCAGTTTCTGAAATATACAAACAGCTCATATAACTCATATCAAAAACAAACAAACAACCCAATCAAAAAAATGGGCAGAAACTATGGAAGATGGTATGGAGATTCCTTAAAAAACTAGGAATAAAACTACCATACAACCCAGCAATCCCACTCCTAGGCATATACCCTGAGGAAACCAAAGTTGAAAACGACACATGTACCCCAATGTTCACTGCAGCACTATTTACAATAGCTAGAACATGGAAGCAACCTAGATGGCCATTGAGAGATTAATGGATAAAGAAGTTGTGGTATGTATACACAATGGAATATTACTTAGCTATAAATAGGAACACACTGAGTTAGTTCTAATGAGGTAGATAAGCCTAGAACCTATTACACAGAGTGAGGTAAGTCAGAAAGAGAAATATAAATATTGTATACTAATGCATATATATGGAATCTAGAAAGATGGTACTGATGAATTTATTTGCAAGGCAGCAATGGAGAAACATAGAGAACAGACTTATGGACATGAGGAGAGGGGAAGAGAGGGTGAGATGTATGGAGAGAGTAACATGGAAACTTACATTACCATATGTAAAATAGACAGCCAATGGGAATTTGCTGTACAGCTCAGGAAACGCAAACAGGGGCTCTGTATCAACCTAGAGGGGTGGGATGGGGAGGGAGATGGGAGAGAGGTTCAAGATGGAGGGAACATATGTATATCTATGGCTGATTCATGTTGAGGTTTGACAGAAAACAACAAAATTATGTAAAGCAATTATCCTTCAATTAAAAAACAAATAAATTAGAAAAAAAAATTTAATGGGCTAAAGACCTAGATAGACATTTCTCCAAAGAAGACATACAGATGGCCAAAAAGCATATGAAAAGATGTATGACATCACTAATTATTAGAGAAATGCAAATCAAAACTATAATGAGATACCACTTCACACTGGTAAGAATGGCCATCACCTAAAAGAGTACAAATAATAAATGCTGGAGAGGGTGTGGAAGAAAAGGAACCCTCCTGCACTGTGGGTGGGAATGTAAATTGGGGTAGCCACTCTGGAGAACTGTATAGAGGACTCTTAAAAAGCTAAAAATAGAGTTATCATATGACTCAGCAATCCCACTCCTGAGCGTATATCTGGAGAAGACAAAAACCCTAACTTGCAAAGATACAAATACATGTTCACTGCAGTGCTATTTAAAATAGCCAAGACATGGAAGCAACCTAAACATCCATTGACCGATGAATGGATAAAGAAGATGTGGCCTTCCAGGTGGTTATGAAAGTGTAACCTTTGAGTATTGAGGCTAGAACATGTTCTATTCAGCAGGTATTAGCTTGATTTAGAAGTTTCATGTATTGGGGGCTGTCATTTATACCACAGCCCCCACACATGTTAAGGGTGTGCCTGGGCCAGAGTGGACTGGTTCTTTAACCACAATTTGGGTTCTGATAGTATGGGATTCTATAGGCAAAGAGGGAAGAGGAGGTGGGCTCAGACCCACAGAAGCTCACAGACCAGGGAAGAGCAAGGGATCCACACCCAGGCAGAGCAGTAGGGTCGAGGCTCTGAGTCTGGTATCTGCAGTCCTCTAGAGAGAACTCCCTTTGGCTTTTGGGGACAACACTGGTTTTTTATGCTAATATTTATGGAATACAGCAGACATTGTTATGAACTTATTTCATGTATTGCCACATTTAATCCTCCTATGAGTTGGGTAATATTATCCCATTTAACAGATAAGGAAACAGACAAGGAGATGAGGCAACTTGCCCAAGGCACAGCTGGGATTCAGGCTCAGGAATCTCAAGTCATGCTCTTATCCATATCCTATCCTACATCCTACTCTGTGAGAACTCTGTGAGTACCTAGAGAAGACTCTGACCTCCCTACTCCCTCCCTGGACATAGAGAGACCACTTGTCATTCTCCCACACATTTAAAAAGACAGTTTTTGCATCCTCATCTAAGCCTTCTCTTTTCCTGGCTGAACACGACCGTCGTTTCGCTTTTCCTCATGTGGCAGAGCTTCTGCTCTCCTTACTACCCAGCTTGCTCCTCAGTGGGGTCCCTCCATCTTGTTTCATTGTCTCTTTTGAAGTGAGGGACCCAGAACTGAAATCCACATTCAAGTTGTCCAAACTGCCCCGTGTGAGCAGAATTAGAAAATCCTTTCTGCCCGTCACGCCTGTAAAAACACAGCGAAAGACAGGGTTAGCTTTGGCGATAGCCAGACCTTGTCTGCAAATATTTGTTGGGCGTGAGAGAGCCCTGGCCCTCAGGGAGTGCACAGTCCCGTGAAGGAGGCAGCAAGTGAACTGGTCACTGGAGTGAAATGTGTTGAGTGAGGGGGCACAGAGGAACAAGGACTCTGTGACTGGGTCCTCAGTGTCCCAAGAGGCTCCACTCAGGCAGAGCTGCTGATCTGGGTCTTGAAGAGTGACTAGGAGTCCATCAGGTGATCTAGAGGAGCAGGGAGAGGGGACAGTGCATGCAGAGGTGTGGGAGTGTGCAAGAACACAGAACATTCCAGACCCTGTCCAGTGATGGTGGCCAGATCACATATGGATCTGATCCTATGGAAGGATAGAGCACCCTGATGGCAGAGGGGAGCCATGAGCTCCTTACCATGGCTTGATTCCTATGAACTTAATGGAGCTTTCAGTTCACCAAAACCCTGGGTCCTTTTCACCCCATGTCATAGATTTGTTAAACCAAAGTCCAGAACTTTCTACTTATTCTGAATGAGTCTCAAACTATTAGATCCTGCCCGTTATTTCAGTCTGCCTGGGTCCTATTTCTGCATCCAAATTGCTAACGATCTCTCCCAGTGCTGCATCATCTGCCATTGGTGTTATTGATAAAAATACCCAAAATAGCCAGCTCGGGCCAGAGACTTGGTGCCCACCACTACAGACCTCCTTGGAGTCACCATCGGTCAGCATTCCCCAGGTTACATGTTTAATCAACTAAAAAAAAAGATAGCGTTAAGTCATGTCCAAATCTTCCGATCCCATGGACTGTAGCCTGCCAGGCTCCTCTGTCCATGGGATTTTCCAGGCGAGAATACTGGAGTAGGTTGCCATTTCCTTCTCTAGGGGATCTATCTGACCCAGGAATCAAACCCAGGTCTCCCGCATTGTAGGTAGATGCTTTACCAACTGAGCTATGCACAAAGCCCTTAATCAGCTATGCATTCTTCCAAATAAAAGTATCTCTAGCTCACAATTGGCCAATTTTGACTATGAGGAAGTCACGGAAGACATTATCAGCTGGCTTGCTGAAATCAGATATATACCACGTCATCAGCACTTCCCTGATCAACCAGCTCAGCAGCCCTATTAGAAGAGGAAGTGAGGTGAGACCTGGTTTGTTTCAAGTGGACCCTGTAGCTCTTTAGGGACCTGTGCTTCCATTGTTAAGGGGCACAAACCATTTGCTCAGTGGCATACACTGCAGTTTCTGTGGGGCTCCCTCGTACCAGTGGGAATGCAGTATACAGAATCTAAAGTGTCCTCCTTTTGGAAAACTAGGGGTCTTGCCCGGCCCTGGAGCTCTTCTCCCCCTTGCTCTGTCTGTGAAAGATTAACGACAGCCTTGGAGAAAGCTAAGCCCTTTACTCTTTGAAGCCTGGGCTGGGGCTGGGTGGGCTGGGTGGGGAAGGGCGCTGAGACTCCCTTCCAACCTTCTCCTGCTCCTCGGGCATGTTCTCACCAACCTTGGGTTCCAATCCCAACTTAGCAGAGCTATTTTTTTCCTGAAGATTACTTTTGAAAGAGAAAAGAGCAACAGGGTTTTGGCATTTTATCATCTTCTCTGTGGTGCTTTGTACTGCAGGCGAAAGAGTTTAAACTCCATCTGGTAAGTAGAGAAATCACTGGAGAATTTGGGGGAAAAAAAAGAGTGCTCTGATCCTATTTTAGGTGAAATTTTGAGATTTTCAACTGTTTCACATCATTACTAACCACTTCTAGCCTCAACACTGAACACTGGCAGTTGCCTGTAAGTGTGATAGGCAGTGCAAAATACACTAGCTAAGGTGGGTCATTTTATCTTCAGTGAGGTCCAAAGAGGAAAAGGATATAAGTAGGTTCTGGAGTCTGACAGACCTGGGTTTAATACCAATTCCATCACTTAAAGACTGGGGACCTTAAGCAAGCGTCTTACCACTACGAAGCCTCAGTTTTCTCATCTGAAAAAATGGGAATAAATAACTGTACCCTCCCCACGGAATGGGTGTGAGGATAGAGATAATGAGTGTAAAGTGCCTGGCTCCACAGACAGAGCAAGTTCAAGAAGCCGTCCTTCACTGGCACCCTTCAGCTTCAGTGTTACAATTACAAAGTGGTTACCCTGCAGGACTCCCAGGTGCCCCAAGACCAGAGGGTGTACTCCCACAGCAGCCCGAAGGGAGCGGGGCTCCGTGGAAGCAGACATGGAGGTGGTGCCTGCTTGCTGCCCAGCTCTGAGCTGATGATGCCAAGGCCTGGCAGGGCCCCAACCCCTGAGTGACCTGCAGGGGAGGCTGGCACCAAATTCCTAGAGTCCTGATCTACCGTCCCACCCTAATTGGCTCCGCCTAGGTGTGTGTTTTGTCAGGAGCTGCAGGGTTTATGGCTGGAAGAACCGGTTTTAAAACATATCCTCAGGAGTTGGTCTGTGTGACTCTTCAGAGGAGCCTGGATGGGAGGCGCCAGGCCCCAGAACTGGAGTGTGTCCCAGGGCCCCGCCTGAGGTACCCACAGCTTCCTGCACATGTGGCCTATCACTCCCCACACACCTGGGCTGCCTCCTCCCACCCGGTGTGGGTGTGCAGAGAAGGAAAATGAAATACTCCTGGGGACATATTGTTGGGGAGGTGCCAGCCATCCCTCATCCGATTGTCATTCCAGGCTCCAAGGCTGGCCTTCCAGACTTCCAAGCTGAGCAAAATAGCTCTGGATAGCACACAAAGCTACTCCGACTTCTGACCTAGGACCAGCTGGCTCAGGCCATCAGTTTATCCTGGCCAGAAGTAGCCATATTTTCTTTTCACTGAATGCATTTCCATCCAGATGCCCAGTTCTTTACTGCAACATGAATTCTCCCATACTCACCTCAACCCTGTCAAGAAGACTGGAACTTTCTAAACACTAACACGGCACATTGGACGAAATGCTGAGGGATCCCACAGGATGACTTGTTCAGTCCTCGCCCTATGCCAATGATGGACTATTACTGTCCCCATTTTACAGATGAGGAAACTGAGGTACTTGAGAGCTCAGACACCTTGCTAAAAAAGCTACATACCTAAGCAAGTGGCAGAGTTGAAAATTGAACTCTTGAAAGTTTCCCCTGCTCTGTATTCTATTTCCTCTCCTGTGATAAAAATTTGGGGAATTTGGAGACCTGGCAGGGACAAGTGCCAGTCACTTAACCCAGTTCACTTCTTCTGGTGACCTTGACCTTGTCCAAGTAAAAACAGTCACCAGACTCTCTAGTGACCAGGTTAATTTGGACTTTCAGGACCTTTAGAGGAGGATGTAGGAATGCTCCATCGACCACCCTCACTGCCCCCTAAACACACACACACACACACACACACACACACCTGGCACTCCTCTTCTTGGGTCCAGACACCAGCAGCCATACCCCTTGGCCACTGGAAGATTAAGTCTCTTTTTTAAAATGTGTTTTAAAAAATTATATGATATATGTATGTATGTGTGTATACACACACACATAATTTAGCATCTTAGCCATTTTTCAGTGGAGAGTTCAGCATTGTTACTATATTAACATTGGTGTCAAACAAATCTCCAGATTGTTTCCAACTTACAAACCTGAAACCATACCCATTAAACAGCAACCTTCCTTTTCCTTCCCTCTTCCCCAGCCCCTGCAAACTACCACGCATCTTCCTATCTCTCTGAGTTTGACTTCTAGATAACACATATATAAGTGGAATCATATGGTATTCTGTCTTCTGTGGCGGACTTATTTCACTTGGCGTAATGCCCTCTAGGCTCATCGTGCTGTAGCATGTGATGGGATGTCCCTCCTTCTCAAGGCTGAATGATACTTCATTGTCTGTATAAACCACGTTGTGTTTACCCGTTCGTCTATTGACGGACACCTGGGTGGCTTCCACCTCTTGGTTATTGTGACCAGTGCTGCTGTGAACATGGGTGTGTAAATACCTCTTTGATACTCTGCTTTCAATTCTTTTAGATATCTACCCACAAGTGGGGGTTGCTGGATCAGATGGTCGTTCTATTTTTAATTTTTTAAGAACCTCCACATTGTTATCAGAAGCCGCATCATTTTACATTCCTACAAATAGTGCACAAAGTTTACAGTTTCTCCATATCTATGCCAACACTTGTTATTTTCTGGTGTATGTGTGTGTGTGGAGACTATCCTGTTGGGTGTGAGGTGTGAAGACTTAACTCTTGAGCATGGAGTCCTGCACACACCGACTGGAGGCTTGGACTTCCCAATGCCAGGACTGAGCCTCACACATGACAGCAAGGGCTCTTGTTACATTTTCCTCATGACCAGAGAAGCCAAGAGATTCTTGCTGACTTGCTGAAAAGCCTTGGACATTCCAACTTCGTTTTAGAGAATCCCTGAGGAACTGCCATGGTTCAGTGAACCTTCCTGCATGAGCAGTATTTTCAGTGGGTGCTGGGCAGACATTAATGAATGTAAGTTCCCGTGCAAGCGGAGATGTTTGCCTTGGTCATCTCTGCATCCCCAGCACTCAGTACATGAAACATGCTCCAAAAGATTTGTTGAATAAACAAAGAAATGGGTAGCTTTCTAAGTCTATCGAAAGCAGTCCCTCTGAGCTAAGTGGTCCAGAGTGGTAACCTTCTGCAGCCTGCCTCTGGTGGCTTGCAGACTGTTTTTCATGAGAGCCCCAGCTGCCCCTCCCTCCTTGCTCTAAAGCATCATACACCTGGCTTCCAGCGTCAGCCCATTCCTGTCACCCCCTTCTCTACAGAATGACTCTGGACTTTGTCATTCTGACAAGGCTGACAGGGAGAGAGTTTTAAAAGTTTGAGAAGGGATGCCTTTGAGGGAGGTTTTGACAGGCAGTGATAAACTGCCAGCTTTGCTTCAAGAAAAACAAAGTCTATCCTGTCCTCGCTCCTTGCAGGGAAGAGTTTTTAAGCATCTCAGCACTTTTCTGTGCAGTGAGATCTGGCAGTCCACCACCCCACCTCCAGACACAAAGACTGCAGTGGGGAATGAGAAGGAGGGGGTGTCAAGCTAACACAGATACAACAAAACTTGCTTCCTCCAGGATGGTATGAGGAAAGGGCAACAAGAGTGAAGAGGGTTTATGCCTGCCCCGTTGCCACAGTCTGGGGAATTCAGTGAAAGAACCCTTATTGTAGGCCTGGCCTTGTTCTCTGTTCTTGACACATACTGACTCACTTAGGCCTGCCAACAGTCTTGAAGGATGTATATTGATGTCACACCCATTGTACAGATAGGAAAACCAAGCCACTGAAAAATCAGGTCATCTGCCCACAGTCATATAGTCCACGGGATTTGGATCCAGATGTGCAGTCCCAGAGTCTGGGCTCTTATCTGTGAACCAGGTCAACTGTCTTGAGTGTGTTATCAATTCATTTGCTAATTCAACAACCATTTCTAGATAGCCTACTGTGTGGCAGGGACCATGCCTAGCAACGAACAAAACACAGGTCTCACCATCCAAGGCTTTCAGTCTAACAAGGACATATACAGGCATCTGGTCTCTGAAAGGACACCAGGGATAGTGGGAATCCAGACCCACAAATCAACAAACCAAATTCAAATTCATTTCGTGCTCAAGAGAGTCCTGACAGACTACTTTCCAGGAGTCGAAAGTTAACCTTTTTTTTTTTTTTTTTTGAAGTAAACAGCAGTAAGTATAAGGGTGTTTTAGATGGTGACTCTGGCCTGGAAAGAGAGACTTTGGAACATCCGGACTGAAAAGGGAGCCACTGATGCTGCTGCTGCACTTCGCACAGGGCACACCTGCCCATCCAAGAGCCAAGTAATGCCAAGACTTCCTCATGAAAATGCCAAATGAAGTCATGAGAAATATCAACTAACAGCGACCAAATTCCTGTACAGGAGGAGGATGAGAGGAGCTAAGAGCTGCCCTTAGCATCTCTGGGGAGACCAGCCAAGTAGCACTTTCTCATCAACTCAGATAAACCGTGGGTTGTGTGTGTGTGCAAATACCCTGCATTCCACAGACGTGTTAGGGAAAGGTGGAACACTCATGTATCTCTACTTGTGGGGCAGTGGGCAGTTCAGAGCACAGACCTGTTTCATCCTGGCCCCACAGCTCATACAGGCAAATCTCTACCTCTCCTTCAGCCTATAAAATGGGACTAATTTCTAATCATGCACCTTCTGCATGGGGTGGATGTAAGGATGAAAGGAGAATCCTGTTGAATATTTAGTATGGTGCCTGGCCAGAGAAAGGTACCAGAAGTGTCAGCTAATATTCTCTTATTTATTATCTGCAAATAATTTCACTGACTTTGAAATTCACTACATGTAAATAAATGTGCCATGAACACTGTATGCTCAAAGCTAAAGCTTTACCCCCGTGAGACACACGGTAGGGCCAAGGCCCATATTTCTTCCTGTTTTCAATCAGGTGGCAAAAGGAGCAGGACCCTCAACGTCCAGTTCAAGGGTTTGTCCAGTGGCTCAAACTTCCTCCCTTCAGCTCTGGCTTCAGTCCACTGCATCTACTCAAAATCAGAGAGTTTTGCCCACCCCACTCATCCTGACTTCCGGGCCCCTCTTAGGTTGGCTTCCCCAGGAAGCAGACTCTTTTGGGTACAAGTAATTTAGCAAGGAGAGGCTCCTAGAGGAAACCAGCGAGGGGAGCAGTACAGGGAAGGAGAGATGGTCCATCCATGGTGAGGTCTCAGCAGAGCCTCATGGAGGGCGGCTTCAGACTGACCCTGCCGGGCACCTGTGCATGCACCTGCGTCTTCCCTGCCCACAGGGACAGGAACCTGAAACACAGACCAGGGAAGGACAGGCGGCGGGAGTGGCCTGTTCACCGTCTCTGCCAGTGACCTATTTGGGGGAACCTGGGCTTCCCATTGTCACAGCTTTAGGTTCTGTGGGTCTAGAGAGCCTAATTTCCAGAAGGAAGACTCAGAAACAGTCTACTCAACCTGAATCTATGGCAGCCACTTGGTCATTTGGGGGCTTCTCATGTAGAGAGAACATCAGGCAAAGAAAGAAGCTGCCACGCCGGCCAGGGTAATTAACCCTGATCGTTAGGAGGAGGCTCTGTCGCTGCTACCACAGGCCAGGCGGGGCTATCTGTGGAACTCAGGGCAACTGGAGGTCACTCCCACGCCCAGGGTTAACTGCAACCCAGCAATCACAGCCGGCATGGCCATGGTAACCAGGGCTCAGACTCATCACAAATGAAGGGCTGGGTCACCCCATCAGAGGAGCAGCCAGCAGCAGTGCCAGCCAGCCGAGGGTGAGGGCTTGAGGAGGGTTATGTAGGTATCCGTTGCCTCCAGTCTAGTTGTAACAGTGAGGTCTATGAGTGGTCCAACTAGCCCACCTCTTGTAAGTTTTCCCTATAAATTGTAGCCAGTCTCCACTGTGAAAACTCCGTGATGAAGTGGAGTGACTGTGAACGTGGGATGTGAGTGAACGATGTCTGTTCACTCCAGCAGGTGCTCTCGGATCCCTTCTTGTGGTTTTTCTTTACCCCTGGCTCCAGTGTGCTTAGCTTCCCAGTCCCACTTTTGAAACCAACTGTCATAGGTTAGGTTCCCCAAAGCAGGCTCCAGACCAGGGTTTGTGTGCACATAACGTGAGGCCCCTGGGAGGGGGCGCAGGGTGCAGGACAGGGTCAGGGAGGAGCACAGGCTGGAGCTCACGCAGGGCAACTGGGGCTGACCTGCCACTGGCGCCCCAGGTGTCTTCTCTGAGCAGCCAAGGCAGTGCCAGAGCACCCGCGGGCCATCCTGCCACACTCACCACAGAGCTAGTTTTGGAACAAGGCCTGGGGTGCGCAAGAGGTGGTAAAAAGGGACTGAGGGGAGTATGGATGTAAGCACTGGCATTTTCTGCTACCAGCTTTACTACATAAACGCTCTTTGAGGTGCTTTGCCACCAGTAAGAATGAATTTGGGTCAAAAAAAAAAAAACAAAAACCAGAACCAAGGGAACAAACAGTCAGCCTGTTCCAACAGGACCGGAAAACCACATGTGCCCAGCTTGTCTCTAAGGGCTGGGGGAGCAAGGGAGGGCGGATGCACAGTCCTGCTCTCCGGAAGGTCCCCTCTGGCTGCAGAGAGGAGAAGCCACCTGTGGACTGCGCAAGCCACAGCCCAGCAAGCCCCCAGGCAGCCTGTTATTACAGGGCAGAAGGGAAGTACATGCCCCAGGAGATTAGAGACTGGCGAGGTCGCCCTGAACCTGAGAGGTAGAAAAGCAAAGCAAAATAGACAGAGAACTGGCATTGACAAATTCAAGACACAAGTTGTTTCTTCAAATTACACTTCCTTAAGTTTTGCTTGGACTTGGAGTTATTTTCAAGCCAGGCAGGTTTCCAAGAGTCCAAAGCTGTTTTGAGAGCAAGCGCATTCACTGGTTCATTTCTTGTGCCTTTCTTTCAGTACATGTTAATAGAATGCCTGCTCTATAAACAAGCATGGCGCTGTGAAAAAGGAGACATCAGCCCTGCCCTTATGGAGTTTATGTTTATAAGGGAGACAATCACTACATAAATAACTCATAGGTATGAAAGTACAGGTTGTGATGGGCGTCTTGGAGGAAAAGTGTAGAATGTCATGAGAAAAAATAGCAGGGTGAACTAAATTAACTTCATTTGTCAGGAACGATCCCTCTGAGGAAGTAACCTATAGATTGAGGCCTGAGGATAAGTAGGAGCTAGACTATGGAGGGGAAGGAGGTTGGGCCTTGGTGGATTGGCCTTCCTGGGCATAAAGAATACTCTGGAGTTGGGGAAGATAGGGGTTGATCTGAGGATCACACAAACCAGAGCAAGCAAAGTAGAGCCACCCCAGATCCCCCAGAGGATCCAACCAGAATCTCCAGAATGTTTTTGCATGTATTCAGTAGGTGTAGGGTTTCAGAAGTGGAAGGGGACCTGGAGTGGTGATAAGCATTAGCCTTGAAATCTGCTCTGGTTCGGAGATTTAAATCAGACCAAAACAATCAACCTTTAGATAAAAGACAAGGCAGAGCGGTCTCAGCTTCTAGCACCGCACAATTCCAGGGGGCCCTGTACACGCTGCAACCTTTGTGAAGACGGCCCCCAGGTGTGAGCAACGTGCAGTCTGTGTGGCCATCAAGTGCGTTTAAAACCAGAGCTGTGTGTCTTCCCTGGCAGGCCAGTGGCTAAGATTCCATGCTCCCAATGCAGGGTGCCTGGGTCAGATCACTCGTTGGGGAACTAGATCCCACATGTCACCACTAAGAGTTCATAGGCTGCGGCTAAAGATCCCACGTGCCACAACTAAGACCCCACACAGCCAAGTAAATAAATAAGATAAATAGTTTTAAGTGAAAGTCGTTCGGTCGTGTCCGACTCTGTGCGACCCCATGGACTATACAGTCCATGGGATTCTCCAGGCTTTCCCTTCTCCAAGGGATCTTCCCAACCCAGGGATCAAACCCCGGTCTCCTGCATTACAGGTGGATTCTTTACCAGCTGAGCTATCAGGGAAGAAATATTTTTTAAAAAACAGATTAAAAAATAAAATCAGAGCAAGTGGGAAAGAGGCTCTCTGGAGAAGTCAGTAAAATAGTTTTATCATTGGGGGAAAAAGAAGAAAACCTCATCATTGAAGCGATGAGGTTTTATTTTGTGGAGAAGTTGGAGGCCACTGAGGCAGAACAACAAAATGGAAATGTAATATGTGTTGAGAAGAAGAGTTTTTCTCCTACAACAAAAAGGACTGGTGGAGCTTTCTGCCAGACAGATAAGATTGAGGAACACAGACAAGGTCCTACCTTCCTAGAGCATACAGTCTAGCAGAGAAGGAAAGACACTAGTATAAATAATATAAAAACACATGTGTCCTTGTACATTGAGAAGGAGCACGCAGGAGAGGCCGTGGGCTGGGGTGGTTGGAGGTATGTCCCAGGTCCTGCGTCTGGAGTGTGTCAGGACACCTTCCTTGAGGAAGCAACGTTTCAGTTGTGATCAAAGCAATGACTGAAGGTTAATCAGGCCAAGGAGGTGGAGAGTCAGAGATTCCTCAACCTTTTTGACCACAGAATGCTTCTATCCCAAGGCATCTTAGTGCACTAGACAAGCCTGTCCGGCAGTAACTAAGGTAACCGGGGCACGATGCTATCTTCCCTTTGAGGACAAAACCAGTAGTTCAGTGCCTCACACTTGACTTGGTGCTTTGGTGTCACTTTAGTTTTACATTTATTTTTAATTGGAGTATAATTGCTTTACAATGCTGTGTTCATTTCTGCTGTTACAACAATGTGGATCAGCTACAGCTTCCCACTAGCAATCTATTTGTACATCATTCATCCCATCCTCTCCTTTCCCATCCTCCCCTTTCCACACCATGTCCACAAGTCCATTTTCTCATGTCTGCATCTCTATTCTTGCCCTACAAATACATCAATCAGTACCATTTTTTGAGATTACATAAT
This sequence comes from Bos indicus, assembly GCF_029378745.1. Taxonomy (NCBI): domain Eukaryota; kingdom Metazoa; phylum Chordata; class Mammalia; order Artiodactyla; family Bovidae; genus Bos; species Bos indicus. The sequence continues at coordinate 41,729,827 of NC_091768.1, forward strand.
ATGCAGTAATATACGGTTTGTTTTTCTAACTTACTCAATTCTGTGTGACAGACTCTAGATTCATCCCTATCACTACAAATGAGCCGATGTCATTCCTTTTCATGGCTGAGTAATATTTAACTGTATATATGTACTGTTCAGCTCCCCAGATAACCCTGCACGGGTGGTTGTGGTATCCCCACTTACAAAGCTCAGACATGTCGAGTGGCATACCCAGTGCCCACTGTCTCACAGCCAGTGAGGTGCAGGCCTGGAACTAAAGCTGGGGACAACCAGGTCACCAGATCCCAGACTGCTCCCACAGGGGAACACAGTGTTGTTAACTGAATAGTTGTAAGGCCGATGCTTGGATCCTCAGAGCCTTCATGTGCTAGCTGAAAAGGCTATGCTTCTGAACCAGACCTGCTTCCTCTTAATAACCTAAAAATGGCTACACTGAATCAGACCCAAGGTCTACATGGCTGTCCTCAGGGAGGTCAACTTCAAAGGCCAGAGCCCTACCCCAAGCATCCTGCTTCTCTTTAATAGCCTGCTATTATGTAAACACCTCACAGATCAAGAAACATAAAGCTGCCTGTGCCTCTTACCCACACAACACCTCCTCTCCTTCCTAGAGGTAACGAGTGTTCTGAACTATTCAGACCTAATAATTCTATTGTTACCTTAACAAATTATCATGAACTTAGTGGCTTTAAAACAACATATATTTATTCTCTTATAGCTCTGGAGAGTAGAAATCCAAAATCAGTCTCATTGGGTTACAAATCAAGGTGTCTGGGGCTTCCCTGGCTCAGAATCTGCCTGCCCGTGCAGGAGACACAGGTTCAGTTTCTGATATGGAAAGATCCCAGATGTCTCGGAACAAATAAGCCCGTGCACCACAACTATAGAGGTTGTGCTCTAGAGGCTGGGAGCTGCAACTATTGAAGCCCAAGTGCTCTAGAGCCTGTGCTCTGCAACAAGAGGAGCCACTGCATCAGAAGCCTGCACGCTGCAGCTAGAGAGTAACCCCCGTTCACCACACGCAACGAGAGAAAAGCCCAGTCAGCAAAAAAGACTCAGCACAGCCAAAAGTTAACTAATTTTTTAAAAAATCAAGGTGTCTGCAGGGCTGGTTCTTTCTGGAGGCTACTAGGGGAGAATCTCTTTCCTTCTCTTTTCCAGCTTCTAGGGGCCTCCTGTACTTCCTGACTTATGACCTCTTTCCAACATCTTCAAATTCAACATCGCAGCTCTGACTCTCCTGCTCCCTCTTATTAGGACCCTTATAACTGGACTGAGCTCACCTGGATAATCAAGGATAATCTCCCCATTGCAGAATCCATAATTAAATCACATCTACAAAATCACTCTTTACCATATTAGGTCATATATTCTCAGGTTTAGGGGACTAGGATGCAGATATCTTTGGTGGGGTGGGGGGGGGGTGCTATTTGGCTTACCACAGACCATAATGCTACAGATTCACTTTGCTTGTTTTTAAACTTCATGTAAATAGAATCACACACTCCTTTAATGATATCTTTTGATTTCAGAAAGCTTTAAATTTTAGAATAATCTAACTTATCAATCTTTTGCATTAAGGTTAGCACCTTTGTGTCTTTAAAGAAATAGTTGCTCACCTCAAACAATAAAGAGGTCTATGTTTCTTCTTGTCGCTATACATTTTTACCTACACATTTAAACCTACAGTCCGCCTAGAATTAGTTTTAGTGGACAGTGTGAGGTACTGATGAAGGTTCATTTTTTCCTGGTATGTATACCCAAACGACTCAGTGTGATTTGGAAAAGATTGCCTTTGCCTCACTGAACTGCCACTTTTGCCTTAATCTAAGCATCTGATTCGCACCATATAACACTGCCTTAATTACTGTAGTCTTTAAAATAAATCCAGACAATCTTTGGTGCAAATTCTCCAATTCTGTACTTCTTCAAGATTACTTTGGCATTCTTGACCTTTTGCATTGTCATAAATTTTAGAATATGTTTACCAATTTCTTTGAATTTGACTGAGACAATGAAACTGTTGATTATCTGAGAGAGCATCTGTACAATATTGAGCCCTCTAACCCCTGAATATTTACTTGGGTTTTCTTTCACTTAACTCAATGACATGTTATTCTTTTGCACAAAGGTGTTTCACATCTTCATTGGATTTCTTCCTCTAGAGAGGCACTGTTTTCAATGCTCTTATTACAATGCTGTACCATTATTCAAAAATTTCATTTGCTGATTATTTCTGGTATATAGAAATACAATTGATTTTTTATATTGATCTTACCTCCAGCTAGCTTAAATTATTTTACTAATTTATATAGTCTAATATATTCTTTTGGATCTCCTCCCTATAGTTACAGCTATATAAATAATACATATATACACACATATTCATATATATTTAGTATATCATCCATGATGCTGATGAAAAATGGCAGTTTGCTTCTTCCTTTTTCATCCTCGTACATTATTTCTTTTTCTTTCCTTACCACACAAGCTATGAACTTCTAGTCCAATGCTGAATAGATGTGATAACTGACATCTTTGTCTCATTTCCAAATTAGGGGGGATCATGCTGTTTGCTATAGGGTTATCTATAGTTACCCTTTAAAAGATTATGAGAGTTCCTTATATTTCTAGTTTGCTAAACTGCTTTTTAAATGAATGAATATTGAATTGTATTTAAATGCTTTTTCTATAACTATTAAGATGATTATGATTCCCCCCTTTATTCTGTTCATGCAGTAAATTACATTAATTGAATTATCTTAGCTTTTTATTTTGACATAATTTTAGATTTACAAAAGTTTCAAAAACAGAGTTCTCATGCACCCTGTACATAGGTGCCCCTATTCTTGTTTTATGTAACAATAGGACAAGTATCAAAACTCAAGTAATTAGCTACAATACTTTTAACTATCACTTAAGTTCAGTCACACAGTCGTGTCCGACTCTTTGCGACCCCATGGACTGCAGCACGCCAGGCCTCCCTGTCCATCACCAACTTCCAGAGTTTACTAAAATTCATGTCCATTGAGTTGGTGATGCCATACAACCATCTCACCCTCTGTCATCCCCTGCTCCTCCCGCCTTCAATCTTTTCCAGCATCCAGGTCTTTTCACATGACTCAGCTCTTCACATCAGGTGGTCAAAGTATTTGAGTTTCAGCTTTACCCTTAGTCCTTCCATTGAATATTCAGAACTGATTTCCTTTAGGATGGACTGATTAGATCTCCTTGCTGTCCAAGGGACTCTCAAGAGTCTTCTCCAACACCACAGTTCAAAAGCGTCAATTCTTTGGCACTCAGCTTTCTTTATAGTCCAACTCTCACATTCATGCATGACTACTGGAAAAACCATAGCCTTGACTAGACAGACCTTTGTTAGCAAAGTAATGTCTGTGCTTTTTAATATGCTGTCTAGGTTGGTCATAACTTTCCTTCCAAGGAGTAAGCGTCTTTTAATTTCATGGCTGTAGTCACCATCTGCAGTGATTTTGGAGCCCTCCAAAAAAGTCTGCCACTGTTTCCACGGTATCCCCATCTATTTGCCATGAAGTGATGGGAGCAGATGTCATGATTTTAGTTTTCTGAATGTTGAGCTTTAAGCCAACTTTCTCTCTCCTCTTTCACTTTCATCAAGAGGCTCTTTAACTCTTCTTCACTTTCTGCCATAAGGGTGGTGTCATCTGCATATCTGAGGTTATTGATATTTCTCCTGGAAATCTTGATTCCAGTTTGTGTTTCATCCAGCCCAGTGTTTCTCATGATGTACTCTGCATATGAGTTAAATAAGCAGGGTGACAATATACAGCCTTGACATACTCCTTTTCCTATTTGGAACCAGTCTGTTGTTCCATGTCCAGTTCTAACTGTTGCTTCCTGAGCAGCACACAGATTTCTCAGGTCAGCTGGTGTGGTATTCCCATTTCTTGAAGAATTTTCCACAGTTTGTTGTGATCCACACAGTCAAAGGCTTTGGCATAGTCAAGAAAGCAGAAATAGATGTTTTTCTGTAACTCTCTTGCTTTTTCCATGATCCAACGGATGCTGGCAATTTGATCTCTGGTTCCTCTGCCTTTTCTAAATCCAGCTTGAACATCTGGAAGTTCACAGATCACATATTGTTGAAGCCTGGCTTGGAGTATTGGGAGCATTACTTTACTAGCGTGTGAGATGGCCGCAATTATGCGCTAGTAAGGAAAGATATAAGCATCTGAATGCAGAGTTCCAAAGAATAGCAAGAACAGATAAGAAGGCCTTCCTCAGCGATCAATGCAAAGAAATAGAGGAAAACAACAGAATGGGAAAGACTAGAGATCTCTTAAAGAAAATTAGAGATACCAAGGGAACATTTCATGCAAAGATGGGCTCGATAAATGACAGAAATGGTATGGACCTAACAGAAGCAGAAGATATTAAGAACAGGTGGCAAGAATACACAGAAGACCTGTACAAAAAAGATGTTCAGGACCCAGATAATCACGATGGTGTGATCACTGACCTAGAGCCAGACATCCTGGAATGTGAAGTCAAGTGGGCCTTAGGAAGCATCACTACGAACAAAGATAGTGGAGGTGATGGAATTCCAGTTGAGCTATTTCAAATCCTGAAAGATGATGCTGTGAAAGTGCTGCACTCAATATGCCAGCAAATTTGGAAAACTCAGCAGTGGCCACAGGACTGGAAAAGGGCAGTTTTCCTTCCAACCCCAAAGAAAGGCAATGCCAAAGAATGCTCAAACTACTGCACAATTGTACTCATCTCACGCTAGTAAAGTAATGCTCAAAATTCTCCAAGCCAGGCTTCAGCAATACGTGAACCATGAACTTCCAGATGTTCAAGCTGGTTTTAGAAAAGGCAGAGGAACCAGAGATCAAATTGCCAACATCCACTGGATCATCGAAAAGCAAGAGAGTTCCAGAAAAACATCTATTCCTGCTGTATTGACTATGCCAAAGTCTTTGACTGTGTGGATCACAATAAACTGTGGAAAATTCTGAAAGAGATGGGAATACCAGATCACCTGATCTGCCTCTTGAGAAATTTGTATGCAGGTCAGGAAGCAACAGTTAGAACTGGACATGGAACAACAGACTCGTTCCAAATAGGAAAAGGAATATGACAAGGCTGTATATTGTCACCCTGCTTATTTAACTTCTATGCAGAGTACATCATGAGAAACACTGGGCTGGAAGAAGCACAAGCTGGAATCAAGATTTCCAGGAGAAATATCAATAACCTCAGATATGCAGATGACACCACCCTTAGGGCAGAAAGTGAAGAGGAACTAAAAAGCCTCTTGATGAAGGTGAAAGAGGAGAGTGAAAAAGTTGGCTTAAAACTCAACATTCAGAAAACGAAGATCATGGCATCTGGTCCCATCACTTCATGGGAAATAGATGGGGAAACAGTGGCAGACTTTTTTGGAGGGCTCCAAAATCACTGCAGATGGTGACTGCAGCCATGAAATTAAAAGACACATACTCCTTGGAAGAAAAATTATGAACAACCTAGGTAGCATATTGAAAAGCAGAGACATTACTTTGCCAACAAAGGTCCATCTAGTCAAGGCTATGGTTTTTCCAGTGGCCATGTATGGTGTGAGAGTTGGACTGTGAAGAAAGCTGAGTGCTGAAGAATTAATGCTTTTGAACTGTGGTGTTGGAGAAGACTTTTGAGAGTCCCTTGGACTGCAAGGAGATCCAACCAGTCCATTCTGAAGGAGATCAGCCCTGGGATTTCTTTGGAAGGAATGATTCTAAAGCTGAAACTCCAGTACTTTGGCCACCTCATGTGAAGAGTTGACTCATTGGAAAAGACTCTGATGCTGGGAGGGATTGGGGGCAGGAGGAGAAGGGGATGGCAGAGGATGAGATGGCTGGATGGCATCACTGACTCGATGGACGTGAGTCTGACTGAACTCCGGGAGTTGGTGATGGACAGGAAGGCCTGGCATGCTGCATTTCATGGGGTCCCAAAGAGTCGGACACGACTCAGTGACTGAACTGAACTTGAGCATTCTTTGGCATTGCCTTTCTTTGGGATTGGAATGCAAACTGACCTTTTCCAGTCCTGTGGCCACTGCTGGGTTTTCCAAATTTGCTCGCATATTGAGTGCAGCATTTTCACAGCATCATCTTTTAGGATTTGAAATAGCTCAACTGGAATTTCATCATCTCCACTAGCTTTGTTTGTAGTGATGCGTCCTAAGGCTTACTTGACTTCACATTCCAGGATGTCTGGCTCCAGGTGAGTGATCACACCATCGTGATTATCTGGCTCATGAAGATCTTTTTTGTATCATTATTCTGTGTATTCTTGCCACCTCTCAATATCTTCTGCTTCTGTAAGGTCCATACAATTTCTGTCCTTTATTGAGCCCATCTTTGCATGAAATGTTCCCTTGGTATCTCTAATTTTCTTCAAGGGATCTCTAGTCTTTCCCATTCCTCTATTTCTTTGCATTGATCGCTGAGGAAGGCCTTCTTATCTCTCCTTGCTATTCTTTGGAACTCTGCATTCAGATGTTTATATCTTTCTTTTTCTCCTTTGCTTTTCGCTTCTCTTCTTTTCATAGCTATTTGTAAGGCCTCCTCAGACAGCCATTTTGCTTTTGGCATTTTTTTTTTCTTGTGGATGGTCTTGATCCCTGTCGCGTATACAATGTCACAAACCTCCGTCCATAGTTCATCAGGCACTCTGTCTATCAGATGTAGTCCCTTAAGTCTATTTCTCACTTCCACTGTATAGTCATAAGGGATTTGATTTAGGTCATACCTGAATGGTCTAGTCATTTTTCCTACTTTCTTCAATTTTAGTCGGAATTTTCCAATAAGGAGTTCATGATCTGAGCCACAGTCAGCTCCCGGTCTTGTTTTTGCTGACTGTAGAGAGCTTCTCCATCTTTGATTGCAAAGAATATAATCAATCTGATTTTGGTGTTGACCATCTGGCGATGTCCATGTGTAGATTCTTCTTTGGCGTTGTTAGATGAGGGTGTTTGCTATGATCAGTGTATTCTCTTGGCAAAACTCTATTAGTCTTTGCCCTGCTTCATTCTGTACTCCAAGGCCAAATTTGCCTGTTACTCCAGGTGTTTCTTGACTTCCTACTTTTGTATTCCAGTCCCCTATAATGAAAAGAACATCTTTTTTGGGTGCTAGTTCTAAAAAATCTTGTAGGTCTTCATAGAACCGTTCAACTTCAGCTTCTTCAGCGTTACTGGTCGGGGCATAGACTTAGATTACCATGATATTGAATGGTTTGCCTTGGAAACGAACAGAGATCATTCTGTCGTTTTTGAGATTGCATCCAAGTACTGCATTTTGGACTCTTTTGTTGACCATGATGGCTACTCCATTTCTTCTAAGGGGTTCTTGCCCACAGTAGTAGATATAATGGTCATCTGAATTAAATTCACCCATTACAGTCCATTTTAGTTTGCTGATTCCTAAAATGTCAACATTCACTCTTGCCGTCTCTTGTTTGACCACTTCCAGTTTGCCTTGATTCATGGACCTGACATTCCAGGTTCCTATGCAATATTGCTCTTTACAGCATTGGACCTTGCTTCCACCACCAGTCACTTCCACAACTGGGTGTTGTTTTTGCTTTGACTCCGTCTCTTCATTCTTTCTGGAGTTATTTCTCCACTGATCTCCAGTAGCATATTGGGAACCTACTGACCTGGGGAGTTCATCTTTCAGTGTCCTATCTTTTTGCCTTTTCATACTGTTCGTGGGGTTCTCAAGGCAAGAATACTGAAGTGGTTTGCCATTCCTTTCTCCAGTGGACAACATTTTGTCAGAACTCTCCACCATGACCCTTCAGTCTTGGGTGGTCCTACATAGCATGGCTCATAATTTCACTGAGTTAGACAAGGCTGTGTCCATATTGATTAGATTGGTTAGTTTTCTGTGATTGTGATTTTCAATCTGTCTGCCCTCTGATGGAGAGGATAAGAGGCTTTTGGAAGCTTCCTGCGGGCGCAGGAGGGCCTAGAGGAGCTATCCCACATTGAAGGTCAGGAAGGGCAGCGGTGAGGAGATACCCCTCGTCCAAGGTAAGGAGCAATGGCTGTGCTTTGCTGGAGCAGCCGTGAAGAGACACCCCATGCCCAAGGTAAGAGAAACCCAAGTAAGACGGTAGGTGTTGCAAGAGGGCATCAGAGGGCAAACACACTGAAACCATACTCACAGAAAACTAGTCAATCTAATCACACTAGGACCACAGCCTTGTCTAACTCAATGAAACTAAGCCATGCCCATGGGGCAACCCAAGATGGGCAGGTCATGGTGGAGAGATCTGACAGAATGTGGTCCACTGGAGAAGGGAATGGCAAACCACTTCAGTATTCTTGCCTTGAGAACCCCATGAACAGTATGAAAAGGCAAAATGATAGGATACTGAAAGATAAACTCCCCAGGTCAGTAGGTGCCCCATATGCTACTAGAGATCAGTGGAGAAATAACTCCAGAAAGAATGAAGGAATGGAGCCAAAGCAAAAATAATACCCAGCTGTGGATGTGACTGGTGATAGAAGCAAGGTCCAATTGCATAGGAACCTGGAATGTCAGGTCCATGAATCAAGGCAAATTGGAAGTGGTCAAACGAGAGATGGCAAGAGTGAATGTTGACATTCTAGGAATCAGCGAACTGAAATGGTCTGGAATGGGTGAATTTAACTCAGATGACCATTATATCTACTACTGTGGGCAGGAATCCCTCAGAAGAAATGGAGTGGCCATCATGGTCAACCAAAGAGTCCAAAATGCAGTACTTGGATGCAATCTCAAAAACGACAGAATGATCTCTGTTCGTTTCCAAGGCAAACCATTCAATATCAGAGTAATCCAAGTCTATGCCCCAACCAGTAACGCTGAAGAAGCTGAAGTTGAACGGTTCTATGAAGACCTACAAGACCTTTTAGAACTAACACCCGAAAAAGATGTTCTTTTCATTATAGGGGACTGGAATGCAAAAGTAGGAAGTCAACAAACACCTGGAGTAACAGGCAAATTTGGCCTTGGAATACAGAATGAAGCAGGGCAAAGACTAATAGAGTTTTTCCAAGAAAATGCACTGGTCATAACACACACCCTCTTCCAACAACACAAGAGAAGACTCTATACATGGATATCACCAGATGGTCAACACCGAAATCAGATTGATTATATTCTTTGCAGCCAAAGATAGAGAAGCTCTATACTGTCAGCAAAAACAAGACCAGGAGCTGACTGTGGCTCAGACCATACTCCTTATTGCTAAATTCAGACTTAAATTGAAGAAAGTAGGGAAAACCACTAGACCATTCAGGTATGACCTAAATCAAATCTCTTATGATTATACAGTGGAAGTGAGAAATAGATTTAAGGGCCTAGATCTGATAGATAAGAGTGCCTGATGAACTATGGAATGAGGTTCGTGACACTGTACAGGAGACAGGGATCAAGACCATCCCCATGGAAAAGAAATGCAAAAAAGCAAAATGGCTGTCTGGGGAGGCCTTACAAATAGCTGTGAAAAGAAGAGAAGCGAAAAGCAAAGGAGAAAAGGAAAGATATAAACATCTGAATGCAGAGTTCCAAAGAATAGCATTAAGAGATAAGAAAGCCTTCCTCAGCGATCAATGCAAAGAAATAGAGGAAAACAACAGAATGGGAAAGACTAGGGATCTCTTCAAGAAAATCAGAGATACCAAAGGAATATTTCATGCAAAGATGGGCTCAATAAAGGACAGAAATGGTATGGACCTAACAGAAGCAGAAGATATTAAGAACAGGTGGCAAGAATACACAGAAGAACTGTACAAAAAAGATGTTCAGGACCCAGATAATCACGATGGTGTGATCACTGACCTAGAGCCAGACATCCTGGAATGTGAAGTCAAGTGGGCCTTAGAAAGCATCACTACGAACAAAGCTAGTGGAGGTGATGGAATTCCAGTGGAGCTATTCCAAATCCTGAAAGATGATGCTGTGAAAGTGCTACACTCAATATGCCAGCAAATTTGGAAAACTCAGCAGTGGCCACAGGACTGGAAAAGGGCAGTTTTCCTTCCAACCCCAAAGAAGGGCAATGCCAAAGAATGCTTAAACTACTGCACAATTGCACTCATCTCACACGCTAGTTAAGTAATGCTCAAAATTCTCCAAGCCAGGCTTCAGCAATATGTGAACCGTGAACTTCCTGATGTTCAAGCTGCTTTTAGAAAAGGCAGAGGAACCAGAGATCAAATTGCCAACATCCGCTGGATCATAGAAAAAGCAAGAGAGTTCCAGAAAAACATCTATTTCTGCTTTACTGACTATACCAAAGTCTTTGACTGTGTGGATCACAATAAACTGTGGAAAATTCTGAAAGAGATGGGAATACCAGACCACCTGATCTGCCTCTTGAGAAATTTGTATGCAGGTCAGGAAGCAACAGTTAGAACTGGACGTGGAACAACAGACTCGTTCCAAATAGGAAAAGGAGTTCATCAAGGCTGTATATTGTCATCCTGTTTATTTAACTTATATGCAGAGTACATCATGAGAAACGCTGGGCTGGAAGAAACACAAGCTGGAATCAAGATTGCCAGGAGAAATATCAATAACCTCAGATATGCAGATGACACCACCCTTATGGCAGAAAGTGAAGAGGAACTAAAAAGCCTCTTGATGAAAGTGAAAGTGGAGAGTGAAAATGTTGGCTTAAAGCTCAACATTCAGAAAACAAAGATCATGGCATCCGGTCCCATCACTTCATGGGAAATAGATGGGGAAACAGTGGAAACAGTGTCAGACTTTATTTTTCTGGGCTCCAAAATCTGGATGCAGATGGTGATTGCAGCCATGAAATTAAAAGGCGCTTACTCCTTGGAAGGAAAATTATGACCAACCTAGATAGCATATTCAAAAGCAGCGCCATTACTTTGCCAACAAAGGTTCGTCTAGTCAAGGCTATGGTTTTTCCTGTGGTCATGTATGGATGTGAGAGTTGGACTGTGAAGAAGTTTCAGTGCCGAAGAATTGATGCTTTTGAAGTGTGGCGTTGGAGAAGACTCTTGAGAGTCCCTTGGACTGCAAGGAGATCCAACCAGTCCACTCTAAAGGAGATCAGCCCTGGGATTTCTTTGGAAGGAATGATACTGAGGCTAAAACTCCAGTACTTTGGCCACCTCATGCGAAGAGGTGACTCATTGGAAAAGACTCTGATGCTGGGAGAGATTGGGGGCAAGAGGAGAAGGGGACGACAGAGGATGAGATGGCTGGATGGCATCACTGACTCCATGGACATGAGTCTCAGTGAACTCCGGGAGTTGGTGATGGACAGGGAGGCCTGGCGTGCTGTGATTCATGGGGTCGCAGACTGAGCAACTGATCTGATCTGATCTGATGGGAGAGACTGACTGAGGGGGAAACTGGGTCTTGTCTGATGGGCGGGCCCATGCTCAGTAAATCTTTAATCCAATTTTCTGTTGATGGGTGGAGCTGTGACCCCTCCCTGCTGTTTACCTGAGGCCAAACTATGGTGGAGGTAATGAAGTTAATAGTGACCTCCTTGAAAAGATCCCATGCATGTACCACTACACTGAGCAGCAAGTGGCGGCTGCACAGCACTGGAGCAACGAGTGGTAGAGAGGAAATACCCCCACGTCCAAGGTCAGAGAAACACCAGTAAGACGTAGGCACTGGAGCAGCTGTGAGGAGATACCCACATCCAAGGGCAAAGGAGGAGTCCCAGCAAGATGGTAGAAGGGGCAAATTCACATTTAGAATCAAACCCTATTCCCACCAGAGACGCTCAGAGGGTTCAAACAAACCTTATACACAGCAGGACCCAGGAACCCCACAGAGACTGAGACAGAACTGTGTTTGAGCGTCTCCTGTGGAGGTACAGGTCAGCAGTGGACTGCCACAGGGACAGGGGCTCTGGGTGCAGCAGACTTGGGTACGGCATAAGCCCTCTTGGAGGAGGCCGCCATTAGTCCCACCATAGAGCTGCCAGAACTTACACAGGACTGGGAAATATACTCTTGGAGGGCACAACAGAACTTTGTGCACCAGGACCCAGGAGAAAAGAGCAGTGACCCCACAAGAGACTGACCCAGACTTGACTGTGTGGGTCCAGGAGTCTCAGTGGAAGCGTGGGTCAGAGGTGGCCTGCTGAAGGGTTAGGGGCACTTTTAACTATACTATATACTTTGTTCAGATTTTATTAGTTTTTCAAATGTTTTTCTCTTCCAGGAGCCCATATTAATTACATTTGGTGGTTAAATCTCCTATCTTACCTTTGACAGTCTCTTACTTTGAGTTTTTGGGAAATATTCTATACAGATGATCTGCTCTTCCCAATGCATCACATCAGGGGATACATGGGGATACATGATATCTGTTATTATTGACAATGTTAACTTTGATCACTTGGTTAAAATGGTGTCTGGCAACACAATTATATTTCGAACATTAAACTTTCCTTATGTTCTTGGAATAAACTCAAAATTGGTTATAATAAATTTTCATATATTTTAGGTTAATATTTTGAATAGGATGCTTGCATTATGTTTGTAAGAGAGTTTCATCTGTAATTTTCCTATCCTTTCCTGTAATATGTTTGTCAGGATTTAGTATCAAGGTTAAGCTGGCTTCATAAAAAAGTTACTAAGTATTTCCTTTCTAGTCTCTGAAAGAGTCTATGGTTTATGTAAGACTGCAGCTATATTTCTTCCCAAAATACTTGAAGTATTCATTGATAAAGTCATCTGGGCATGGAGTTTTCCCTGAGGGCAGGTTTTAAGTTATAGATTCAATATATATAGGACTTTTCTATTTCTGCTTTATTGACTATGCCAAAGTCTTGGTCTGTGTGGATCACAACAAACTGTGGAAAATTCTTCAAGAGATGGGAATACCAGACTGCCTGACCTGCCTCTTGAGAAATGTGTGTGCAGGTCAGGAAGCAACAGTTAGAACTGAACATGGAACGACAGACTGGTTCCAAATAGGAAAAGGAGTACGTCAAGGCTGTATATTGTCACCCTGATTATTTAACTTATATGCAGAGTACATCATGAGAAACGCTGGGCTGGAAGAAGCACAAGCTGGAATCAAGATTGCCGGGAGAAATATCCATAACCTGAGATATGCAGATGACATCACCCTTATGGCAGAAAGTGAATAAGAGCTAAAAGTTGGCTTAAAGCTCAACATTCAGAAAACTAAGATCATGGCATCTGGTCCCATCACTTCATGGCAAATAGATGGGGAAACAGTGGCAACAGTAGCAGACTTATTTTTCTGGGCTCCAAAATCATTGCAGATGGTGACTGCAGCCATGAAATTAAAAGACACTTACTCCCTAGAAAGAAAGTTATGACCAACCTAGACAGCAATATTAAAAAGCAGAGACATTACTTTGCCAACAAAGATCTATCTAGTCAAGGCTATGGTTTTTCCAGTGGTCATGTATGGATGTGAGAGTTGGACTATAAAGAAAGCTGAGCGCCAAAGAATTGATGCTTTTGAACTGTGGTGTTGGAGAAGACTCTTGAGAGTCCCTTGGACAGCAAGGAGACCCAACCAGTCCATCCTAAAGGAAATCAGTCCTGAATATTCATTGGAAGGACTGATGGTGAAGCTGAAACCAATACTTTGGCCACCTGATGCAAAGAGCTGACTTATTTGAAAAGACCCTGATGCTGGGAAAGATTGAAGGCAGGAGGAGCAGGGGATGACAGAGGGTGAGATAGTTGGATGACATCACCAACTCAATGGACATGAGTGTGAGTAAACTCCAGGAGTTGGTGATGGACAGGGAGGCCTGGCGTGCTGCAGTCCACGGGGTTGCAAAGAGTTGGACACGACTGAGCGACTGAACTGAACTGAACGCAGATTTCTGTTTTCCGTTGTTTCAGCTTTAGTGAAGTATCTTTCAAGGAATTTATCCATTTTATATTTTCGAATTTATTGGCAGAAACATTTATCACGTCTTGAGATTCTCTTTTATACATCTGTATGATCTGTACTGAGTGTTGCTTTTAATCCCTCATACTAGTACATTGTTTATTCTCTTTTTTCTTAATTATTCTTGCCAGAGGTTTATCAATATCACTGATCTTTTTGTAGAACTAGCTTTTGGCTTTGTTGGTTCTCTCACTGTACATTCATTTACTACTTCATTAATATTTTGCCTTTATCTTTATTATGTTCTTCTACATTCTCAGATTCAGTTTGCTCAGCTTTTCCTCCCTAATTTTTTGAGATAGATTCCTATGTAACTGATTTTCATCCTTTCTTCTTTCTTTAATGTATGCTTTTCATATTAGAAATTGCCACCCCAACCCCCAAGCACAGCTTCAATGGAATCCCTTATGGTTTGATTATATACATGCTTTGATTACATATAATACATATTATACTATCAGATCAGATCAGATGCTCAGTCGTGTCCGACTCTTTGCGACGCCATGAATCGAAGTACGCCAGGCCTCTCTGTCCATCACCAACTCCCGGAGTTCACTCAGACTCACATCCATCGAGTCAGTGATGCCATCCAGCCATCTCATCCTCTGTCGTCCCCTTCTCCTCCTGCCCCCAATCCCTCCCAGCATCAGAGTCTTTTCCAATGAGTCAACTCTTCGCATGAGGTGGCCAAAGGACTGGAGTTTCAGCTTTAGCATCATTCCTTCCAAAGAAATCCCAGGGCTGATCTCCTTTAGAGTGGACTGGTTGGATCTCCTTGCAGTCCAAGGGACTCTCAAGAGTCTTCTCCAACACCACAGTTCAAAAGCATCAGTTCTCTGGTGCTCAGCCTTCTTCACAGTCCAACTCTCACATCCATACATGACCACAGGAAAAACCATAGCCTTGACTAGACGAACCTTTGTTGGCAAAGTAATGGCTCTGCTTTTGAATATGCTATCTAGGTTGGTCATAACCTCCCTTCCAAGGAGTAAGCATCTTTTAATTTCATGGCTGCAATCACCATCTGCATCCAGATTTTGGAGCCCAGAAAAATAAAGTCTGACACTGTTTCCACTGTTTCCCCATCTATTTCCCATGAAGTTGTGGGACCAGATGCCATGATCTTTGTTTTCTGAATGTTGAGCTTTAAGCCAACTTTTTCACTCTCCACTTTCACTTTCATCAAGAGGTTTTTTAGTTCCTCTTCACTTTCTGCCATAAGGGTGGTGTCATCTGCATATCTGAGGTTATTGATATTTCTCCTGGCAATCTTGATTCCAGCTTGTGTTTCTTCCAGCCCAGCGTTTCTCATGATGTACTCTGCATGTAAGTTAAATAAACAGGGTAACTTGGCTAAAATACTTTCTCTTTTTTATCCAAAGATTATTTAGAAGTGTATCACTTAGTGGTGCTGTGAAAACTGGACAGCTATATGTAAAAGAATGAAATTAGAACGTTCTCTAACACTATATGCAAAAATAAACTCAAAATGGATTAAACACCTAAATGTAAGACTGGATACTATAAAACTCCTCGAGGAAAACAGACAGGACACTCTGTCATAAATCAGAGTAATATTTTTTTGGATCCATCTCCTAGAGTAATGGAAACAAATACAAACAAATGGTTCCTAATTAAACTTAAAAGCTTTTGTACAGCAAAGGAGACCATAAACAAAACAAAAAGACAATCTATGCAATGGAAGAAAATATTTGCAAACAATGCAACTGACAAAGGATTAATTTCCAAAATATACTGTTCAGTTGCTAAGTTGTGTCTCACTCTTTGTGACCCCATGGACCCCAAGCATGCCAGGCTTTCTGTCCTTCACCATCTCCTGGAGTTTGCTCAGATTCATGTCCATTGAGTCAGTGATGCCACCCAACCATCTCACTCTCTGATGCCCCTTTTTCCTTCTGCCTTCAATCTTTCCCAGAATCATGGTCTTTTCCAATAAGTATGCTTTTGCATCAGGTGTCAAAGCACTGGAGGCCAAAATATATAAACAGTTCAAAAAGCTCAATATCAAAAAAACAAATAACCCAATCAAAAAATGTGTGTGTGTGCATTAGTCACTCAGTTGTGTCTGACTCTTTGATCCCCTGTCCATGGAATTCTCCAGGCAAGAATACTGGAGTGTGTTGCCATTCCCTTCTCCAGGGGATCTTCCCCACCCAGTGATCGAACCCAGGTCTTCTTCATTGCAGGCAGATTCTTTATCATCTGAGCCATCAGGGAAGATCTAAATAAACAAAAAAATGGGCAGATCTATACGGACATTTCTCCAAAGAAAACATACAAATGGTCAACAGGCATATGAAAAGATGATCAACATCACTAATTTCAGTCAGAGAAATGCAAACCAAAACCCCCATGAGATATCATCTCACAACAGTCAGAATGGCCATTACAGTGAGTCCTCTACATACAAAACTTCAAGTTGTGAACTGTCAAAGATGAGAACATGTGTTTACATGTCCAATCACATAAGTTAGTCCACATGTCTGGCATACATTGTCACATGCCTACATCCTCTATAAGTGGTCGTGCTTTTGTGTACTTTGCTGTACAGTACTGTATATAATACAGTATCTTTATTTCAATATCAGGATGTCTGGAAGCAAGAATAAAAGCAGCAGTGATGTAGATGGTGCTGCTAAGAAGTGCCAGCTGTTATACTGTACTATTGTACTTTTCAAGGTTCTGTACTGTAAGATTGAAATGTTTTCTTAATTTTTTTGTGTTTGATTTTTATGTAGTATTTGTGTAAAAAGTATTATAAACCTATTACAGTATAGTACTACATAGCCAGCTGTGCTATGTGGGTACCTAGGTTAACTTAACTAACAAATTGGACTAATGAATGCACTCTGGGAATGGAACGCTTTCATATATAGGGGACTTACCATATTAAAATGTCTACAAATATTATAATGAGTGCTGAAGATGATGGGGAGAAAGGGAACCTTCTTACATTGTTGCTGGGAATGTAAATAGGTGAGATCATTATAGAAAACAGTTTTGGAGGTTTCTTAAAACAATAGAGTTACCATATGACCCAGCAATTCCACTTCTGAGCATATACCCAAAAAAAACCTCTAATTCAAAAATATACATGCACCCCAATGTTCATTACAGCACTATATGCAACAGCGAAGACACGGAAAGTGAAAGTGAAAGTCACTCAGTCATGTCCCACTCTTTGGCACCCCATGGACTATACAGTCCATGGAACTCTCCAGGCCAGACTACTGGAGTGGGTAGCTGTTCCCTTCTCCAGGGGATCTTCTTAAGCCAGGGATCAAACCCAGGTCTCCCACAGTGCTGGCAGATTCTTTACCAGTTGAGCCACCAGGGAAACCCAAGAATACTGGAGTGGATAGCTTATCCCTTCTCCAGTGGATCTGCCCGACTCAGGAATTGAACCGGGTCTCCTGAACTGCAGGCATAATCTTTACCAGCTGAGCTACCAGGAAAGGCCCTAAGACATGGAAGCAATCTAAATATCCATTGACAGATGAATAGGTAAATATGTGTCTGTGTACACACACACAATGGAATATTCCTTTTTGCATCTTCTTGATTCCTTCTGGGATTCTTTTCTTTCTACCTGAAAAACTGTTTAGTTTTTTTTCTTTGGTGTCTGTTCCGTGAAGTTGCTCAGCCGTGTCCGACTCTTTGCGATCCCATAAACTGTAGCCTACCAGGCTCCTCCATCCATGGAATTTTCCAGGCAAGAGTACTGCCATTTCCTTCTCCAGGGGATCTTCCTGACCCGGGGATTGAACCCAGGTCTCCCGCATTTCAGGCAGACGCTTTACCATCTGAGCTACCAGGGAAGCCCTGGTGTCTGTTCAGTTCAGTCACTCAGTTGCATCCGACTCTTTGCGACCCCATGAATCGCAGCACTCCAGGCCTCCCTGTCCATCACCATCTCCTGGAGTTCAGTCAGACTCACGTCCATTGAGTCAGTGATGCCATCCAGCCATCTCATCCTCTGTCATCCCCTTCTCCTCTTGCCCCCAATCCCTCCCAGCATCAGAGTCTTTTCCAATGAGTCAACTCTTCGCATGAGGTGGCCAAAGTACTAGAGTTTCAGCTTTAGCATCATTCCTTCCAAAGAAATCCCAGGGCTGATCTCCTTCAGAATGGACTGGTTGGATCTCCTTGCAGTCCAAGGGACTCTCAAGAGTCTTCTCCAACACCACAGTTAAAAAGCATCAATTCTTTGGCGCTCAGCTTTCTTCACAGTCCAACTCTCACATCCATACATGACCACTGGAAAAACCATAGCCTTGACTAGACGGACCTTTGTTGGTGTCTGTTAGCTAGCTATAAATCATCTCAGTTTTTTGTTTGGCTGGAAATGATTTATTTCACTTTTGAATAATATCTGGACATAGAATTCTGGGTTAGCAGTTATTTTCTTTTAACTTTTTAAAGATGTCATTTTATTATTTTGACTTTCAAAGTTTTGGTTGAAAATTATGTCTCTATATTTTCTTTAGAAAATTTCCTTATTGTGTCTTTATTTTCTTGGGCTCAAAAATCATGGCAGTCATGAAATTAAAAGACGCTTGCTCCTTGGAAGAAAAGCTATGACAAACCTAGACAGCGTATTAAAAAGAAGAGACATCATTTTGCCAAAAAAGGTCCATATAGTCAAAGCTACAGTTTTTCCAGTAGTCATGTATAGATGTGAGAGTTGGACCATAAAGAAGGGTGAGTGCCAAAGAACTGATGCTTTTGAACTGTGGTGTTGGGGAAGACTCTTTCTTGAGAGTCCCTTGGACTGCAAGGAGATCCAACCAGTCAATCGTAAAGGAAATCAAGCCTGAATATTCATTGGAAGGACTGATGGTGAAGCTGAAACTCTAATACTTTGGCCACCTGATGCAAAGAACTGACTCATTAGAAAAGACCCTGATGCTGGGAAAGATGAAAGGTGGGAGGAGAAGGGGATGACAGAGGATGAGATGGTTGGATGGGATCACCGACTCAACAGACATGAGTTTGAGCAAGCTCCTGGAGATGGTAAAGGACAGGGAGGCCTGGCATACTGCAGTCCATGGGGCCGCAAAGAGTTGGATATGACTGAGCAGCTGAACACCCCCAAGTGTTACTCTAAGCAAAGTATAGCTTTGTTGTTGTTGTTTATTTTGTTTTTTAACATAGGCCGCTTCTATAGTTTCTTCTTTGGTTGTTTTCACTATTTTACTATAACGTGCCCGGTGATTACTTTCTTTGTACTTGCCTGCTTAAGGCTTGTAGCACTTTCAGAATCTATGACTTCATGTTTTTTGGGTCAGTTTTTAAATCCTTATTTTCTCTTCAAATCATTTATGCTACATTGTCTCTCTCTTTTTCTTCCAGACTCTAATTACACAAAGTTTACACTGGCTTTCATATATATCGTAGGCTCTTTTTATAAATGTTTTATCTTGTTATTATAGTGACATCTGCATATTTTCTTCTGGCTTATATTCAAATTTATGAATCATCTTCAGTTGTGTGTAATCTGCTTTTAAATTCTTCCATTGAGTTTTTAATTTCAGTCCTAGAATTTTTATTTGATTATTTTTAAAAGAGATTCAACATCAGATCAGATTACTCGCTCAGTCATGTCCGACTCTTTGTGACCCCATGAATCGCAGCACGCCAGGCCTCCCCGCCCATCACCAACTCCCGGAGTTCACTGAGACTCACATACATTGAGTCAGTGATGTCATCCAGCCATCTCATCCTCTGTCGTCCCCTTCTCCTCTTGCCCCCAATCCCTCCCAGCATCAGAGTCTTTTCCAATGAGTCAACTCTTCGCATGAGGTGGCCAAAGGACTGGAATTTCAGCTTTAGCATCATTCCTTCCAAAGAAATCCCAGGGCTGATCTCCTTCAGAATGGACTGGTTGGATCTCCTTGCAGTCCAAGGGACTCTCAAGAGTCTTCTCCAACACCACAGTTCAAAAGCATCAATTTTATATGTTTGAATTATATCTTTTTTCTTAGTTTTCAGTTATTTGGTTCTATCTTCTGGCATGACTGTTTTTTAAATGTATATACTGTGCATGAAAAATTGTAATGATAACTTGAGGCTCTGGATGGTGTTAGCTTCCTCCAAAGAGGATCTACTTGTTTCTGGAAAGCAGATAGCTGGGGGAATATATCCTTAATCAAATCTGATTGAATTTATTCAGATCTGAATTTCAGTCTCTGTGAGTACTAGTCTGTTTTCAGGCTAGCTTTACTACCAGGGTATAGACCTTCCAGGTTTCTAGCTGAAAGAGTGGGGCATTTACTAGAACACCTCCTTTTGGAAAGACTTAAATCCCAATTTTTGTTTCCTTAGGCCTTTGAAATTGCCAACAACCCTGCTCAGCATCTCTGTACTTATTCAAAATTGCAAATACTTTATGGAGAAATCAGCTGTATATTAAGCTACTCACTGCTTTGTGTTTCATTTTTCTCTACACCTTTGACCTTGTCTTAGTTGCTTTCCAGTGCTTCCAAACAGATAATTCTGAGTTTGTTTTTTTTTTTTTAATCTAGGTTTTTTCTTGTTCTCACATGGAGGACTGGTCTGCTATTGGGTTGGCCACACAAACTGTTCAGGTTTTTCTATAAGATGTTATGGAAAAACATGAATGAATCTTTTTGCCAACCCAATATAAGTCTGTAATGTCTGGAAGCAGAAGTCTCCCCCTAAGGAATCTGTAAATAGTACTGCTCTATTTTATCAACCTTGGTCCTGCCCTTTAGGAACCTTTGCTTTAAAACTCAATCTCAGTTGCTAAAAAAAAAAAACAAAAAACAACTCAGGATAACAAAAATAATTGACACCTTGGATATTGAGTATTATTTTTCAAATAATATGTTATAATGTCAACAATAATAATAATCAACAATTACTGAATGTTTACTCTGGATTAGGAAGTGTCCTAGGACCTTACATGCAGTAATTTATTAAATGAAAGACAGTGAAATTCTTAATTTAGGGTCCTGTAGTGTATAGGGAGGGCTTGTACTATTCTCATCTACTGGATTCCTCATTTAAGAGGCAGCCTCAGGGGACTTCCCTGGTGGTCCACTGGCTGGGACTCTGCATTCCCAACTCAGGGGACCTGGATTGATCCCTAATCAGGGAACTAGATCCCACATACTGCCAGGAAGAGTTCACTTGCCACAACTAAAAAATCCTACATGTCAGCCACAACAAAGATTGAAGATCCCACATGCCACAGCTAAGACTCAGTGCAGCCAAATAAATAATTAAAAAGAAGAAGAAGAAGAAGTAGCCTCAGGAGTGCTATGGGAGGGGCAGGAAGAGTTGGAAAACATAGGAGTTTCTGTGACTTCATGGGTGAGCATAAGTTTAATCCAACAGCAATGGTGCTTCCAAGGCTGGTATCTAGATCTTTTTAGAGACATCACAGGTCTCAGCTTCCTCTCACCTATGCCTTCCAGAAACACCAAGGTTGAGATGGCCTTAGATTGATCACAAACAGATTGAGACAGGCTGGGACCCAGGGCCCTTTGACCTAGGACTTGCACCTGGACAAACGTTTCCTCAAGCAACAAACTATATGGGACTAACAACAGCCGTGCGTGTACATCTGGGGCAAATTATGGACACAAGACTCACAAAGACCAAGAACCCAACTGCCACTTTGAAAAGCTGGGAGCAAAAGCAGCGTACTGAGCATACCCCATGCACACACCACACCAAATAGTAGGCAAACCACCTAAGTTATACCTCGGGCCTGATCCCTGGACACACCGCTACCTTACCCCAAAAGGTACCAGTGCATCCCCTCCCCGACCCTGTCAGGAAGCAAGGAAGGTAATGTGTTACTTGACTTCACTCCCCTCCACTGCAGCAGCAGCCCCAGTAAAGCCTTGCCTCAATTTCCTGTCTGGCCTCTTAACAACTCCTATTGACTAGCGAAGGCCAAGAACCCTGTCAGTAACAAGATGATGCCTCCCCACCCTGGTGGTTGAGAAGTGCTCCACCATAGAGCTCAGGGACCTCCCATCAAACTCTCCCCAGTAAAGTATTAAACACCAATTATTTAGCTCTTATTGTGAATTAACATGTCATTTCACCCAAACGCATTTGCGAGTCGTTTGAGCCTTACCTTTACCCGATTCTGTCGCCACGAAAGCCAAGGAACAGCACCGTGAAGGGGGCCTGGTGGACAGCCATCTTAGGAGTCAGAAGACCCCTGTCCCCGCTTCCGGTCTCATTAGCTGTGTGGTTTTAGGTAATTTATTTTTCCTTTGTTGTCCTCAACATCCTCATTAAAGAGGTCTCTAAAATCCCTTCCAGCTCTAAAACCTCTTATCTACAAAAAGTAGATCCCAGAAATCACCCTCAGGCACCTACACTCAACCCAATCCCAACCTGACCCAGGAAGCTTTCAACAGGACCCGTGTGCCCTCTCACCTGCCCTCCCTACCCCCACCCTTCCCATCCCCTCCCCCTCCAGCAGGGCCCCACCCCCACCCCGCCCCCCACCCCCGCCCATCCCGAGCCAGGCTCCCAGGGTGCTGGTAAAGTGGGCCCAGCCTCACTGGTTGCCCCTCTTCTCCCCTCCTCTCCAGATCCCTGTTTCCTGTCTGGCAGATTTACGATGCAGTTCAAAGAAGGAAGGATGATATAACGCTTTCCTGCTCCCTCCCTCTCCCAACCGACTTAGGCTAACTGGCTGGGGGCCAAGCGGTTTGTTTTCCGCAGCCTTGAGTTTGTAAAAATACTCCAGGCCCCAACCTCCCGCCTGTGACATGGCGTCAGCTCCCAAACCCACCGGTCAGGCCTTCGCTTGTGGGCGGGAAGGAGGCGGCCCTGCGCTGGGCTGGAGTCTAATTAAGTGCTGAGCAAATAAACCATGGGCTTCAATTTTAGCTCTGAAAATAGCTAGGGCCCAGGATTCCTCTCTCTGGCCTGAGCTGTGAGGCTGGTCCCACCACACTGACCTCCCTGGCCTGAGCAGTGGGGTTTGTGAGGAGGGACTGAGAGGAGAGGGGTCTGAGGAGCCCATGAAGGCCCATGGGCACAAAGCCATGGGGGACGTCGACTTCAGGGAGAGGGAGACTCCAGCCTGGGGGTGGGCTACCCAGGCCCTGCCTTTGCACTGTGCGGACCGCCTGCCTGCAGGACGCCCAGGAGTTCTGGGTCCCACTGACTGCCTCTCCGAGCCCCATGTGGCTAAGAATGCTAAGCTCTGGCCAACACTGAGGTAATTCTCTAGGCAGATCATAGAATACACATCACAGTTTCATGCATAGTCAAGCCTCTTGGGCAATGAGGACGAGGAAAAACATCAACAAATGAATATGTGAAAATAAAAGCTTCTGCGAGTCAACTGAATGTATCACTGGCTCAGTTAGACTGGCTCCTGAGCATCTTCTGGTCCACCCTGCCTGGAAGGAGAGAGGGTGGCCTGCTGAGGGGGCGGGCAGGGACAACTAACCACCCCACTCCAGGTGAACAAGAGGGTGGGCCGTGAGAACCAGGGCACATCCACAGGGTCACTGGCTTTGCCTTCTGGGCACCTCCTCCGTCCTTCATCCCATCCCAGCTCTTCTCACGCCATGCCCTCGTCGGCTGTCCATCTGCTGATTAGACAGTGGATAGACTATCTCCTCCCCTCCCCCACTACGGAGGCACCTGGCTTGAGGGCTTTTGTTCCTTTTCAGCCTCCCTTCTGCAACACCTGGGACTGAATTGGCTTTGTATTGGCATGGAGCCCTCGGACCTCAGCATCAAAGAGGCAGGGCGTGAAGCCACAATCAAGAACAAGCAAAGTGAGCGCAGGGACTTTGCTTATTTGGATGGTGTCTGCATGTCTGGATGACCCACAGGGAAGCAGACCTCCAGTGCCAACAGCGGCTGTGAAGACAAGTCACAAGTGCCTCAGACTAAGCCAGTACCCTCTGCTTCTGCGGAATCGTTGGAAGAAAAGGGAAGGAGAAACTCAAAGGAAATCAAACTGCAAGGGCAGAAGTGCAGGCTCTTACCTGGCACTCCTCGGTGAGGGCTTTTCCAGCAAGACAAAATGCCGAGCAGATATCTGGGGGACACAGGCCCCTTCAGCTCACTCTTGCAGATGCCTTCAGAGGTCCTGCTTCTCTTCAAACACTTTCAGTCACTCCATGAGCATGTTTGAAGCAGCTCCCACGGCCGCATGTGGCCGTGCAGCAGGGGCACAGCCAGCCACATGAGTAACGACAAGACGGTCAAGTGTGTGACCAGTGCTGCACGGAGGAGGGGACCGGGGGGCCGAGGGAAGACGGCACAGGCACCCACGGCCGCCTGGCAGCCAAGGAAGGCTTCCCCGAGAGGCTGAGGGTGCCCAGGCCTTCTCCAGGCCTGTCTGCTGCTCTTTCCCCCACTTCTCCACTAAGGGCCTGGTCAGGGGCCGGGGCCATGGGAGACAGACCGGCAGTCAGAGGACACTCTTCATTCAACAGGGACCTGTCGCTACCCTGGTCTCCCCTTTCCTGCTCGGAGGAGCCTCCTCCGGCCTAGTTGTTCCTAACTCAGCCCCCTCTCCTGGTGGAGCCTGAGGCCAGAAAGCAGGCAACGCTGATAATAATAATAGTAATAATAATGGTAATGCGGAGAAGGGGGTAGGGAGGGGAGTGGTGGAGGAGAAAGGCCGCTTTACCTCAAACCCCACCCTGCGGGTTAAGTGTCTCCACCCCCAGCCATGCTTGTGGAGAAGGCAGCTCCGTGTGGCCAGACCACAGAGTCCCCATTTGGAAGATCCCCTTTCCTAACCACCCTGGCCCAACATCAGTAGCAATATTGCCCCACAAGGAGCAGCGAGCCATTTACTGCAAAAATCACCAGCGTCAGGGCTCAAACACCAAGTTCAGACACGAAGAACTCCCCCTCTGGAGCATAAAACCAAGTTCAGAATGAAGAAAAACAAAATTTCCAGCCCGAGTTTCCTCTGAGGAGACACCCTCGGCGCCCCTCCTCACAGCTGCAAGGCCTCCTTCCCGGGCTGGGCCCTCATTAGGAGCTAATGGGCCCCAGCTGTGCCAGCTTCCAGACTCCTCCTTAACCCCTTGGTTTCCTCCGTCACTGCCAGAGGAAAATGAGGCCTTGGAATTTCCGTGCAGGGTTGAGAGCAGAGGGCACCCGCTGCACAGAGTTAGTGGTGTGCACCTTCTATGGTTCCTCCTAAGAAACCAAATAATTAACAGGTACTACTATTTGTGGGGTGCCTCGTACGCCTTTGTGCTGTGCTCAGTCATTTCAGTCAGGTACGACTCTTTGTAACCCTATGGATTAGACCCTATGGATTAGACTGTAGCCTACCAGGCTCCTCTGTCCATGGGATTCACAGGCAAGGACACTGGAGTGGGTTGCCATGCCCTCCTCCAGGGGATCTTCCCGACTCAGGGATCAAACCTGGGTTTCCTGCATTGCAGGCGGATTCTTTTCCATTGAGCCACCAGGAAAGCCCTCGTATGCCTTACCCACTAGGATTATTAGCTCCTCCGGGCTCTCTCATCTTTGCAGACACAGTAGGGGGGGTAGGAATTATTGCACCCATCTTATGGATGAGAACATTGAGGCCAGCAAAGAGACGTGATTCAAACCCCTTCTGTTGTCTTTCTGACCACCTTATCGCTTGCTCTGAGCAAGAGTTGGTTCTCCAATGTGCAGATGAAAGAGATAAAGGCCACTCTCACGTTGTCCATCTGTAGAGGTGGTAAAACTCTAAAGCCAGAGAACACTGAGTTGAGAATCTGAAGAACCAGGTTTTCTCCCCAACCGAGGGCCTTTGTTGACTCTGGACAAATACCAGCTTCCTTGAGCTCCCACAACCTTATCTTCAAAATAATGCAAGTGAAAATACTTGCCTTTCTTCCTCGTGGGCCTGTTGGAAGATCAAATAGATCCAGTTGGGCAAAAGCACTGTAAGCTGTAGGGAAGAAGGATGATGACCTTGGAGGACCTCCCCCCAACCCCCAACATTTGTGAGAAATAGACTCCGAGGCATTCCGTCAGAAGCTGTTACTTTTATGATTTTGGAGGACCAGAGGTTTATTATAATGACAAACTTTAAGTCCTCCCTGGCTGAACCTAGTCTCTTAAAAAGGTGAACCCTGTTTGAGCCACTGTCTGACTCACCACCTATCCCCTCTTACCACATGGCCACTATATCAGATTTTTCCTCTCCCATGGAAAACAATCAGTTAATTAAGATAATTGGGTTTATCACCAAAACCCAGAAATGTCTTTCAGTTGGGGAAAGGATAAATGACTCTGGTACATTCATATAAGCAACGAAAGGTGTGAAATACTGATCATAAATACTTTATGCCAAGTGAAAGAGGCCTAACTCCAAAGGCTGTGTATTGTATGATTCCACACAAGTGACATTCTGGGGGAGGCAGAACTACAGAGATGGGACCAGACCAGGGGTCACCAGGGGTAAGTGCTCAGGAAGGGTTTGACCAGAAGGGTGCAGGGAGCACAGAGGAGTTCCTGCTGGGGCAATAGAACTATTTTGTATCTTGATTATGATGGTGGCTACAGGACTCAAAGCACTTGTTAAAACCCACAGAACTGTGTACACAAAAGAGTGGATTTTACTGTAGATAAGTTAAGACAGGTTATTAAAAATTAAAAACTAAGCCACTGAGATTTTTTACAAAAGGATCATTGAGAAAGCAGAGCAGTTTAGCGGGGAGTCCAGTGGTAGAGTGCACTGTAGTACCATGCTCTGTAGTACACAGCGAGGGCCAGGGTGGTGTCGAGGGGTCGGGCCATGGGTTCTTTACCTCAAACTGGTAGCAGTGGCCTGGGGACGGTACTAAGAGTCCAGGATCCCGCCCTCAGCTGATATGATTCCCCGGATCTAGGGTGAACCTGGGGGTCCCATCCTGAACAAGTTTCCCAGGTTATTTCGGTTCAGGCAGTTAACAGCCCTGACTTAGAGGCCCACTATTAGGCCTGTCTTCATTATTTGAGAACTAAATTCTTGTGTGAGCGGGTCCCTTTATGCTTTTGTGTTTCTGCCATAAAGTCAGGACGGTTCACCAGTCTCCTGCTCTAAGGGATCTGACGTGGGAGGTCACGCAGGGACGTCGTGGGGTTGCCCCACGCTGTAACCTGCATTCAGTGGCAGGAGGCTCGGCCTCTGGGGCCTGCAGCCTGAACGTCTTTCCCCACAATCTGCCGTCTTAGGATTTCCCTCACCTCTTGGCAAGTGGTGGCTTTCACCTTAAGAGGATGCTGTTAGGATGGAAATGTGTTACTCTGAAATGCTTTGAGTTTTCTCACAGAAAGAAATCCCAAGTCAGAGGCATGCTCTTCTGGGATGACCAGAATTCTGAGCTCTAGAACCATTCACACAGAAGACAGGAGGCGAACCTGGATCAAGTCCCCATTCTATCACTGACCACTTGTGTGATTCTGGACAAGTCATTTCATTTCTCTGAATCTCAAATACTTATATTCAAAGTCCTCAGGGGTAAAGCAGAGCTGATAAGTGTACTTTGCCGGGAAATGATGGGGTTGAAAGATGCATGCTGAGGCATTTAGAGGAGAAGAGTTGTGATGGCTGAATATTCAGAAGATTTGGTAAAAAGAAACACACACATGCACACACACACAAACACCTGATATATAATATATAAAGCAAATGTGGCATATGTTAGGCATTGCTGAATCTAAGTGACACTTAGTGGGTCACAAAAGTGTGGGTAATCACTTTTTCAAGTTTTCTGTATGTTTTTACATTTTTATAATGAAATCAGGAAGAAGAGATGGCATGTGTCAGACGGTCAGCACAGTGCCTGTCACTCAGTAGGTCCCAGCAGCTTGGAGAGCAGCCGGGGCTGAGGCTGGCAGGGTGGAGGGTAGGAGGGCAAGAGAAGGAGGAAGGCCTAGCGAAGGCTTGCCCACTGCAGGAAGAGCCTGGGGAGAGAAGGAAGCCAGGTAGTGCCCCATCTCAGTGAGGGTGTGGGTGTGAGAACCTCACTTTGTCCCACTCCAGAGAATCAGGAGAGGCTCTGCCATGCTCCTTTTCATTTCCTCAGGATCTGAGAAGAGCTGATAGCACGTGTTCATGTGCTTCAGGCCCCCGTGGTTGAGGTCCTTTGGGTCTCTGGAGATATATATATATATACATATATATATATTTTTTCAATTTACAGGCACTCTGAGCCCCCATCCTATATAAATGTCCCGCTCAACAGCTGTCCTGAGCACCAGAGTGGAAATGAACAAGGTACCAATAACAGAGCGGGTCAGCCAAGCCACAAAGGCAGCCTGTGGACCGGGCAGCCTATCCTTGTCCCCTGCCATTCCCGTCAGCCACGGGTGCCCACCCTAGACCACAGCTGGGCCTCTTGGGTCTTCCAGATCCAGTGACGTGAGTCCAACCTGGTCGAAGAGGACACATTTGCTTCCTGTTGCTGCTGTGACAAGTCAACACAAGCTTAGTGGCTTAAAATAACACCATTTTATTATCTTGATGATTCTGAAGGTTAGAAGCCCAGGTTGGGTTTCATGAGTAGAAGTCAAGCAGAGCTGCATTCCTTCTGGAGATGCTAGATGAGAATCTGCTTTCTTGCCTTTTTCAGCTTCTGGAGGCTGCCCTCATTCCTTGACTGGTGGCCCTTCCGGCCCTTCCTCCATCTTCAAAGCCAGAGGAGTCTTCCTCAGAACACTGTCTCTCTGGTTCCAACTCTTCTGTCTCCCTCTACTCCATGTAAGAACACTTGTGATTACATTAGGCAGATAATCTTCTTCTTCTGAAATTTGTTAATTAGCAACCTAAATTCTCCCTTGCCATATAATCTAAGACAGTCACAGTTTCCAGGCACTGGGACACGGACATCTTTCGTTGTTGTTGTTCAGTCACTCAGCCATATCCGACTCTTTGCGACCCCACGGACTGCAGCACGCCAGGCTTCCCTGTCCTTCATTGTCTCCCAGAATTTGCTTAAACTCATGTCCATTGGGCCGGTGATGCCATCCAACCATCTCATCCTCTTTCGCCCTCTTCTCCTCCTGCCCTCAATCTTTCCTAGCATCCAAATCTTTTCCAATGAGTTGGCTCTTCAAACCAGGTGACCAAGTATTGGAGCTTCAGCTTCAGCATCAGTCCTTCCAATGGATATTCAGGCTTGATTTCCATTAGGATTGACTGGATTGATCTCTGCTGTCCAAGGGACTCTCAAGAGTCTTCTCCAACACCATAGTTCAAAAGCATCAATTCTTTGGCACTCAGCCTTCTTTATGGTCCAACTCTCACATCCATACATGACTACTGGAAAAACCATAGCTTTGAGTAGACGAACCTTGGTTGGCAAAATGATGTTGCTGCTTTTTAATATGCTGTCCAGATTTGTCATAGGTTTCCTTCCAAGGAGCAAGCATCTTTTAATTTCATGGCTGCAGTTACCATCCACAGTGATTTTGGAACCCAAGAAAATAAAGTCTCACACTGTTTCCATTTTTTTCCTCATCTATTTGCCATATAGCGATGGGACCAGATGCTGTGATCTTAGTTTTCTGAATGTTGAGTTTTAAGACAGCTTCTTCACTCTCCTCTTTCACCTTCATCAAGAGGCTCTTTAGTTCTTCTTCATTTTCTGCCATTATGGTGGTGTCATCTGCATACCTGAGGTTATTAATATTTCTCCCAGCAATCTTGATTCCAGCTTGCACTTCATCCAGCCCGGCATTTTACATGATGTACTCTGTGTTTAAGTTAAATAAGCAGGGTGACAATATACAGCCTCAATGTACTCCGTTCCTAATTTTGAACCAGTTCGTTGTTCCATGTCCAGTTCTAACTTTGCTTCTTGACCTGAATATGGGTTTCTCAGGAGGCAGGTATGGTGGTCGGTATTCCCATCTCTTTAAGACATTTCTTTACAACATCTTTGGGAGCGGTATTCTGCCTACTACAGAGGATGCCCCAAGTAGATGAGCATTCTTACCTTTTACACCTGGGAATTTTCAAACTTTCGTATACTTCAGAATAATGGAATGTTTGAAAATGCTTGGAAATGTTTGGAAATGGAAAATGTTTGAAAAGCCAGATTTTTAGCCTCATTGGATTCTGATCCAGTACTTCTGGAATGGATCCAAGGACTCTGAATTTTTAGTAAGCTCCCTCATGCCTTTCTGATACACTTGATACAAGGAGCACATTTCTTTTGTCTTTGGACATGGTATAGTGGCTACATTTTAGCAACCTAATTACAGAACCTATGATCTATGATTTGTTGAGCAATTCCAGTGTACTAATAGACATAACTAAGTGCAGCAGGGACTTGCCATGTGCCCGGTCTATTCTAAGTGGTCTCCATGCCTGTTCTCCTTTAATCCTCACGATAATAAGCTGAGGTATGGTTATCGTTATCATCTCTATTTTGCAAACGAGAAGATGAAGGTACTGGAGTTTAAGTACCTTATCTAAGGCAAAGCACTTACACAGGCAAATCCAGGTGCCTATCCACCCCACCCCCTTTCTTTTCTAAAGCCCAAGTGGCAGCTCCGCTCCAAGGCTGCAGCTAACCAGGGGTATAGCCAAGGGGTGGGGGTGGGGAGGCCTGAAACTTTCCACTCACTGAGACACAAACACAGCAATTAAAAGCCTCAAACTATCCGGTTAGATACTCTTTAATTCTCCAAACACCCACCAGAGCCACAACAAGGCCAGCTGACAGGAAGTGGTGTGTTGAGGAAATTCCATCTTGGCCCATCCTGGAGACAGCAATATCAGAGGGTCTCCTTCTCTCTCTCTCTCTCTCATATCCACACACACACACACACACACACACACACACACTTACACACACACACTTACACACACACACGCACCCCAGGGGACAGTTTTCTTTATTCCAGGGCCATGTTCCAGCCTGCTGCCATTTCCTGTACCCTTCAAAGTAGCAGCAATCACTCTGGCCTCCTGTCTGTGTCTGAGAGACCTTCCAGCCGGGCCCCTGTGGGCCCTGGTATCATTTCACTTCTTTAGAACAGAAACTGGAGATACTCACATAACACCAGACAGGTTATGGGGCTGACTTCTGTGTAGGGCACACCAACCCCTCTGAGGTGGACACCACAGAACAAGACACTGTCTCCCCTTCCACCTCCTTCATCTCTAGTCCCGCTTCCTCATCCATCCTTTTTGCTTTCTCTTTTCCCCCATCTCCTTAGGATGCACTCTGTACTCTATCTCCCTAGGGTCTTACTGCCTTGAATGTGTGGCTTTGGAGACAGACTAAGGGATGGTTGCAATCAGAAACCATGAACCTTTAGGCCGCTTTGCACTCTGCCTCAGTTTCCCTTCTGGAAAATGAACGTATGAACATTTTCCAGTTTCCTGACTCAAAGCAGTGTCTGTACTTCTGATCTCTGCTTTGTGGTTTGTAAAGCATGTGCTCAATTTCCAGGTTGGTCCTGATGATTTATAAAGTCTGAAGGGTTCATGAAGTGGATGGCGCAAATGGGGAAACGGGTGCCCAGAGGGAGGGAAATAACTCACTCAGGCATTCAGGGGCTGATCCTGGGCTAGAAACAAGTCTTCCGAGCCAGTCTTGCCATGACATTTGCATTCTCTGTGACAATGATGATAATTCTATGGTACATGGCACAGAGGACATGGACCCCAAGCATGCTGCTTGCCAACAGATCCTGAAGAACATCAAAGATGAGAGCAGAAAATTCTTACAAGTCGGTTACCTTTTATGTTTAATTACTATGCAATCTAATTATACCCATGGGGTTCATTAATATGTCAAATTGTGTTTTATGTTTTTATATCTTAAGAAGCCATCGCCCCACGGGGTATGGGCCAATGGAGTGTGTATAAGGAGAGAGGACTTGAGGCAGGGCTTGCTGCTGACTTGCTGGAGGCACATTGCAGTACTTCCGGGCACCTTCTCAGGTCATCCACCTGATCCCAGACACAGGCAGACTTGTTTCCATTTCACAAATGAGAAAACAGAGGCCCAGAGACCTTAAGGGACTCACCTATCATCATGGAGCTAGTGAATGGCAGATTGGCTCTGATCAACGTTTGCCCCATTCCAAAGTTGTGTCCTCTCTGATGTCAGGTCCCTGAAGAGACAACAAAGGCTCTTCTGTAAAATCCTGCCTCCTGGTTTCTGCGATCACTAAGCAGGGCCACTCCTCCCCACCCCAGGTGCCAACATGCATGGTAGGGCAGGAGGAGGCCTCACGCAGCACCTGCCCACAGGAGAGTATCAGAGCTTTTCCTCTGGAGGAACAAGTTCCCCCCACATGGGAGGAGGAGCTGGTCAGATCTTTGAGGCACCCCTCCAGCCCCACCCTTCCCTTCTGGGGACAGCCCTGCCCTGAAAGCTGGAAGCCTTGCCCAGGGGCACTGGTGGGTCAGGACCCTGCTGAGGAGCAGCCCTGCTCGCCCCACGCCCGGCTGGGCTATTCTGCAGCCGGTTGTGCAATCTTGCTATGAATAGGTCTAGGTGTGTGGTTTGGTGCCAAAGAGACCAGACTTGATTTCTTCGGGTGACAGCTCCCCTCTGGAATCCTGGGAGGTGAGGGAGCGCAGCTGTGAGGTCAGGCCGCTGGCCCTGAGCAGGGCGGTCGGAGCTGGTGGCGTGAGGGGCGGGGCCTGGGGTAGGGCAGGGCAGGCTGGCACCGGGACCAAGCTGGCTGGCCCCGGCACCGAGCTCTTCTCCTTCCTTGGCCATCTCCAGGCCACCCATGGTCTGCTTCCTGAGCCTCTCCCATCTTCCATTCCTCACTTTTGCCAGGCCCTCTTTGCCTTGGTACAGACTTAAAGAAGCTTAGAGGGAAAGGGAAAGACAGACTTGCAAGTTTATTTTTAAAACTTGAAAATTATAAGGCTGTGGGGAACCAGGGATTTCTCATATACTGTTGGTACATTGAATTGGTACATTGCAGGGCAATTTGATCCATTTATCAAAATTGCAAATGTATATGTATTATTTGCCCCAGAACAGTTTCCACTTTGGGCATTAATTCTACAAAGATTCTTACATTTGTATGTAATGTATGTATAAGTTTGTAACTGCAGTGTTGCTGATAATAAAAAATGTTTGGAAACAAAGTCCAGTGTCTATCAATAGGGGAATGCAAGTTAAATGAATTGGGATACAATGATACAGAAGACCATGCAGGTCTAAAACTGAGGAGGCTTTCTGTGACTGATGTTTCCTCCATGTGTGAGAAAATCATTAACAAAGCAACATACTGGTCAGTGGCTATAATGTACTTTTTGTGTAATAAAAAAAGGTAGATACATAAGAAATTCTGGAAGGATATGCAAGAAACTTTGGGTGGGAGGAACTAGGCAGAGAACTAGACAGGGATGGAAAACATTCTGTATGTGCATCTATATGCTTCCTAGATATCAATCACGCAAACACATTACCTTTCAAAAATACAGTGCAACAAGTGAATATAACTGTGACAAAAAATTCCGTAACAACTTGCTAAATACAATGGACATTTGTCTTTTCGGGCCAAGTCCTGGCATGAGAACACCCTCCTACTTGGGGGATTTCCCAGTGGACACATCTTGGTGAGAGGAAGAGCCCCTTCTCCCCAACAGAAGCGTGAAGTGGCCAAGAAACAGTATCAGCTTATTCATAGCAGCAACAGTTGAGGTTGAGTCTAGTGTCAAGGCCAAAGTGTCCACGACACAGGAATTATCTCAATTTTTGGCTTTTACCTTTTAGTATTTCTTCTCAGCCACAGTTTACACTGGCATATAGTATTTCTGCTTTTTTTTTAATGTCAATATAAAAGTTACAACAGCAATAATTACATTTCTAAGAGTGTATCCTGTATAAGCATTTAGTTTTTATAATTATTATTTTAACAGGTGCATAAAATTCCTTTGTTCTGATTAGGTAATTCTTATAATGATACTCAAGGTGTTAATAGGAGGAAATTATGGAAATCCAAAATTATGAAGACACAGCTTTGCAACGATATTATTCATTTATCAGTCAGATTCGTTTCAGACAGTATCATCATCTCCTTATCTCTACTTCTATTCCCTAACCCTTTCTCCCACTTTATTCGTTATTCCCTCCAGTCTCAGAAATGGCAACCCACTCCAGTACTCTTTCCTGGAGAATTCCATAGACAGAGGAACCCGGCAGGCTACAGTCCATGAAGTCGCAAGAGTCGGAGATGACTTAGCAACCAAACCACTCAGAAAAGAAGTCAAAGCCAGCCTCTCCACCTTGGCTCTTTAGAAACCGTATTTATCTTTATAAAAGTAACACACTCTCACTTTGACAAATTAAGAGTATACAAGGACAGAGCTGAAAGTCAAAACCCTCGGGTCCACCCCTGGACTGAACCATTACGGAGTTTTCTATGGTTTCTTCCAGATCAGGGCTCACAGTTTGGTTGGGAAGTTACATGGGTGCCAAGCCATCGAGCCCTCAACCTTTGGGCAACCTGTTTGACCAGGGGCTGTGAGACACCTGAGACAGCAGCAGCTTTCTCTGTCATCCCACTCTCTGGTGCATCCTGGAGCCGGTAGGGCGGATGAACGCAGGGCTCACGGAGCCGGGGCCTGTGCGCCCGTGCAGGAAGAGCATTGCAAGTTCTCTTCCGAGTGGGAGTAGGCTGGTTTGTAGTGTGTCTAGTAAGTCCTCTGAGAAAGGGAGCAAAAATGACATTTTGGGTCATTATTATGTGATGGACGGTAGGCAGAACTACAGACACACACAGACATAATCGAACTTTCTTCAGGTCTTATATATTGCTGAGAGTCTTCCTCTTTTAATGTTTGAATGAAGAAAATTCAAGCGGAAGGACCCCTCTTCTTCCAGCTCCAAAGGTGTCTTCTCCTTGGCACCCAGCACCCAACTGTCTCCTTGCTGGCGATGGAAGCAGAGGGAGGAGAGGGCCCCTTCCAGATGATCCTCTCTCCACCTCCGTTCTTCAAGCACACTCCCCTGAGCATGCCCACCACAAGCTGAGCTGAGAGGCACCCAGGGCACCACAGCCATCTCCTTTTTTCCCAAGTCCCAGGGGAGTGGTCGAGGGCCAAGGTCAGGGAACGTATGGCAGGTAAGTCCTGGCTATGAACTCTACCTTCCTCCACCTCTGACCTGTGTTCCAGCTGTGACGTGAGTGGCTTGGCTGATGCGTGTCACGTGTGTGGGATTAGAAGTTTGCCCTCACTCCTCAAACATTTTGAGATCAAATCTGTCAATCGTTAGTGAGATTAACCATTACAAATTCTTCTTTTTCTAAACAAGAAGCTGAAAGCAAGGCGAGCTGGCAGCAGTAAGCTCTTTATTCCTCACAGGGGAACAGACCGATGATACCTTGGAATATAAACTCACAGAAGCCAAGGCCCAGGTCCCGGTTGTCTTGATGTCCATCACAGTCTGGCCCCCTGGCACACTTGACATTGACTTAGTGTTGTTGATTTAACTTCAATTAATTTTAGTTGAATTTTTACTTGGCTTGGGGGAACTCTTGAGAACCTAGTGATAGCTGGTTTTGGATTTCCATCTTTAATCTTTTGAGAGACAGGATCAAAACTGGAAAGCAATCTCAAATGAAATATCTTTTAGTTGGCTTTGGTCCTAGAAGATGGTGAGGTTTTTACCTTTACAGGAAATTTAAAAAATGGTAAGGACAGACTTACGGAAGCATCTCTCCACCAACACAGAACTTATCCCAAAGGCAAACTTTAAAATCTTTCTTACCTACTTGACCTCAATGGAGTCCATCAAGTTGCTTAGGACTTTGAACCCAAAAGCTGAATGATTTTTATGACGTTTATTAATAGGAAAATCCACAACATGGGCTACTGAGAATAGTTTTACAGCAGGGTGGAGTTCCCCTGAACATAGCCCCGAGGAAACATTTATGCTATGGCCACCAGCAGCCTAAACGCTGTTTGCTGTGTAGGAGGCCACAGTGATGACCCACGACCAGTGTTCATCTGCTGGACTCCTGAGAGCATGACCCCCGTAGGGTCAAAACCTCTGATACCCATGCAGGGCGCAGAGTCCAAATCCCACTACCCGCACAGAAGCTCCCCCAGGGTGAACTGACTCGGCAGGCTGAAAGTGGCTCTCCACGACCATGCACAATGCCATGAATCTGCTTTATCAAAGTGTCTGGTCGCCTATGGAGGTCAAAGTGGGTCAGAGAAAAAGTCCACAGGATTCATTTAGTTTAGAGATCTCAGGACAGTCTCTTTGCTCTGTGCCTCTCCCACAGGGAGACCTTGAGATAAATCCAGCCATTTCACTTCTCAGGTTAAAGAGACGGCGAGGGACAACAAACAATCTCTTGGAGTAAGGTAGAGTGTCATTGATGCTTTATTTACATGCGTCACCATTGCTTTTACAAACTAGATTACGGTTTTAAATGGAATACACAAGGCAATACCTACAAACACCAAGGAAAGTTAAGTACTGCATCTCTATTTCACTTGGAAAGGAGAAGATTCCCAAATCAAACTGGTTTTGGATTCTTGAGACAAAAGGTGGTAGAGATATTTCATGGTAACATATGGACAGACAAAATCCTCAGTAAGAATGCAATATGATAGTGTTCGCTTTGAAAGAAAGGATGAGGTGCTTCAAACCAAAGGATCAACTGCATGACTCTCAGGTGTTTGAATACAGCCATGCACCACACTGAGTTCTAGTTTGTATGGGGTATGAGCAAGAAATTGAAACAGATAAGACAGTTTTACAGATACTGTATACAGATTTTTTTTCCATTCATGCAACTTTTTTCTTAAAAAAAAAATGTTAAACATGTGAAGCCAAAACATACATTTTTCTTTATTATCAACTTTTTTTTTCTGGTCCTCCTTCACATCTGTTTACATTTCCTGTGTACATAATGTGCTAGGACAACTATATTGAGAGAAGATTGATTGCCAGGCAATGAGATAATTTTAGAGAAATAAGTGACCAGACACACAGCTTTTTTTTTTTTTTAAAGCAGCCACACAAGTATTTCTGGAGTGTGGCAGAGGCCTCGGAACCAATCATTCATCAAAGTAAAATACATACAAATAAAACTAAACAAAAGGAAAATATTTTTATTCATTCAAACTGCATAAAATGTTACCCACTAAAGATCTAGGTCAAATATAATACACAGTCACCCCCGGTATCCGTGGGGGACTGGTTGCAGGACTCCATCCCCCCGCCTACATCCGCGAATGCCCAAGTCCCTTATATAAAAAGGCAGTACAACTGGCCCTCCGGACCCGCGGCTGGCTGACTCTGAGGATGTGGAGCCCGTGTGTACTCGGGGCCAGCTGCACTCTTCTCAGTCCCTGGGCTCTGACAGACGGGATTTCACAAGGACTGCTCTCTCCCCTTGCTGCACCCTGCCACCCCTGGTCTCCAGGAGAGGCTGGCTGTTTGTACCTCTTTGCCAGCGACTGAATTTCTACAAAAAATTTTTGCTTTTCTTAATTTAAAAAAATACGTTATACATAATCAACGGTTCCCAAATACACCAAGAGGAAATCACAGTTCGGACCTGTCAGGATTTTGTTTCTGCTTTGAGAGAGAAAAGGTAACTTATTTTCCTTCACCAGCCCTTGGCATCAGCACAAAAAAACATGGGCTTTCCAAGAGATTCTAATATTCCTTATTCTTTAAGTTGGGGTTCATGAGATAGACTCCCTTCCATCTTTAACAGGTTCAGAAGCTGCCTGAAATGACACCCTGAGACTGGGCATACCTGTCCTGAGTAGTGGGCCATGAGGTCTTCTCAGAGTGGGGAAGCGACACACACAGGGCTGAAACCCAACACCAAGCCCTGGCCCCCCCACAGTCCACCGGTACACGTGTAAACACGCTCCACCTGCTAACAGCAAAGACGAACTTCTGAAATCTTCAAAGAATGTGTTTCCGCAATAAAGGGAACTGACCTCAGATTCATTCACAGTTAATAGGATACTCTTGAGTCTGGCGGCCTCATGCCAGGACAGGGAAGGCTTGTGATAAAGCTCTTTTCTAACTTTGGTAAAAGGTTTCTGGTTCTGGAACCTTGAAGGTAACAACAGAACCCCAGAGTTCAGGTCATGTTTTCAACATTGTTACTCTTCTTTCTAAATTTCCCATCAAAAAGTGGAAGGCTCCCTAGAGCAGCTTAATGAGAGGCTGAGGGTAGACTGTGCGAGTTTGCATCAGGAAGCAAACATTATGACTGCCAGACCCCCGGAGGCTACTGAGTATTCCACTGAGACGCTCCAGGTCAGAAAACTTCCTGTGAGACTCAAAACCTCACATGGTGGCCACTAGTGGCCCTTCCTTAAAGCAGGGTCTTAACAGAAGATGGCACCTCTACCCTGCCTTGTCTGACTGTGGCAGGACCTGGTTAGTCTAAGGGATCCTGGCCTCCAGGTGAGTGGCCAAGGGTGAGAGCAAGGCTGTGTGATCCTGGACAAGCCTAACTATTCCATTCTTGCCTGACCCTTTCTAGACTGATGCTGGCACCTGACTTTGCCCTGATCTCAGCTGTCCATGATACTCTACATGTAGATGCTGAGTTACTTTTTAAAAAATAAAAAGTAAAGAAAAGATTCAAAGCCCCCCCTCCCTCTCCATTTTCCTGATCTGTTCCATGGCTGTCTTGCTCTCACACCCCAGCTCCATCCCTCCCTCAGCTGTTTTCAATTAAATTATAATCTGGTTCTAGGACATTTTATAAGACATTCTGCCTGAAATCTAACAAACATTGGGGCAGGGGGGAGAATAAATGAGATGCCACAGGTCTGAAAGGAATTCAACATTTTAAAGTTGAAACACATTTGAGGGTTGCCTTTCTACTCCCAAAGTAGTTTCCACGGTCTAGAAAACTGCAAAGGCAAATAGCTATTTTGTTAGTTTTCTTGTTTCTCTGAGCTCAGGAGAGAAAGTCTCAGGGCCCTTGTGTTGGAAGCACTTTGGATTCTCTCCTGAATCCGATACCCCCTGGTCCCTCCCGTCCCTGACCAAACTGTGTCTTCACCGAGGGCAGCATCACTTAGGAACCCAGAGAGCAGCCCCCTCTCACGGACAATGGACAGTCCTCATGAACAGCAGACCACCAAAGACTCGAGGAGGGGGCTAGCCTTACTACAGAGGAATATGGTAAGCAAAAGTCTGTCTCACTGAGAAGCAGATTGCGTGAATAGAATACATATTTTCAAAAATTATACATACTTTCAAAATGAAGATTATAAACT
Organism: Bos indicus; assembly: GCF_029378745.1. Lineage (NCBI taxonomy): Eukaryota > Metazoa > Chordata > Mammalia > Artiodactyla > Bovidae > Bos > Bos indicus. Next base: position 41,768,989 of record NC_091768.1, read on the forward strand.
TGGAGCAGTTCAGAAAAGGCAATAGGCTACAGGTCTACTATAACCACAAACTGCACAACAATTTACAGATTCAGTAAAAGGCAGGGTGAAATCAACGGGGCCATCACTCAAACATGACAACCTAAGCGAGGCGGGAGAGACAAGTGACAACACCAAATGGAACTTTCATTATGCTAGGAGCTGTTATCACCACCACCGTCACCCCCAGAGGAATCAGGAAGCAAAGATGCGCAAGGGGGCCCCTGGTGGCTGGTGGTGGGTGCAGGTGGTCGGGTGGCATGTCTGAGTTGGTGGGGGAGTCAGCGCCCACTGCATGGTGCAAGTGTCTGCGAGAACTCATGCAGGGAGGTCTGGGCTGAACTACGAGCCTGGATTCCTAACATCCATGCAGAATGTTCCGTTTTTGTAACTGTACATGATAAAATATATTTATACATTTGTATGCCTAATGCTTTATATGCAAGAAAAGAGTCTTCATATACCTTTTTGGAGAAGTATGCATATGCTGTGCCAATCAGAGCTTCATTGTCCCAGTTTCATATGTACCAAAGGTGTTCCCAACTACTCTGTCTACCAAAGAGGGCAACTAATATAATCACACTTTCTGGGTTAAACAGAAAGCACCTATACAGCACCATAACTTTTTGAAAAGAAAAAAATGAAATCCATACAAGCAGGAAAAGTGGGAGGAGGGAGGTCAAAACGGCCCTATCTTGTACTTCCATTGAGTCACTTGTATAATTAACAACCTAAGCTTATTTATATTAAAAAAAAGAATCAGTTTGTATGCTATTGCCTCTCCTTCATACACGTCTACTAGATCAGATTATACAGAGCAAGGCTAAAAGTAATCAAGGGTGTGCATTTAGAAAAAAGAGTGACTCGGGTTTGTACTTTCCACACATTTCTCACTGCAGGCTTAATGTTTACCTGTAAGTTCACTTCTGCAAAGCAAAACAAGACTACGTTTTTTTTTTTTTTCCTTTTCTTTTCTCCTTAAAACTAAATCCATTAGTGGCCTTTGGCAATGAGTGAAGAGCTGAGCAGATTTCTTCTTGAAGAGATCCTAATTTTTAACCAGCGTATGATCACTGTGACTGCGTGAGCTGAGGATACTGACAGGAGACCGCAGGCCAAACCCATCTGGCAACTGCAGGCCAGGGCCAGGGTACTGTCGCCCGACCGCCCTGACTCAGGACCAGCACTCGGGGGCAGACGCTGGGCACCCTTCAGTTTGCAGATGCAGGGCTCTGTCCTGGGCCGCTGTGCACAGCCAACACTCGTGCCACTGTTGACTTTTTTTTTTTAAGAAAAGAATAGTTTTCTACCAAAGTAGAGAAGACAGAAAAACCTCCTCTAGTTTACGTAATATGTTAGTTTGGGGAGTTCTACAGGTTTGGACGTTTGTGACACCCAAAGCCAGCGCAGTAGCTGGTACATTTTCTGTTTGTAAATGTGCCAGGGGAAGGATGGTTAACACTTTAACATAAAAAGACTCCAAGTCAATGCATGTGAGAAACTGAAAGTCAAAGGAAAACGAACACAAAACAACGCTTAACACATCCCATAAACCATCGCGCTATTAAAACACCAAAGGATGGCCCGCCGGCTGACGGTGTGCTCTGAACGGGGTGGGCGGTGCTGGCAGGTGCTGTCCTTCGCTGGCAGGTGGCTGTCACCCCGTACAAAGAAGGTTTTGCATACATTATAGAGAGAGTTCTGTGCGAGGGTAAGTGCTTCACCCAGGGGAAGGGGCCGATAACAGTCTCTGCTGGGGTGGGAAACGCGCGGGCTCACAAAGGTGTTAAGCTGTAAACGGTATCACTGTCCACTTGCTGAGAGCAGATTTGGCAAAGGGTTTTCTCGGTAGGTCTTGCGTCAGTTTGAGGGTCTACAGGAGGAGAGAAGAAAACCAGAGACGGTTAAGGACATTCAAACAGCAGCAGCAGGCCCTCTGGGTCACACCTCCTGAGCCTCCCTGGTCTCCTCACCCACCGCTGGGCTGGGGTGCTCCAAGTCAGGCTGTTTTGCTGCACTAGATTCAAAGGTCTGAAAACCTAAGGACAAAAGCCTGAAGATTACTTACCTTACTCCTGTGCTTGATAACAAAATGCTCTCAAGTTCAAATGCCTAGAGGAAATGGGGCCATTCACCTGGGGAGGTTAACGAAGCCAGGTAAACCTGCTGTGTCTCAGCGGGCCCTTCCAAGTTAGGGAGGGCCGGGCTGCGGATGGGGTTTTACTCCAGATTTTTGGACTGAAGGGCTTCCTGGGACATAGGACTTTCATGCTATAAACCAGAGAAGCTGGTCACCCCAAACAGACCAGTTATGCTTCTCTAGTTCTCCCCCGCTGGCTCTGTGGACTAAATAACTTGCTTACCACCCTTTCCATTGATAGCCCAACACCAGAGGAGGAAATGGCCACTTTCCACAAATGCTTCATCAGTCTGCACAGATGGCCAGGGGTAATCTTGACTTCCCTCACCAAAAAAACAAGCAATCTCTAAGTAGACTGTCTTGGGAAGTAGACTTTGTCTTGCCTAAGTAGACTTTGCTTTATATATTAAAAATCTACAGAGGAAATAAAATTATATCACACACAAATGGCTCAAAAAAACCTCCCAAAGAATACCCTTTTAACAATGAATAACAACATTACTGTTGGCATTATTATTATGCCTCCAAGAAATCTTCAAATCGTAAGTCCTCTCAAAGCATCTGAATTTACACAAGTCTTATCAGACATCATATGACCACCAAGCCAGGAAAAGTCAGAGAATTAAAAAATAAACTTATTATACAGACACACACATATATATTTATCCACACACTCAAGAGATGTAGCTAAATGAACTGATGTGACAGGCCTCAAGACCACTTGTTTACGGAGACAGTGTCAGCTGTCATGGTTTAAAAAAAAAAAAGGCTCTAGGCCAAGAAATGGATAGAAAGGTGGGAGGGAAGTAACATGAACTCTGGATCGTCTCACCAGATAAGGTGAACAAGTAATGAAAAATGCATCAATAAGCTCCCCCCTCTCTTACTCATACACATACGTTATTTACATCTGCTTCTCTCTCTTGACTGGACTGCTTGGCAATCTTCCTTTTCACTACCCCTCAGAAAGACAGCAGGGCTTAGTATTTGTGACATTACACACCCACAGTCATAGCTACCCTTGCTACAGCTCCAAAAAGAAGAGCTTGGGTTGTTTATGAGAGGCAGAGATGATAAAGCAGGAAAAGGCCCCTTCTTTCCACCCCTTCCCCAAGTATTGTTTCCCTAGCTGATGGCTTTTTTGGAGGTATTCTCTGCTCTGTAAGGATACTAGATAATATTATCCTGGACTATAAAATAACAGCTTGCTGACTTCAAAGGGAGGAAAGGTCTGACGGGTATCAGCACCCGTGAGACATTTAGCCTGCTGGAACCGGTACTGTTCTAGTGGCTCCACCTGGGACCCCTGAGGCCCGAACAGACAGGGTGCGGATATGGTTCTTTAAGGGGATTTCATTCTTCCCTTCACAATAACACTTAAACCACCATCTAAGATCACTATGCAGTCAGTCATTAGGGGACTCTGGTCCCCAAGTCTGGACCCTGACTTACTGCAAGTGCCAAGAGAGGAGCTGTGAAGTATTTCCTAGCCCAAACCCCATCCCCCCATTCCCTCTGGTGTTAATTACTCAGCCACAGACACCAGTGCATGCTGGGGAGTTGACACACTTCATTCCCCAAGTACAGCGGCAGAGCACGCAACTCGCTCTGATGCTGGCACCGGGTCAACACAGGAGGGAAGAAGGCAGGAGGCACCTATAAGCCCGTAACGTGGCATCGTTCAAAGCAAAAGAGGGCATCGACCTGCCCGCTTTCCTTCTTTGCAGAATGGGCCTGGGGCCCCTCGTGGCACTCTGTCCTGACACGCCCTTGAGGTCGCAGAGCAAACAGCCTGAGCCTAGAAGTTCAACTGGCAGAGGCCAGGCCCAGGCTGAGAGGCGGCCCTCACAGAGGACAAACTGAGCAGAGAAGCCCCGACTCCACAGGATGGAAAGGCAACTTGTTCCTCTGTGGTAGAAGGCAAACAGTTTGTAAAATACCGTGAACACAGAAAGGAAACGCAATCACCCTTCTAAGAGGAACGCTAGGATCAGTATTCACGAGGAAGACCTTACAATTACAATTCATCACAAGGAAAGCAGCCTCTCTAAGGCCCCCGCCTTAAGATTTTTTAACCTCTCTCTGGTGGCTCGATGTTTACACATATTTATCTGACACCATCTGGAAAAATGACTGACTGGAAAAATGAAAGGAGCACAGTAAATAACCGGATTTAACGATACTTGGTTTGGACACAAATTCCCTGCGTTTGAATGGTGCTCTCACTAGTCTTACATTCTTTAAAGTGAGATGCTTCAGTTAACTATGAGGTTTATGTGTGTTTGTGGATGGCCTTATGAGTCTAAAACCACATTAGATTAGGCAAAACTTCAGGAAGGAAAAGGAAGCCTACAGCTGAAGGGGATTACAGCCATCACTTTGCAGTTTCTAGGCAGTGGGCCAACTAACAATAAATAGGAAGATGCTGTCCTGTCCCATCCAGGACTTTCATTAACAGGGAGAAAATCTCCGCCCTCTCCCTCCCTGCCCAAGACTAAGTTTGAAATCAGGCTGTTGATGCAAAGAAAATGAAATAGGGAAACCAAATGATGAGGCCCCTTCTAAAAATATCTGTGGATGCTGTCATCTGGTCTCTGGTGAGAGTAAGTCCCTCTCTAACCTTGGCATCTGTAGGGAAGACAAGTTTCTAACTAATTATCACCACTAAATCACATGATGTTCTAAGAAAGGGCCACGCCTCCAAAAAACTGTACACAAAACATAACCCCCATCAACTTTAATCTGGGAATAAAACATAAACTGTTCCTGCTGCTGTCCTCCCACAACTAACTCCACTGTGACAAATCCGGATTTCTCAGCAGTGTTTTTATCTTCCTGGCAGAAAGGAGAAGAACAGGGCCCCAATTCCAAATATGACAGGGAAGGAAAAAGAACCACAGGGACAAAACTCTCCCATCTGCAAATCCACGCAGGTTAGCCACGCTTTCCTGGCCAAAATTAAAAGACGCTTGGTGGAAAGTCTGCCTGAAACACAAAATTATAGTGAAATACCACTTTCTTTACTCTTTAAACATAAAGATAATTTAAGCCAAACTTGCAACCCCTGAGGCGAGTGAGGGACTACATGTAGAACATTTAGGATGGAAAAGAAATGAATCCATGTTTGCTCAATGACAGGGAAACTTCAGGTGGATTTCAGCGAACAGGTGTGGGTTTCAGAGAATGAATGCTTCTATGCTATGCTATGCTAAGTCACTTCAGTCGTGTCCGACTCTGTGTGACCCCATAGACGGCAGCCACCAGGCTCCCCCGTCCCTGGGATTCTCCAGGCAAGAACACTGGAGTGGGTTGCCATTTCCTTCTCCAATGCATGAAAGTGAAAAGTGAAAGCAAAGTTGCTCAGTCATGTCCGACTCTTAGCGACCCCATGGACTGCAGCCTTCCAGGCTCCTCCATCCATGGGATTTTCCAGGCAAGAGTACTGGAGTGGGGTGCCATTGCCTTCTCCGATGAATGCTTCTATCTGAGAGCAAAGAAACGCCTGCTGGCCACCATCTCTGCTTCCCCCCAAGGAGGGTCTGAGGGACACCCAATCTATCACAGGCCACAACCATATGACAGCATCCAAGGCTTCTGATGGTATCACCCCAGGAGAAACAGCAGGGCTTGGTAAGGTGGCCATGTCCGATGTTGGAGAGTAGAAATGTCAGCAAGTCTTGTGGAGCTCATCTTTAAGGCCCAACTATGAAGCAGCTCAAGAAAACACCTAATGGTGTTGAAGCATAGCATTCTGGCTTAATTTGGTAATTTCTTAGTCTCTTCTGGGTTGGAAGAGGGCAGCGCATGAAAACCAACGTGGTGTTCAGGGACCACAGAGGCCTGGCTGATTAAAATGCAGCCCTCTGCCTGTGAGGCTGGCTGAAGAGAACCACCCTCCACAGCTGCCTGAGAAGGGGAATTATAGGAGGTGCAGCGCTATAAAAACCGTTTGGCAAATGCTATCAACTTGCCATTTTAGACACTGAATAGTTTATGAGGGAAAAGAAAACAGGTATGGAAATTCTGGCCAAATCTATACTCAGTTGAGGAGCCTCCCTAAAGGAAAATCGGGTTTCCAGGAAGGGCAGCCCATATAATACTCCAAAGCTGTGGCTGGCAGAGACCTGGGGGGTTTGGCTCTGCTGACCTCATTCCAGCTTTGCCACCTGATCCGATGCGCCAGGGTCAGTGCCTTGCCTGGCCTGCTCTCCCGATCCAAACATCCAGACAGATCCTCCAGCCCCACCCGCCCCAGGCTGTCCTCTGCTTAACTCCTAAGCCACACCTGGCACTGCATCATATAGTGCCCGGAACGGTTACTTTTTCACACATATTGAATTCCCAGTATACTGAGAGCAGAGCAAAGCCTTCAAATCAAACCACTTACGGACCATCTCATTATCTCAAGAGCACTGTCTTAGACGTGGTATTCACCCACGAGAAGTGTACATTCCAGCAGGGACACATTTTCTTGATGTCCCAAGCAGCCTGCAAAGCTGAAACAGAGGAGAGGCGCACAATAATTGCTGGCTGAATAAGTGAACGAACGTCCTCCTGAAACAGCCCTCTCTTCCCTCTGCCAGTTGAAACACTTACCGCTCTTTTAAGCCTTACAGCTTCCATGAAGCATTTCAAACCTACACCTGCTAAAAGTTAATCTCTGCTGAATCCAAGCAGAACCTACTGCTTGTGGACAAGACCTAGAACCTTAGATTAAGTTTCTAAAACTCACATTTCTTGCAAGATGAAACTTCCTAAGGATCAATACAAGGTGCAGTTTTAACATCCAAATAATTTAATTTTTATAATAGTAAAATTTTAAATAGTAAGCATTTAATGAAGAATTTACCTTCTCCCATCCTACTACACCCACTCTTAAGTCCAGCTCCCTGAATTAAGGGTCATGCTACTCTAGCTCTCAAATTGCTGTCACAGCTAAAGAGATTCACCATTTAGAAACAAAAGGGAACTGTAGTCCAGGAGGAAATCTTAGACCCATAAACCATGACCTGAACATCACACTGTTTATGTTTGCTGGGCAAACAGGAGTCACCCATCCTGTGTGACTCCTCACCGCATTCACTGGCCAGAGGGGTGGGGGGACAAGTGGCGGCATGCAGCTATCCTGCTGGGCTGGGATGCCGCACCTCCCTTGGGGCCGGAGGCAAGAGTAGCTGCGATGCTCCAGCCCAGCTAAGGTTTCGGCCACCGAGCACCGAACAGTAGGGTCTCCAAAGGCTTCTTTCCCTGCTTTAGCTATGCAGGATTTTGCAGACAATCTAAAATTTTCCAAAAGTGACTCTGAAACTGACTGAACAAAATCAGCTATTTTAGTTTCACAAACAGTCCAAACCCCTCATTCACCTATAAGACATGACGAGGACATGCAGGTAACACAGATGGTGGCCAAGAAGCAGCACCCACGTCAGTTCAGCAGAGGAAGGAAGTGAAGGAGGAACCCAAAGGAGGGTCTCCAGGGTGGCTCCAAGATGGACAAGAGGCAAAGGCCCATCCGTCCTGAGGGCGCCAGTCTGGTGGGAGGACAGATCCAGGAGTCAGGTGGATCCACAAAGTGGGCGGCCTGGGTGGTCCTCCTCTCCCCTGACCAGCACTGCAGTGGTACGTGCCGGGAGCTGCCCACCTTGGTGCCCCACCCCAAATAGCAGGACAGCCTGAGATGACCAGGGCCAGTGGGAGTGCATTCTGGCCACAGGGCCACCACCACTAGGGGACACCTCCTAACAGATCTGTCAGTCACACCATGTTTTCTGATTACTGGGCTCCACTGCTTCCCAATCATTTCTGAACATACAATTGACTAATGGAAGTTACAATTAATTACAGTGGCATGTACACAAGTAGAGGCCCAGTGGAAATTCAAAGTTCAACCTCAGAACTTCTGGCCTCTTCGTGGTCATTAATTTCCATTAAGGAGTCAAACTGAACACTACACAGACATGAATACTTAAAAAATGTCACAGTCCAGGCTAGTTTCATCAGAGAGAAAGAGAGGAGAGACGAAAGGGGAGCGGAAAAGAGGGGAGAGGAAAAGAGGGAAGGGGAGGGAAGGAGATGGACACAGAGAGAGAACAGACTGTGGATCAAACCAGGACTTTGCAGTTCAAAGTTTTACCCTTAGAAACACTGGAATTATGCTCTGAGGGCTTCATGACTAAGTATTTCTCGTCCTTTAATAAATGAATATCATAGATTTTAGCAAGAAAAGAGGTTGTTTAAAAAAATCAGAAATCTAGAATTAGAGTAGGGTTCACATTTGTTACTGGGAAGAGAACAAAACACCTGCAGCCTCATGGCAGCAGCCCTCCCAGCGGAGTGCTTCGGCTCTGGGCTTGGTCCTGCTTCTCTGGGAAGAAAGCTCCTGGAGGAGAACAGCCTGATTTCTCTGGGTTTTCACTGACCTTAGATTTGGGAGATCTTAATGACACATCTGACCATATTTCCTGAACCCCAAAATGGGTCACGTTAGCCAGAATGGGGGTAAATCCCTAGCTCTTGGGAAGGTGGGGTCCACGGCCAGGCCCCTGACAGCATCATGCCATTTATTGTGTGGTGATCTTTCTGCTTCCAAGAAGTCCTAGGAGAGCTGAATCAGCTCTTCATTTCTCTATGTGGCTGAGGTGGCCCGGCATGGAGGGGGAAGGTCAGATTTCCAGGCTCCCACCTGACAGGAAGGGGCTCCACTCCGAGGAAGCGGGGAATGGGAGGGTGAGGCTCTCCCTCAGCACAGAGTAGGTATGACAGGCCCCCTAAGGAAAGAAAGCAGAAGCCAGACAGCTAGGATTTCTCAGTCCTTTAAAGATGCTAATGGAACACTTTGGGTACCATGTACAAAACTTCCCTAATCTACCTATGGCAGGAGGTCCTTCCTAGTGAAAAAAATAGCCTTTGTCAGGGACCCCTAAATTGGCAAGTAGGACTTCTAGGGGACATCAAAGGTTTCATACAACAGCAAATTGCTGTACCTTTTTAATGAAAAGAAACCTGATCGATTCTATTTTACCGAGGAAAGTAACTGCTCTTTGTGCCAACAGTGTTAAGACTGGCTTGGGAGTTTCCTTAATTTTGCATTAACCTCTGGAGCCATTTTAAGTAACAATAAACATCAAGGAACTTTTAAAAATGTTGCCAAAGGATATTAGGTCATCTCACAGGTAGTCCTTTCAAGAGCGTCTGTGGAGTAGGTTTCCACTTTAGCCCCATTTCACAGACAAGCAAACAGAGAAATGGAGTGACTTGACTCAATGACACATAGCCATGAAAATGACAGCCTTCTGCTACAGATTCATAGGTTCTCTGTTGTACCACACAGACATTATTTAACATGGGATGGGCTGCAGGGAAGGCTTTTTAAATCTGCAGGTCTCTTCAGAGCAGAGCCCTAGGGACAGTGAGCTTGGAGCGAGTGGCTGGCTCACATCCAACTGTGATGATGAACCAATTCTAGAAAACAAACATAAAAGCAAGTATCCTGCAGAGCTTTCAACAGGAACCAGGATCTGGATTTAGTCTGAACTCTGCCCGATCAGCATGGAGCCTATGTTTTTATCCCCCAGCCAAAGACAGGTGAAATAGACCATATGATAACAGAACAGGACATCTGAAAGCAGGACTGTCCCAGAAAACCAAACATGCAAGGTTGCGACTGCCCAACGGGGCCTTCGCTCCAGTCTCGCATGAAAAGCAGTCTTCCTCCATGACAATGGTCACCGACACCACTGCCCCACATCCCCAGCCAGGGACGTGCCTTGAGGGGAGACCCTACTTCCCCTTCCCCTCTCCACAGTGCCTGGAGTACTGCAGGTACTCTATGAATGAATCCTGTCTAATGAACAGACTGGAGCACCTCCACCAACATGTAGCCTACCCTTTCGCCAGGCAGATAGCTCATTCAAGAGCAGAACCCACTCTGGCTGAGAAAAGCTTGGTATGTGACAGGGTCGAAAAAAAAGCTCCAGTAAGAATCAAGAGGGAAAAAAAGCTAAGAAACAACTATGGCTGATTCATGTTGATGTTTGACAGAAAACAACAAAATTCTGTAAAGCAATTATCCTTCAATTAAAAAATAAATACATTAAAAAAAAAAAAAAAAGGGCAAAGAATCCCCAGTTCTCAGGAGGTTGCTGACCTCTTTCAGGATTTCTTTAGGGGTTTCCTTAGGACGCTGGTCCTATGGTTTCTAGAATAAGGATTTAATTAAAGACGTTGAAAAAACCCGGAGAAGGCAATGGCACCCCACTCCAGTACTCTTGCCTGGAAAATCCCATCAGTTACTTGAGGAGCCTGGTGGGCTGTAGTTCATGGGGTCGCTAAGAGTTGGACACGACTGAGTGACTTCACTTTCACTTTCCTGCATTGGAGAAGGAAATGGCAACCCACTCCAGTGTTCTTGCCTGGAGAATCCCAGGGACGGGGGAGCCTGGTGGGCTGCTGTCTATGGGATCGCACAGAGTAGGACATGACTTAAGTGACTTAGTAGTAGTCGAAAAAACTTAGGAAACGATGAAATCTGATCCTAGAAAGTTTATAACATATATTAAACTTCTAAGGCTCTGAGAAGTCCTACAGGAAACAACCCTATTTCATTTTATTTCACACGGCAGTCCTCAAACATTTGGTCACAGGATCTATTTTCTGCTTAATAACCATGAATATCCTGAGGATCTAGTGTTCTGTGAAACATCTTGAGAAACACCAATCCATGGGACCTCTAAATACCTGCAGTGTCCTGAGTTCACAATACAATGTTTTAATTCATTTTAGTTTTTAAAATTTTAAATTTCAAAACACTATGGAAGATGGAGGAGGCAGTATTTTCAAATCAAATGAACACACCAACAAAACCAGGGTGAAGCGGGTCAAGTCTCTTACAAGGTGGGGAATCTCCATCTTGGAATGAAAATCCAGCGTTAAGACCTGCATCCCCCAAGTCAAGAGGAGAAAGCAGTGTCGGCAAGCATCCTACCAGCCCCGGGCCCAGGCGGACCTCTGACAGGCCAATCTCTCTGGCTACAGCACAGAGGTGGGTCCCAACCCACCGCCCCACCACCCCCATCTCTATACAGAAAGGTACGTCTCTGAGAAGCAGGCCCCTGGGGGAAGACTCCACTCATAGGAAACAATATTTATAAGAAGTTGAATACTGAGCATTATGAACACTCTGAAAAGAAGCACTTAATGGGAACTTAAGAGTGTACAAGAAGTTCCAGGAGTAATTCTGGTGATTTTTACTCCACTTCTTTAGCTTCCGCACAAGCTCTGTGGCCAGAAGACACCTTCCAAAGGCCATATATACATGCTACTGCTTGAAGGGCCAGGGTCACTCAGGCTCTGTCCCATGCTTAGCAGGCTGGTCAGAGGTGAGCAAAGCTGTGCTGAAAACCCAACAGGCCCAGGAAGAGCAGCCTTAGCGCTGGTGTCACTGCTTTCCAGGGAGAAGGGTATGTGCAAGGAGTACACCAGCCTCTGCACAGAAAACCTCTTTCCAGGGCTCTGACAATTTTCTTTCCCTGTTGTCAACATTAGAAAGATCCAGACAGCCATTCTCTCCATGAATGACAGTTCAGACTTCGGGTGTTATAAAAAAGTAAGAATAAAGATCCTTGCAGAGGCATAATTCTTGAGGCTGGCACACCATAACCAAAGACTAGACAACAGTTCACAAGTGTAAGTAACAGGGCATGTTTTCCATGTAATACACACCACGTGTTGCATTCCCTAATGGGAATATCTATAGCAAGAAAAAATGTCACATAAGTAGCCCTGTAATATTGCCTATATTTGGTCAGAATTAGTCCTACATGAATATTTAAAGATATAATGGAATCGCAGCACTTAAACATTAGTCCAACAAGTATCAAAGACTTGCTCCTTCAGAGAAGTAGCCTAAATTTAAATTCTAAATGACCTCCAACACTGGAGCCTGCTGTTTCTACACTGTTATACCACTGTTTCTTTATAGTTCTATATCACTTACCCTTTACTGGGGCCACTTCATGGACAGAATGTTAGGTTTCAGGTTCAAAATTATACATCCTCTGTACCCTTAACATTCTATGATTCTGCTAAAAAATACAACTAGTGAGCATAAGAAAAAAGACGCAGACTCACACATACAGAGAATTAGTGGTTATCAGTGGGGAGAAGAAAGCAGGTAGGGGCCAGATAGAGGTAGGGGATTTAGAGGTACAAACTACCAGGTATAAAATAAGCTACAAGGCTGTTCCGTACAACACGGTGAATACAGCCAGTATTTTATAATAACCATACATGGAGTATAACCTTTAAAAACCATGAATCATTATATTGTACACCTGTTATAAAATACTGTACAGCAACTAAACTTCAATTAAAAAAACAATCTTATTGGTTAAACAAACAAAAAACAGCTCTCTGATTCTGTCCTCTTTTGACAGATGAGAAAGCTACTATTCTAAGAGTCATCTGTGATGTGGCCAGTTGGCAGAGACAGGAAGAGAACTCTCTCTCTCTTCTCCACATGTGCTCTTCCTGGTTAGTATTTTCCAGTCCTTATCATTAAGTCCATTCTGAAGGAGATCAGCCCTGGGATTTCTTTGGAAGGAATGATGCTAAAGCTGAAACTCCAGTACTTTGGCCACCTCATGCGAAGAGTTGACTCATTGGAAAAGACTCTGATGCTGGGAGGGATTGGGGGCAGGAGGAGAAGGGGACGACAGAGGATGAGATGGCTGGATGACATCACTGACTCGATGGATGTGAGTCTCAGTGAACTCCGGGAGTTGGTGATGGACAGGGAGGCCTGGCATGCTGCGATTCATGGGGTTGCAAAGAGTTGGACACAACTGAGCGACTGATCTGATCTGGTCATTAAGTTGTTTAAAATGCAACTAAATATGAGGCTGCTCCCTAATGGGGTCTCCAAATGCCAAAAGATGTAGATGAACAAAAGAGCATGTGAATTTAGGCATCTTTTGACATCAAAACTACAGTGAAACTGAAGCTGCTTTCCTGTTGAGAAGAGACACATGACAGTCTCAGGAGGGCTTACTGGAAGCTTAGCCTTGCAGCCAGCAAACTCGCTCACAGACATGCCAGCTGCCAGCCTGTAAGTATGTGCACCAAGCTCCACCAATGCCTAAGAGAAGAAAGTGTCCTTCACACCCCAGTAGCTGGCACTCATAAAAAAGGTACAATTATTTTTTCCTTTTCCAGATAGATCCCTAGGTCAAAGGATTTCACACATGGTCTAAACTGAATGATTTGTGTGAAACACCCAGCCCTCCAGAGAAGCATCTCACCACAGTTCTCAAGCAAGACTGTCTGTCAGCCAGACAGGCCTGCTCAATTAACTCCACAACCAGACAGCACCCACTCGGGCTCAGGGGACCTTCAGCTACCAAGGCAGGGACAGCATCCAGAGAAATACGACGACTACTGGCTTAAAAAAAAAGTCAAACCAAGAAAGTCATCATAGAACAAGTCTTGGGAAGCTGGGGGTGCTTAATTTTGGAAAAGTGGGTTCTCAGATTATACTGAGGCCTGTTTTGTGAATTCAAGAGCATCTTCAATAAAGTGACAGCAACAAGTTAAATGTAAAAGCAAAGCATACATGTCAGGCCACACGTGACCCTGGCTGTTTAGAGGAGCAAATCATTCCAAAGCAAGATGGAAACTCTAAAGCCCTCAAACCAGACGCTCATAGCCCCTCACTGTCTTCCGTATGTTTCTTCTCTTGCTCTGGTCATACTGAGCTGGTTTACTTTCAGGAAAATTTACTTTCAGGTGACTAGTTTTTTTTACTGAAGAAGCTATATTCTCAAAAAACTTCCCCCAAAATGTTTTGAGAAAAAGATGACTAATGGCCCTAAGATTCTAATATAATCATAATAAAATGTGTAATCTTAAAAGTAGTTATCGAAATAAGAATGCTTTAAATATATTTTTAAAACCTAAGTATTTAAATCTCCCTTAAAATATTTTTATATAATCTTTCAGAATTACACACATGCACGTGCGCACACACACACACACACACACACACAAGGAAAGGTCTGCTATTCAACCAAAAGGAAAACATACACTTGAAATATCAGGAAAAAATTGCTACCACATTTTCTTCTCATACTCTTCTCAGTGATCTAGAAAGTAGACTTCTTACAACCAAACCAAAATTAAAACCTACTTGAGTCTTGAGAAGCCACAATCACATTCCTCTTCTTAAAGGAAGACAAACTATCCTTCTAAAAGCCAAATATCTAAATTTCTCAAGGCGAGTCTTCACCAGTCTGAGTTCTGGCAGCATGAAAGTGTGTCAGCCTACTTAGCTCTGTTGCAGTCTTTTTACCATCTCAAGGGCTATTAAGTGACTGGAAACAGATGTCTGAGTGCCATTAGGGGCCTGCTTCTGCCTGGGAAAGTGGAGAAGTTGAGTATCACAACACTCTCGACATTCCCCTTTCCACAACTACCCATGAGCTGGATGAGCTCACCATAGGAGGCTCCTGTGATTCCTGCACCAGGGCAGAGGGTTAAACAAGGCTCAGTTTTTATGGCTTTGAATCTCATTTCTCTTTCACACCACTTAAAAAGTGTTAGTAGCTTGCTGATAGTACAAAAAAAAAAAAAGGAACTGAGACACAGAACAGAGCCCCTAAACATGGGAGCATCTGGGGGTGCAAACCTGTTACAGCAGAAGACCCCAGGGCTCTTTCTACTACTTGAAGAGGAGAGTTTAGGGGCAAGCTTGTGTATTACCTGCTACTCTGGCTCCAGTTCAGAGTGCTTCCCATTTTTATTATCTAGCCATGATGATGATAAGAACGATGATGGTTCCAGCCATTCCAGAAACAGAGATTCTGGGTTCAGCTGTGTGACCTTGGGCAGACCACTTAACCTCTCTGGGCTTCCTGCTTACTCATCAGTTAGTGTGTGTACCTAGATACACTGAACATAGCCCACTGCAGATTGCAAAGCACTTTCACACCCTTCAGTGTATCAGATTCTAGCAGTAACCCCATGAAGTAACAGGGGCTGTTATCCTCATTTTATAAAACTGGAAACTGAAGCTCAGAGGCTAAGTGATACACTCTAGATGGCAGCCAGAAAGCAAAAGAAGTGGAACTGAGCCCTTGACTTCTGATTCTAATCAAATGCTTTTCTTGCCACATCATGTTGTTGTCTTTTTGGTTCCAAGAGAATTAAAATGCCACAACTTAAAAAAAAAATCTGTCACCATTCACAAATCATGTCACTATTTGGAACCTGACATCATTTATACATTGGGAAAAAGAAGCACATGAGTAATGCTCCCTCACATAAGAGCTTCTGTTTTCAATTTAATTCTTCTGCTTTTTAAAATTGCTTAGATGCTGAGTGCTAATAAAGATGCTTAGTACTACTAGTGAAAAATTGAACAGATGTTGCTTCTGGTGGAAAGAGTCTAGAAAACATAGCCTACAGTGAAATTAGAAGCACCTAAACATTGTTTCTTTGTTGGAATAAAAGACATAGAAACCATCGAAGATGGACCACGGCAGTGCTGGACCAGACGGTCTAAGAAAGTCCTCTGGCAGGGCCCTGAACCGAGGCTTTTGTGTGGCCTAGGGTTCCTTTCCTCCCTGCCCTCCTATCCTCATCCATCCATCCAGTAGCGGGGTCTGCGTCACAGGTCAGCGAGGGTGACCGGATACAAAGAAAAATGAGACCTCTGAATGTGTGTGTTGGTTCTACTGGCGGTAAAAGTCCTGAGCTGTCAGCAAACTGTGGAAAGGGCACCTGACAGCCCTATTTGTTCTGCAGGTACAACTCGGAATGAAGTGGTTGGGAGCCAGGTTACTGCACCATGTGAATAAAGCCAGCATCCCCCACCACCCGCTCTGTTAATACTATGCACTGACCTGCTCTGCCCACTTCCCCTTTCCTCAGTGAGCCTTCAGCCTGGCACCCAGCTCTG
Source organism: Bos indicus (assembly GCF_029378745.1). Classification (NCBI taxonomy): domain Eukaryota; kingdom Metazoa; phylum Chordata; class Mammalia; order Artiodactyla; family Bovidae; genus Bos; species Bos indicus. The sequence continues at coordinate 41,785,098 of NC_091768.1, forward strand.
AGATGAGGCCTGCTTAGCACCAGTGAAGCTCCCCACGTTCAAACCAACAACGTTCTGTGTGGAGATGAGGGAATCAAAGTTAAAATCCAACCCATCAGCATCCATGAGTTCGCTACGGATAATGGACTCCATGTCACATTCCAAGCTCCCATTGAACATGTCCAGGTCCAAGTCGCTGGGGAACTTCTCGTGACCCATGACTGGAAGGTTCGCACTGGTTGAGTACAAGGAGGAGCCTGAGAGAGAGTCCGAGAGGGTTTGCATAGACTGGCTGACGGGAGACTGTTGCTGGTGTTTGGCTGACCCGAGGCTGCTGGAGTCGCTCAAGCCCATGTTGCTGACGGAATTCGACAAGGCACGGCTGCCACCGAGAGCGCCCTGGGTTTGGTGCTGGTGGTGGAGCAAGTTCTGATTGACCAAACTCCCCTGGTTAGGCTGGGCGGCAAAGGACATCATTGGGTCACTGCGAAGCATCACGTTCCGGCGGGAGTTCTGGGCGGACACAGCGGTGCTGGCCTGAGACATCAAGGGGTCCGACTGGGTCATCATGACATCGCTGTGGCTGAGTGAGTCCGACGTGAGCAGGTCCTGGAGTGTCTGGTTGCCGTAGTGGGACATGGAAGAGAAGGTGGCTGGCTTGTTCTCTTGGATGGTCTGCATGGGAGACTGGCGCAGGGAGTTCAGAGACGAGGGACCAAATACCGCGCTGCTGAAGGAGCTGGTGGGGGAGCCCAGGCCGGAGCCCTTGGTTGTGTACGGGAAGCTGGAGCTGCGCTGCATGAGCCCCCCCGGGGGCGATGGCTGGGATGCAGGGAGCGCGATATTGTCCAGCAGGTCGTCCATGAGGTTGTCGGCCAGTCCGTCGTTCAGATTCATGGTGCCCGCCATGTCGGTCAGCCGGGGCAGCTCCACAGTGCACGGCTTGCTGACAGAGGGCGACAGGCTGGCCGAGCTGCTATAGAGCATGGGGGACAGTGGTGCATCATCGTCCTGGACGTCGTCCAGCTCCGTGCTCGCCAGGATGGGGGACAGGCGGCCGCTGACTGTGCTGGCGTTGGAATTGGTGCGCGAGCGGAAGTCGGTCCACGCGTCCAGCTCATCGCTGCTGCGGGATGTGGGGCTGCCGGGCCACTTGGAGAGCTGGGAGGGACTGTCATCTGCTGACTCGGGGGCGGTCTGCAGGGCTGCCTTCTTCTTGGCTGCACGGCCGCGGCTCTTGGTGTACTTGTTGCTGTTGTCCATGGAGACGGCCCGCCGCCGGGGCGCCTTGCCACTCTTCCCGCCGTCAGGGTTGATGATCCACCACGAGCTCTTGCCGGTTCCCTCATTCTGGACCCGCATGAACCGGCTGTGCAGTGACAGGTTGTGCCGGATAGAGTTCTGCAGAGAGAGAAGGGACAATGCAGATGAGCCGCAATGGTCCAACTGAGCACCCAGGAGAAACAGTTACTAATCCGACGCAATTTTTAAAGCAGCCTCAATTTCAGAGGCTTTAAAAATAAGGCATTTGCATGAGTCTCCTTGGCTTGGGATTAAATGACAATACTGTAGATGGCATTTTCATAGTCAGGGTGTGGGAGATGGTTTCATATTCAGGAGATGCGGGGGACTGTAGGACTTCACTGACATTGTTTTTCTTAAATCCCCAGGTTTCGTTGTCCTTTCTGTAATTGTACTTCCTTTACTGAAGTTTGCACTTACAATGTATTACCACATCATCTCCCCCTGCATTGTGCAACAAACTTCCCTGGCTCTCTAAGGGTGATTCATCACCTACAGGGCTATTTTATTCCATTTTGGCCCCTTGCTCCTCTAGTACAGAGGCAGCAGCTACCTTTTCTGAGCCACTTCTATTCAGAACTGGTGTGAATTTTTACCTATCTTTTCTCTGACTCCATCTCCTCCTGCCACAATTTCACACCTGTCTCACAGGCATAAGAAAAAATGGCAGAGTAAGATTTGCTGAGTTGACAGAAGAAGTAAGGCAAGTCTCCCATTCAGAAAAATTCCAGCTAATTTATGCAGACACTCCCTCCTCAAGGCAATGTGATCTGAGCACAGTAACTTCCTTCCAAAGAGCACAGTATGGAAAGGGGAGGTGGAGGAGAGTAACTTTACAGTGAAGAAACGTGACAGCTCAGCCCGGTGATCAAGGTCAACATCAAAGGGCAAAGTCAGATTGATAATGTGCACTCAAACCAACGTGATGAAAACGGCACCCTCCCCTGTGGCCTTCCTTCCAAAACCTATCACCTCATTCTAATCGTGAGAAAAAGAGCAGACAAGTCCCAAATAAGGAACAGTTAAAAATGCTTGTCCAGTTCTCCTCAAAACTGTCAGACCCACAGGGAGCCTAAGAGAAACATGCTGACTAAACACACTGCGGAATCCTGGATGGGATGCTGGACAGAAAAAGCAAAGTACGAGGCAAAAACTAAGGAGATCGGAATAAAGCACAGACCTCAGTTAATACTAATAATGTATCAACATTGGTTTATCAGTTGGGACAAGTGTATCAAACTGATATTGGACATTAATAACAACAGGGGAGACTTGATGTGGATAGCCAACATCAAGAACTTTCTGGGCCAGTCTGGTAACTTCTCTGCAAATCTAAAACCATTCTATATTAAAAGGTTTATTCTTAAAAAAAGGAAAGATGCGGGCAAAATATCCTCAAAACCCTAACAACTGCTCCCATCTTACAAGAATCCTCCTCCTGATTTAGGGAAGCCCAGTTAACAGAGATGACCCTGATCCAGCCCCATCTCTCTCACCGACCAACCATGAGACCTGAGCAAATCATTTAGTCTATGTCCAACAACTTCAGTTCTCCATCTTCATTATAGTCATAGCATTTGAAGCATCCCTCTCTGATAGGGATGACGTAAGGAGGATATATGATAATATACTTCAAAAGCCAGTCACGCTACTAAGTCAGGGTGTTCTTACTGCCATTATAAAACACAGAGTACATGATGGACAGAGCTCATTGCCTGGGGAGGTCTTCTATTCTGTAAAATACCTCGTGTGCTGTGAAAGAGAGAAGCTGATGATGGCATCTGCCACATCTGGAACAGCACCTGCAGGTCAGATGAGTTTTTATTTGCAAGTTAAAGACAAAAGATATTGCCTGCTGCTGTCTATTAAATGCAAACCATCCTAAAAGTTACCGTAGTTTAAAAAAAAACTGGCAATCACCAACTGTATTTATGTAGAAGATACAAATACATGTGTTCTACCAGAATGTTTTTAAAACACAGAAAGTCAGTGGGATTTCACCATACATAAATAACCCAAAATACTCAAGAGTGTTTCTGTGTATATGTTCCCATGCAAGGAAGTCCGACAGCTCTGGCTGGGCAATGAGCGTCACCAACCATGGGTCATAGCTCAGCATCTCTATGACAGGCGTAAAGACACGTTTGAGAGGACATGCTGAGTATCTGATGAGCCAAATGGTGCCCAGGAGACTATATATCCAGCTTCCCTTTCACTCTTATGGTTTTTTAAAGAATAATGGCATCTCTACTCATGGTTCAGAAATTACATTTCTTTAAAAAGTAAAACACTTTCTCCATAAAGATATGAAGCATGCTCTTAAAACTCACTCCACAGGGTTCAAAATGCAGGCAAGTGCACGGTGATTCTATTACTGAGTACCCAGGAGACTAGATATATGAACCACAAACTTAAACTCAAGCTTCTGATTAGGAAAAAAACAGGCTTCAGTTCCTGAAGCCCTGTGGGGGTGATGTGGACACTGACTGAACCGCCCCTCCCATGGCCAGCCCCCGCTGCTCCAGATTTCGGAAAGAGTTCATTCATACCAACACCCAGCAACAACAATGACCAGTCATAAATATCCAGTTATCCACCCTTTAAAAAGCATTTGTGGACAATTTTTTAAATGAATTTTTAGTTTCACCAATTCCAAACCAAGCAGAAAAGAAAATGTTAACCCTTTAGAGACCTCCAAAATGTCCTATATGGATAGTCATCTATTCTACAACTCTAACCCTAACAATGTATGTGTGTAATTTTTCAAAATTATAAGCTACCATTGGTTAGAATTTGGAGAGAGAAGCTAAGCTTCTGTAGGGCCTTGTGATAAAGGGGCTGGAACACCCTCACGGAGGACAGAACCAAGGACTGTCAGACCCGGGCCCTAATTGCCAGGATGACGAACGGAGCCTGACTGACTACAGGAGTCAGTTCCTGGGTCAGCGCTTTTAGATTCCTCATCTCTAATCTTCCTAACAAACCACAGAGTCGATGCCCTCATCATATATATGAAGCCTCAGACTGAGAGAGATTAAATAACTTAGAGAAGGTCACACAGCTTTAAACTGAAATTTGTTTTTCCAACTCCACTCCAATGCTTTCTCTCAACCTTTCCCGGATCTGTCACCAAATTATACAGAAGTCATCATTTAACTTCTCTGAGCTAACATCTAAAGAAAGACATTTAAGAAAGACGAAGGATACAAAGGCATAAACTTATGACTATAATTTTGTGAAATAATTAAGAGTAATAATTTAGTAGGTCTTTCCTAAAAATGTTTTTAAAACAAAGTCTTTACAAAGAGTAATCCTATAGCCTGCATTTGCATTTCTTTACTAAGGTGGCCATCATAGCATTCATCCTAAAGAGAGGGTAGTGGTTACCATACAAACCCATATAAGCTACACTTAGATTCTGAACCAAAACCCAATTTATTAAATGGATGATCAGCTTCAGTGTCAAATCTGAGTTCAACTCTTGCTTTAGAGGTTACTAATGACAGAATACATTCCCTAAGGCATATCACCTACGCGACACTCAGACAGGATTTTCCTCTAAGACAGTGCAAACAAAACTATGTCACAATCATCCTCATGGTCCCTAGCCTTCCATTTATAAAATCCATAATCTGAAGCGGTAGGGGGACATTGACAAAGACCCATCAGTATGGTCCCCCTGGTCCATTTCCAGCTCAAATGCCCCTCACCCTAACGAGGTCAGATATCAGAAATGTAGTCTGCTTTTTTGCCTCACAGGTCATGATTCTAATCACCAGGTTCTCTAAGTTTTGGTGAAACAGGAAAAAGTAAACACAAATGCCAGAGAACGTATCAGAATTGCAGTGTTTCCCCAACACGTTCCCTGATAATGGAAATTAATGGTGATATAATTTCTGTAAGATTTCAAACTGCCCCTCCCTCACCTCAAACCCAGGAATAAAGTGGAATTTATAAAAAGAAACCAGCCAATTATAAAATCCTTTTATAAAGTGCAGTTTAAGTTCTCTGAAGACCTCTTCAGTCGGGGGCTCTAAATTAAATTTCCAATGTATTTTGTGCATGTTAAACTATAAAACTGCTGTTAAAAATATTCTATCCTTTTCCACTAATTCATCTATCATACCAAATAGTCTAAATTTGTAAGATATAACATTAGTTTGAGGGTTGGGAGCTGACAGAGAAGGAGGAACGGTTTGATAGGACAAGAGAGATTTTTCTAGTCACATCTAAACGCACATTTTGGAAAACATTGTGAGGTCCTTAAGGCTAAGGTGATAAGGTAATTATTACCAACCAGGACTCCCGCTGCTAGATCTCAGGCCATTCTGTCATCACATCTGTTTACTAGAGGAGCCAATAAATTACTATAACCCCAACCCAAAACCATGTGAATAGTTCTGGTTATTTAAATCCTCTACTAAAAATTTTTGTCTTCCCTGGTAACTCAGACAGTAAGGAATCCGCCTGCAATGCAGGAGACCCAAGTTCAATGGGGAAGCCCCCTGGAGAAGGTAATGGCAGCCCACTCCGGTATTCTTGCCTGGAGAATTCCATGGACAGAGGAGCCTGGCAGGCTGCAGTCTATGGAGTCACAGACAGTTGGACACAACTGAGTGACTAACACACAACACAACTAAGAAATTCAGAGATTGATGAATTACAGTAAACGAAACATTTCTAGGAACAAACTTTTGTCAGGGACAAAAATGCCAGCGTTTCCCCACCAACCCCCAACCAGGGCCCAGAGATGTAGAAAACGCTGAAATCAACTGTAGCACAAGTTGTCTGAACAGAGCAGAGATTAAGAATACCTTGTGATTCACTTTTTATGTCAATCTTCTCTTTTACAAAGCAATTTATACTGAAGCAAGGCCTACTCTGGGGCAGAAAAAAATAGGTGTAGGTAATTAGTAGCAGAGCTGACACAGCTGTCCCGAGTGACTGCAGCTGCCATTGGTGGCCTAGCCCTTCAAGGAGGGGTGCGCAGGTGTGTGGAAGAGGAAGGTGCTGACATTTCACAGTCACGCTGACTGGCCGTGTGGTCCAGAGCCTAAGGTTCCCTTGGCTTGGCCCTCCTTGAAGAAATCAGCATAAAGGTGACTATCCTCATCCGAATTTGGTCATTCTTGTTCTTGCTATAATGAAGACAGTGTTCTAATGCAAGACACATTTATCCTTAATGCTAAAGTGCACAGCCACTGCATTTATGCCAACTGGCTGTGAAGATAGATGGACCCCAAACAGATTAGATTAGATCAGGTGTCACAGAGAAGCTGCCTGAAACAAGTAAGTATTCCAGCAATATTTACAAAATGGGTAATTCACACATGCAATTTTTTAAGGTAGCCAACGGAGGCAGGTAGGCTTCGATGTCAGCCAGGTCGGAGCTAGAATAGTGGCCTAGGTGTGTGTCCTGCGACCCTGGACAATTGAGCCAACTTCAGTTGCCCCTTTTATAAAATGAGAATAAAACCACCCTCTCTAACTCTAGGATCTTTGGGACGATTAAATGAAAGTATGCATGCAAGTTACTCATCCAGTGCCAAGCACAAGAGCAGCTCTCAACTGTCAAGATTCCACACACGGAAGCAGTGACATCACAAACGTTCACTTACTGTTTTCCGAGCATCATATGCTTTAAACCAGAAGGTGAGAGGGCGGCTCCTTCCAGGAAAATATTTCAAACTTGTAAAAGTATTTCAAAGTGCCGTGCTGCTCAGGAGTAGCTGGTAATTTCCCAACTGTTGCTACCCTGTGTCCGCTCCAACCCCTTCCAACCCATGTTTACCTTGTAAAGACTGTCCACTAACCCAGACACCAGCTGCATGTGCTTCCCCTGGAACACAGAGAGGGTTTTGTCTGGAAGCAACATGTGGTATCAATTTATCTTTCTCAGCAAGGGCAACAAGGAATCCACTGACTTTAAAAATAAAAAGGGAGTTGTGTAATTTAACTCTTAAAGGCCTCTACCTTTCTCAGTCACTCCCTTTTTTTGGTTATCTCAAAATGAGTTATGGCTGTCAACTTCCAAGCCAGACCCACTGATGCCCACCAAGCAGACTGCAGGCAGTGCCCTGGTCCTCGTGAGAGATTTCAGTGGGGATGATCTATAAAGGACTGCTTTTAAATCCAGTGCTCATCTACGCAGCACACAGGACCAGCATTTCAAGTAGGTCCCCTTGCTTTGACTTGTCACTGATAGTTCAGAATGGGACTGCCAAAGACCTGAATTCTAAAATATGTAACTGCTGAACAGTTGACAAAGGTCATGTGAAAAACCCAGTGGAGACCCAGTGAACTGTGCGCCACAGCAGAACAGCGCAGAGACAGCTTCGGGAGAGATGCTGGCTTTGACTTTTGATGATAGGCTCTTTCAGAGGCAGTCCTCTGGATGATGCCCTGACTTCTCTTAGGTATCAGTTCTCCACCCTGGCTGCCTCTTCCAATCACCTTCGGAGGCTTTAAGCACTCAGTCGTAGAGACTGGTGTGAGTAAGGCTCAGGGAGGCACAGTTTGAAAGCTCCCCAGATTATCAGCTCAGAGCTGAGATGCCCTGGAATTTCCCCCTTACGTTTCTGCTGGCTGAGACTCTAAGCTAAAGATTCTCAGTCTCCCCAGGTCTGATGACACAGCACAGCAGATGTTCTTTAAGTCCAAGTTTCCACCATTTAGAAGATAAGGATGAGAATCAGGCTCACAGATTAATGTTGGGTTTATATGCAGAGAGTAAAACGGAGAGTTAGAGCAATCTATCAGATCACTGGAGTCCAGATAGCTTTTTTCCTAAAAAAAAAAAATAATAATAATAATAATAATAAGGTGGAGGGAGGAGTTGAGAGGGAAGGTCCTTGACCTTGCACTGCCTTGTGGACGGTCATCCATCCTGCCCTGTGCCACTTCTCCACCAGGCATGGATAAGCATGGACAGAAAAGGGGCAAGAGGACTTTCCCAAAGGTAGGAACTGATACAGGCCACAGAAGGGATGGGCTGGGACTGTAATTGATCCTTATAATTCTCAGCGCTCTCCCTGAATTAGCAATGTAACCTCACATAATCCCTTTTATGAGAGACTGTCCTTCAAATGAAATGCCAAAGATAGACTGCATAAAAATAACCACTGAAAAGGCCGTACCCCAATCCTGAGATACTTATTAGCATCCATTGTTAAGAATACAGCAAAGTATTAATGAACTCCTTGAGATCCAAAGCACATGATTTTAAGCAGATCATCTCAAGAACGTTAATAACAACCACACAGTTTCTCTCCTTCCTCGACTGCAGGAAAGACTACGTCGCTGCACTTGGTGCAAAGACCCTGGACGGAGGGAGGTGGGGAGTGGATACTGCAAAGGGCCAAGTAGTGCTACCATCTGAGGGAGAAGGGTGAGGGCTGGGCCTGCTTATTAGACAGGAGACACTTAGCTGGCTTGCCTTCTTCTACTACATTTTATCGACTTTGGGACTAATTTGTTCGAAAGCAAGTTCACAAAGTATGACAACATAAAACAGACTTGAATTCAGAGCCATTATTTCTGATTCTATGGAATACCAACTAGAACAGCCTTTCAGACACAGAAGAAAAATATTCACACAAAGGATTGCATAATCAACCCTGATGTGTGAGACAAGTTCCAGGCTAGTTCCACTCTTACATGTGTCTAAAACACTAAAAGTTTAAGCCATTAAAGGACTTATTTTTAAAAGATAATGTTCTAAAATAAATATTGCTGGGAATTTGTCTGAAGGATTAAATTTCCAGGTAGAAACAATATTTCCATTAAATCTGCTGACAATCCTCTACCCATAGAGATCTCCTTGGAAAACTAACATTTGTTTCAAGTTTTCACGCAGTAAACACAGGTTCTGGTCCCTCGTTTGGAGGAATAAAATAACAACAACCTGGTGATCAGTAAAACGAACCCATTTCTTACCCAAGACAAATGAGACACATGAAGCTTTCTTGGGAAAGGAAAGGCTTGGCAGACAATTTGCTCTTCCCCTCAACTGAACAAGAAATCCTAGATGGGAAGAAATTTCTCTTAAAGAGCTACTACGCTATTACAGACAGTTTTGTTGGGTTTTCCAGTGTGGGTTTTATTTTCATATTAATTTTTTTTTTTCATTTAGCGATTTTTTTTCAAGCCCTTCCACAGCTGTTTCTGCTCTTGGAGGGCAAGAGGGAACATTCCATTCCTCCCGGCCAAACCTGCACTTCCGGCACACAGAGAACCCTGGCAGCCTTGCACCCTCTGCCCACACCCACCCCTCAGCAGCCTCCCCATCCCCAAACCACGTCCAGCCCCACGTCCTCCTCCCCACCCCCAAGGAAGCAGCAACGAATGCATGCAGTCAACGGAAAGACAGTCTCCAGAAAGTAGGTTAAAGCTGCAGCATTTGGCCACCCCTGCCCTCCTGGCTCCAGGTTTCTTCCTGATGTGACTGAATCCCTTCCCCTTTCCACAAGGGGCTCGGCAAACACATGCTACTTAACTTCTCCTCCCTGGTGGCTCAGATGGTAAAGAATTCACCTTCAATACAAGAGACCCAGGTTCAATCCCTGAGTCGGGAAGATCCCCTGGAGAAGGGGATGGCAACTCACTCCACAATTCTTGCCTGGAGAATCCCATGGATAGAGGAGCCTGGCAAGATGCAGTCCATGGGGTCACAAAGAGTTGGACGTGACGGAGCAACTAACACACACTTTAAGACCGTGCAGGACAAGCCACGCAAAGTCGATGCTTCAAAGGGTTAAAAACCATGACATAAAAGAACATTCCTGAAACTGACTCTGCAAAGTAGAACGAAGTAGAACAGAAATAGCTTTGTTATTAACAAAATTTTCACTTAAGATTAAAAAAATAAAGCTGCAAGTTTTTTCAGTTTGAAAATGTATTGTGGGTGGAAATGGAGAGAATAAAAGGGCATTGGAAATACACATCCAGAATTCAGGAATACAGTGGAGTTTAATCACTTTCACGGCATTATGTAAGTGATCATCAGGGCAGGAAGTTCAGTAAAAGGTAATACTGTGGAAAACGGAGGGCTGCGAAACGCATCTAATAACAAGCAACCTTAACTTTACAGTGAAAGAAACTGAAGACCAAAGAGATACAAGGCATAGCTGAATTCAATCAGCTAGGAGGTGGCAGCCAAGTGGAGACAAACTCAGATCTCCTGGCCTCTAGGTGTTGCAGTAATACCACCCAGAAACACCGTTAGTCCCAGTGTCTGGATTACCATGACAACTGAAAAGGTGAAGTGAAGTGCATGGAGCACAGAGGATGGATAAGATCTACCATCCGTCCATCCATTCAGCTTCAGTCTGCCTTGCTTTACAACTTGGGGAATAGGTGTCTGTCTCCCCTAACACTTACTGAACCCTTTACAACCGGATGCCATGTTTTATTACAGCTTTACTGCCTAGCACGGCAGTGCCACATAGCAAGTGCTCAAAAATATTCCTCTCATCACTGAATTAGTGGGAAGGGGACAGCAGCCACAAAACAAGGCCTGAATTTTATGTTAAAATGAAATGTTATAAAAACATGAGACCAATAAATGATCCTCAATATGAAAAATGGAAGGAAACTTCCATTGCAAAATGTGAAATAGCATTAAGGTTTTTCTAAAGTCAACAAGTCTCAGCCTTGAATATAAACTTCAATTATACAACCAAATTTCCCAAAACAAGATGACATAGTCTAGTAAGCAGGCTTAAGGTTCTCTGTAATAATATTATAGAGATGGGCAGAAGGATGGTACATAGGCTATTCGGGGGAGCAAGGGCTTGGGAGAATGGTCTCAGGTCCAGCCAGGGTGTAGATCCCTACCCGTCTCTACCCATCTTGGGGTGTTATGGAGCCCCTATTACTTGGTAATGCAGTTGATTGGCTCAGCACTCAGAGGCATCCTTGAAACCAGAGACAACATGCCTAGTTCTAAATCTCCCCCAAGCAAACACAGGGATAACACGAGAAATCCAAAATAGAGTCTACCTCACCTGCAGTCTGAAGGAACTTACTGTATTAGTGCCTGCCCAAGCCAAGACTCTGTGCTTCACAAACCCAATCTCACTTTATTTTCATGGAAAGTCTGTCAGGAGGAGATGGGTGCAGAACAGTAACTGTTTACAGGCAGTGGGGCCAGAAATCAAGCCCAAGGCTAACTCCTACAGCAGAGCTCTAACCACTTCGCCGTGCGCCCCTCTCCAGGCCCCGAGCTGACTAAGGACAGAGGCACCATTCCAAGTGACCAAGGAGCTTGCAAGACTACACTAACCCGTGTCACCGAATTAAATGTTTTCAGCTCTAAGTTTCTGTACATGGTTCCTAGGACTATGAAAGGAGAGGAAAAGGTGGAAAAAAATCACTAACCATAAAGCAAGTGTTGTTGGAACTGGATCATTTTTAGAAATGATCCTTTTTTCTCAGACACTCCCCAAAAGGAACACTATGGATGTGTTCTGCCTTGACCTGGGATCACTACTTTTAGGCAATGAACAAATTGGATCACTGCCATAACCTTTTGAGTGCCCAGGCCTTCCTCTGTGCTATCACCTGTGACCGATTCAAGCCAGTTTACCTGGTTGTCCCGGGCAGGCCTATCCCGGCCCCCAAGAGCTGGCACCATTCTAAGGTCCTGAAGCCAGAGACATCAGGCAAATGTCAGCTTTACCCGGGACCTTGCTATTACAAGGCTTAATCTGAAACAGGGACTCAACTCTATACTATTTAAAATATGTAATTAGTTTATTATTGAGCCAGAAATGATTAGCTTGCTTTCAAACTATGTGAATTTTAAAACATGATGTCTTTTGCCTGCCAGCTGACAGCATGATCGGGTTGCTTCTGTTTAGCCTCAATCAAAAACTCTGGTAGAAAACTGCTTTAAGGCTTCATATGCATGCTATTTTATTATTTGTCTTCTGGCATCAAAATCTGCAGAAACAGAAATCACTGACAATGCAAGCACACTAAGAGGGTGGATGCAGAGGTGATGAGTGGGTGAATTCAACAGCTTGAGAGTTTGACATCTGAGATCCAGGAAAACTGCCTTTCTCTTCCCAGGGTACAATCCTTCTCTTCACGTGGAATTCACTGGCTGTAGCATCACACATACAAACACTGACTGTTTCCAGCTCTTCAGATGGTCTAGTTCAGAAAAAAATGGTTCTTTTCTGTCTTGTTATTTCAAGAGCAATGAATTTCTTTTTGGTAGCTCTGAAATATATGCCAATGTGTGGGCACAGTCACATAGCTACACATGGGCCCACACCCTGGAAAGACTGGGAGGGGTGGAGGCACATTTTTTCAGCTAGGGCAGGAAAAAGTTGGGGCTGGTATTTATAAAACAGACATGTGTGTATGCATCTGGAAGCAGGCTCCCTTCCAAGTGTCAGTGTTAATTATTCTAATAGTCATCAAAAATCAAGGTGTTACTGGTGAAAGCAGAAAAAGGAAGCGAATGCCACATAACAGAGTATCCCTGCTGGCTACTGCAAACACAACCACGGATGGACTTTTTCTTTACGGGAATAGAGTACAGCAGTCAACTCCACAAAATGACTCGGGCCTGCACCCCCTCTATCCACTCCACACCCGAGTGAAATTCGGCTAGCAAGGAGTCTCCTGAGGAACTGCTCCCTCTACCTGAGAACCTCAACTGCAAGACCAGCATTTCACAGTACTGGTTTTGCAAGATTTCTTCTTGTTTAAAATCACAGGATGCAAAAGTGGCTGATGACCAATACGATGATGTTGCTAAATACCGAGTGAATCAACCATTTATTCCCGGACACTCCTGGGTGCCAATTACACACACAGATGAGCACCAGCCAGCTTGAAAGTCCACATGAATGATTAAATAAAGATAGGAGATGACATTTCCATGTGCTGAAGAACTAGGCATTCATTCCATTTTTTCTCCTGAAGAAAATACTGATTGAGCCATTTGTATACAAGTGCATTTTAATTTATAATCTAGGATGTTCTCAAATGTGCAAGCTAACCATTAGCACTACCCCTCAAATTATGATGAATGAAGCAGGTTGAATGTGCATGGGATAAATCAGTTTCTCTGAAAACCATGACACAAATGCAGTGTTTTAATACTAACACGTACTAGGCTGTCATCTCCTCACGTACACTGCTAGGTAAGCTTGAAAGCACTTAAGAAACTGGAAGCAACTAGCGTCAGTGGTGATACTAATCTATCACCCAAAGGGCAGGAGGGATGATATTAATTGGCAAGGACAGTCATACAAGAGACTAAGAGTCTATGGGACATAAGAGACACTACACGTGTGGTGGAGAGTTGGAGGTGAGACCACACCTCACCCAGCAGGCGTCACAGTGCTCCAGGGCTCCCTGGTTCCCACACACTTGCTGCCAGTGATTCCAAAGCCACGCCTGAGGAAGCAGGACCCCTGGCTTTACAACTACCTCCTTGGCTGAGTCTCATTTGGCAGGTCTGGCCCTCATATTCTCTCCCCCAACTTCCTGGATCTCATCACCTGGACTTTCTGGACTTTCCAATTCTTTCCCCTTAGGTTGTTCATTTGCTAATAGGAAATGTGACCTCATAGCACAACCAGGCCCTAGGTCTTTCCCTAAGACTTAAGAAATCATCATACATACAGGGTCCACTGAAACCAATCCCTTTAGGTCAAGACAAGGGAGGAAACACACACAAGAACAGATATTGCTGAGCCATTCTTAGGTTCAAAGGTAGCTTCATGTAGCACACTTCAGACTCTGAGGCATTATGTGGGATAATATCACCCTATATTCCCAGTTTCTCCAGCAACATGTTCATCAGGTTCTTCCAAACTGCCGTGACCTAGGGTCTCCCCAAGTAAAAAAGATAGCCAAGTCCTGATGCTATTTTGTGGACAGAAGAGGAAATCACATTAAGCTTCTCATAAGGTTAACGATCCAAGTTGGGAGACAATTCTCCACGGGGTCTCTGCAGGTCTTGCAAACAAAGTACAAACCCTTAGTTCTAGACTATCATTCAAAGATGTCTATATTTGCATAGTGAACAGCCTTGAAAAACAGTGATGCCATTGCACTCCAGAGCAAAGGACAGATGTGCTGATTGCTCATTACCAAACATCTAGGATCCCCAAACTCAGGATTCCTCTTCCATTCACCAAACCCGCTGCATGTACATGCATCAACCTGGACTCATCTGTGTCACTCATTCCCATGGGATTTGGGAGCAAGGATGGAGCAATGGAAAATATGTGGCTGCTCATGCTGCTTGCTGGGCAACCAGTAATAAATGCTTTGCCTTTGACCCAGGAGTCTCATGTCCAGCAGAGTCATCTCAGATCCTCCCAGTTCCTGACAGTCTGCTACTTTAGTTTATGAACTGCTGACATCTCCTTAACTATATCAGATAAAACTGGGCAATTCATCTCTAGCTAACTTTCTTCTCTACTCCTACATAAACGAGAAGAAACACAGATAATGGGATGGAGGAAAATGCATTTTGAAGGTTCTGATCTGGCTCTGCTGAGGACCCATAAGGCTTTATGAGATCAAATCATGAATAGAGGGGGAGGGGCAGGGGAGAAGGAAAAGCCCCTCCTGTGGCCACTGTGCAGTGTTTCGTCTGCATGGGTCACCATCTTTGTCAGGGGCTGCTCAACTCTGCGGTTTGCTCATGAAGAGCAGTGAGCAGCAACTTGGGTCTGTCGCTTTTGCCTTGCTCCTCCACTGAACAAGAGAACAGACCACATTATGTCCTCTAGGTAACATCTGTTGAGTTTCTGCAGTGGCCAGATCTCCATCAGGGAGCCCTGGGCCATTCTCAGAGGGAAGAGGCTCTCCCTAGTCCTTCTGACTTGCCTATGAGCTACCCCAAGTCTCACCCTGATGGAAATACTTTCATGGTCTTTATCTCGCCACAGTGACTGTCGGTGCACCTGTCACGTAGGCAGAAGCCTGAGATTCCCTCCTCCTTCTTTGCAAGCTCTTCTACATACATTTGCTTCATTCTTCGGACAGTATTTAGCAGCTTCAGACCTGCAGAAAGGAAGACAGACTAGGCGGTTCCTGTGAACCAAGAGCAAACACACACACATTTAAATACTCCAAGTTTCCAAAAGAGAGTTAATTTTCTAGCTTATTAACTATGAACCAGGAACCTCTACTATGAAATATAAAAACCTTACATGACTTCATGCTCTTCAGTTTCTAACTACTGATTCAAGTCAGATATGTTCTGGTACATAGGAAATTGGTATTTTCTTTTCCCTCCCCTTTCCTCCTGGATAACCTACTTCCATTCTTGGCAAAATGAGGTGTATATTTACTATAGTGTTCACATGTACCTACACGTTCAGAGACTCTGGAATGAGGCTAGGTTGTTGCCACACAGCCAAATAATGTGCCCTGTGAGAAATAATTATCAATTAGAGTGCTATAAAATGGGCTAGCAGTTTTATTCCACTCACACTGTGTGGTATTTTGGCCACCAAACACAACAAGCTTTCTTCGGTTCTCTTTACATCAATCAGAAAATTACATTAATTTGCTCCGATGCTATTTGTGGACATATGTGGAAAGAATGCAGACATCCAGGGGTAAATTAGAGTCAATTCACTCTACTTGGGCAGCAGGTCCCCACACAGACACTTACATTATAAAGGGACCTCAGCCTGGGCTGTAGCAATGGCTCTACAGTAAGGAACTATTAGCAACAACTTTCAAGTAATCAATTTTCAGTGCTTTTGAGTCTAGAGTAGCTGCCAAAAGAATTTGGCAAAAGCCATCATTTTAAAAACACCAATTTAAGCTACAGTAAGGTATTCTTACTATAGCAAATAGGTTTTATTTTGTCTCTTTAAATCTATATAGGAGGTTGAAAAATAGAAAAAATAAAGGTTTGAAATTTAGATACGACTTGGACATTTTAAGTCTTACAGCTTTTCTGTCCTTCTTCCTGACAGCTCTCTTTTATGTGACATTATGTTTGGTGATAATTATTAAAATATTTCCTGGGGGGAAAGACATATTAAAATAGGAAGAAGTTATATATAAGTTCTTAACAGAAGAAAAACTGGGAAGAGTTAAAGAGCAAAAGAAGGCACAACTACATCCCTTGTTCTATCCTGACACACAGAAGACTCTTAACACACCTTTCTTGACAGGATAAATGAATTCCCCCCTCATTTTTTCTATTGAAGTAATCCATGCTGAATAAGGTTAGTGTCTGTAACGCAACGCAGGAAGTCCAGCATTACAGAGGTAGACACTCTTTTCTCGGGTTCTCCATCTCCAAGGAAATCTTTCTCTTGCATTTAAAGTCACAGTAAATAAAATATCAGATTTACGTAAATTTAAGTCATCTGTGGTAAACTTCAGAAACACTTAGAAATTCAAAATGTGGATATTATTCATTTTACTAGAAATCATACTCATGCTTCAGGTGAAGTATACAACTCAAACTACTATAACACAGTAGTAAAGAACATTTTATTTTTAATTAAGATTCATGACTTTTTTAAAACTGAGGAAAATAAACATTTAAATTGATTTGCAAAAGTATTAAATAGGTACAGACTTAAAAAAAAACCAGTATCTATTGATGTTAAAAATGTATATTACCTTTGACTTAGAAGAATTGATCACTTCTCTTACGTGAAAATAGTTCACTATTAATTTTGGGCTTTTTGTCATATATAGCCAAACTTAATCCTACCTGCGATTCATGGGGTCGCAAAGAGTCGGACACGACTGAGTGACTGAACTGAACTGAACTGAATCCTACCTGATACACCCAGAAATTCTATTTTTAAGAATTAATCTTACTAATCCTTCTGCACACACACACACATTCACTCTCAACTTCTGCATATATTTGATTGATAACAAAATATCATTGATTACAAAATTACACTTATTAATAACAGTAAAATTCTCAAAGAGATGGGAATACCAGACCACCTGACCTGCCTCTTGAGAAATCTGTATGCAGGCCAGGAAGCAACAGTTAGAACTGGACATGGAACAACAGACTGGTTCCAAATAGGAAAAGGAGTATGTCAAGGCTGTATATTGTCACCCTGCTTATTTAACTCATATGCAGAGTACATCATGAGAAACGATGGACTGGAAGAAACACAAGCTGGAATCAAGATGCCGGGAGAAATATCAGTAACCTCAGATATGCAGATGACACCACCCTTATGGCAGAAAGTGAAGAGGAACTATAAAAAGCCTCTTGATGAAAGTGAAAGAGGAGAGTGAAAAAGTTGGCTTAAAGCTCAACATTCAGAAAACAAAGATCATGGCATCCGGTCCCATCACTTTATGGCAAATAGATGGGGAAACAGTGGAAACAGTGTCAGACTTTATTTTTGGGGGCTCCAAAATCACTGCAGATGGTGACTGCAGCCATGAAATTAAAAGATGCTTGCTCCTTGGAAGAAAAGCTATGACAAACCTAGATAGCATATGAAAAAGCACAGACATTACTCTGCCGACAAAGGTCCATCTAGTCAAAGCTATGGTTTTTCCAGTAGTCACGTATGGATGTGAGAGTTGGACCATAAGGATGGCTGAACACTAAAGAATTGATGCCTTTTTTCAGAGTCCCTTGGACTGCAAGGAGATCCAACCAATCCATCCTAAAGGAAGTCAATCCTGAATATTCATTATAAGGACTGATGTTGAAACTGAAGCTCCAATACTTTGGCTGCAAAGAGCTGACTCATTGGAAAAGACCTTGATGCTGGGAAAGATTGAAGGCAAGAGGAGAAGGGGACAACAGAGAATGAGATGGTTGGATGGCATCACGGATTCAATGGACATGAGTTTGAACAAGTTCTGGGAGATGGTAAAGGACAGGGAAGCCACACTGCAGTCCATGGGGTTGTAAAGAGTCGGACATGACTGAGCGACTGAACAATGAGAGGTTTCTAATCACATCAGTTAGACAGTGCAATAGAAACACTTAGCAAGAAAGGTATTTCTGCACCTGTTTCCCATCCACCTTGATGCATGTGTCATCAGACAATTCCCAAGTGTTTTTCAACGAATGACTGTATGTGTGGGACACTGCCACCCTTCAATGGCACAAGGCTGGCAGGGCAAGCACTGATTCTCATGGCCTCGTCGCAAGTTTCAGTAGTTCTGATTTGGAGGCCACTAAGGACAGGGACCCAGCACATTTGCGAATGATGAGGCTGTATTTATGGTGAGGCTCTCAACACTTATTGGTTTGGATCCACCTGGATCTCAAGAGAAAGAACATTTTTGTGGTTTCAGACATAAAAATGAATCATACAAATTATGGCTGAGAGACATATGGTCTTAGCTTCTAGGAATTAATTTTACAATAACACAATATATAAAGCTATTTCTACTGATCATGGCAATTATGCAAGGCCATACCTTAGCAATGATTTTCACAAAACTATCAGAAATAACATCAACAGCCAGTGAGCAAAGAATATCTACAACACACCATAATGTTCTAGCTTGGACACAGGCTTGCTCTTCTGACTCTGGAGCAACATGAAATGAGCAGAAAGTAAGGCAGACACAGTGACATCATCAGTCTCCACTCAAGCCCAGAGCATCAAATCCAAAAAATAAAATCCTATCCAATAAGAAACCAACAATCTCCCATGTGGACATCATGGTATAGCATCCACTAAGAGTATTAACAGAAAACTCTGTATTCCCATGGAACCAAACAGTGGTCAGCTATCCATCCCTAAAATGAATTTTCAAAAATCAGGAAATGAGTAAACGAAGAAATCTGTCACAAAGCTATTGCAATATTCTAAATACTGAATGCTATACAAGAATAGAAACTTTATTGCATTAAGATACCACATGACAGTCTCAATTTTTCATGTCTAAAGGCTGGATATTGAAAATTGCATCTATGGAGATCTAATAAACAGAGCAGCATTGCAAATGTTTAAGTGTGCTGTCTAATTTCATCTATATGTAAGAACATGCTGGGGAAAGAGTCTTGAATATTTCAAGTTAAGTTGGTACTATGGGTTGTAGTCATTGACTACTGAAAACAGTCATCTCCAGGAGAAGAAGATAAGATGGGTGATTTACTCAGAGGAAAGATTACTTAGTAACTGATATCTCACATCTATTTCACTGATAAATACTAAGCAGTTACTCTCCAAACCCCTGTGGGATGAAAAGAGTTATTTCAGAGTTTAAATTGTCCCTTGCAACATCTTTTAAACTCTTCTTAATATGCTATTGAGTCCATTCCTGGCACTTCATAAATAAAGCTATAAAGTCTTGGCTCTGAACGGGTTATCGGGGCATCAACACCTCTGCTAGAAGGCAAGGCCACTGGGCCTGGACTACCAACGTCTCTGGTGTCTCCCACACAACTCCTCACACAGGGCTCTGCACTCTTTCCATGAAACTGCAACCACCTTAATTTACAGTCCATGAGGTCACAAGTGTTGGACAAGACTTAGCAATTTAATTTTCCCCTAATTTAAAAAGGGGGGAAAAAACCCTTGAAATCACAATATATGTTTAATGGACTAATAGCTCTTTTGGAAAGTGATTTTTAGCTTACTAATGTTTTGTCCTTAGGAATAAATGTCCTACATCAAGTCTCAATTTCCTTTTGCTTCAGGAATTGAGCAAATCCCCTAGGCCATTCCATCCTGATCACTTCCCCAGATCTAGCACCTAAAGCTGACGTGAGTCCTCTGATTGTTAACTTTGAGGATGCCATCACTTCAAGATGACTGTGGCTGGAGGTAAAAGAGAAATAAGACCTTCCCTGACACAGAGGGTGGATCCAGGGTGGCAGGGGCAGGAAGGAATGACGACCAAGGGGCAGCCTCTCCCTCTCCCCTCACGGAGACTGTCAGGGCTGGAGCAGTGGAGGAAGAAGTAGAGGGGCCTCATGCATACACATTTGAACAGGTATTTACGGAGATCCTTTCGAGCACCAGGTGTACAAACACCAGTGAACAAGACAGCCCTGGTCTCATTCATGGATTTTACAATTCCGTGCAGTGAGGGGGAGATAAGGGATAGATAATAATTAAAACAAACAAATACATACATAATTACAAGTTGTGAAAAGTGCCCTGAAGGAAAACAAGAGTACCACAAGAGAAAGTAACAGGGTGGGTTGGACGGACCTAAGATTTAGATTGGGAAGTCACGAAAGACCTAAGACCTGGAGGATGAGCAACCAAGCAGTGAAAGTCAGCAGGGCCGATGTATTTACCTACAGAAAAAAAAAGGGAGGAGAATCTGAGATGTTCTCCTTGAAGTCACGCAAATGTGAGGTCAGGTAGAGATGAGGACCCAAATGGAGAGGAGATGAGGACCCAAATGGAGAGGAGCCACCAGACAAGAGGGGCCGTGGTGATCATGACTTCGAGAATGCAGTACTTCCAGAAGACACAGCAGGCACTGCTCAAAGGCGCAGAGAGAGGATGTGGTGAACACTGTCCATGAGCTTTGGCAACAAAGAAGCATCACTGGTGGCCTTGGTAACAGCAGTATTGGCACTGCCAGGGGCAGAAGTCAGGGAAGATACCAGCAACCGATAATAAACAATAAACCATAACCATAAGTCATACTTGGAGAAGGCAATGGCACCCCACTCCAGTACTCTTGCCTGGAGAATCCCAGGGACGGGGGAGCCTGGTGGGCTTCCGTCTATGGGGTCGCACAGAGTCAGACACGACTGAAGTGACTTAGCATAGCATAGCATAGCATAAGTCATGCTGCTGCTGCTGAGTCACTTCAGTCGTGTCCGACTCTGTGCAACCCCACAGATGGCAGCCCACCAGGCTCCCCCGTTCCTGGGATTCTCCAGGCAAGAACACTGGAGTGGGTTGCCATTTCCTTCTCCAATGCAGGAAAGTGAAAAGTGAAAGTGAAGTCGCTCAGTCGTGTCCGACTCTTAGCGACCCCATGGATTGCAGCCTAACAGGCTCCTCCGTCCATGGGATTTTCCAGGCAAGAGTACTGGAGTGGGGTGCCATTGCCTTCTCCGAGGTAACGTTTACTGAGTGTTTATTATGTACTAAGCACTGTTTTAACAATATTATCCCCTCAGGGATATGAGAGCACTGAGCACTCAGGAAATCTGCCCAAGACCGCATGCTGTGTGCGGAGGGTCCAGGATAGAACTCCAGGAGTCTGGCTCAAGTCCAAACACTATGCATGGAAGTGGGTGACAGTGAACAAGGCCCAGGGCTTACGGGTAGGGGCTGGCACGGTCCTGGCCCTGGGGTCACATGCAAGCCTCTCCCAGCAGAGGACATGGCTAGGCAGACTCTACTGGCTACAGTGGCCACAAGGCTGTCCTTCCACCTTGGGAAAATAATGACCGTCTAAGGAAGGGTATGTCTCAGAATACGCACTCTGCAACTTCCCACTATTCGTCCAGTGAGACCCCTAGAAGTTATTTCCACTTAGAGATTCCCTGAAGGGCAATCACAGCTGCAGTCCACACTGAAGTCAGGTGTTATTGCCCTGCCGCATGCCGTAACTCAGCAGCTCAGCTCTGGATCACACGCTTTTCATCGGTTGGGTCCCAGAGCCACAGGGTGAGATGGGGCAAAGCAAAGCGAACACACTGGATGTACCCTCTTCCCCTACAGTTTAGTCAGGAAGGAAAGCTGAGCCATGAGAAGAAATTGCTGCACTGCTCCTGAGCAGTCCTTTCAATCCATAACCAGGAAAACAAATATAGACACAAAATGAAACAGAGGAGCCATGGGTTTCTTTTGAGGTTTGCTCATTTTTCAGCACCTGGCAATCTCATGCTTTCATCTCCACTAAGCATAATTTTTAGGTCCTTGGGAGGATGAGTGCTAGTTCTTAGGTGACCTCAGTGGTCAAAACCAGTGAGCTAGGGTCCTTGGAGGGCCTCTCTAAGCCTTCCCTTCCCCTTGCCCCTTTCTCATCCTTTCTGTCTTCAGACAGTTTAACACAGACCAAGTCTGAAAACACCAAGCTGGCCCGGGGTAAAGAAGTTACTGGTTGTTTACACAGTAAAATTACGAGCCTCAACAAAAAATAAAACCATCCTCTGTGGAACAGCACTACATACAAAAAAAAAATGAGGCAAAATAAAATTCCTCATTCGGTAAAGCTTTCGCAGAGATTACCAAAGGCGGGGAATCAAAGAGGCTGGAAGCCTATTTAACATTTTATGAGTCAATCTCCAGGTTAGGAAGTGGAGAACACAGAAATTCTTTAGCTAGGAAGTTTAGATGCACTTATCAAATCCTGTGAAATACACACTATGTTCTAGAGTCTCAAAAATGAACTCCGTCTGTATGCAGAGGACTAAAAACAAGCTGCAACAACAGTGAAGACTAAAGAATGAATGAGTCTTGGGGCCAGTAGCTAGACTGCCCGCCACTCAGGGAGGAATCAGACAATCCTTCCACTGACTGTTACAGCAACTGTCCAAAACAAGGCAAGTTCAGAGTTCAAATTCTAGTCTCCGTGAAAGGAGTAAAGTAACTTAAGAGTGTAACTCCTGCCATATGCAAATAACTCTAATTTTTCAAATCTTTGTTATTTCCTAGCGTTGAATTGGCTACAAGTTGTTGAGCCTTTTTGTCTTCAACTTTTCTCAGATTACCTAAGTCATATGTGTATACTCTAAAAAAACTAACAAGATTAGAAAAGTGAAGCAGCAGAAAACAATCACGTACTTGGCCTTTCCAGACACAAACTTTGTAGATTTTGCTACTTATTTTCTATAGTTTTTGTTTATGTGAATGGGAACATCTTGCATGCTATCCTGGTGTTTCACCCAAATTGATGTTGAATTTATAACAAACAGAGGCTCTTGTTTATAAGCCCTCTTAAATGTATTTCTTAAAACATCAATGACCTGTATTTTTCTTTATTGAGTTGTACTGCTCTCAAAGTTTGATTTATTAAGGCTTTATATTTCAAGCTTTATATATTCTTGCATTCTTCTTCCCAAATTCCATGCAGAACGTAGACCGTAAGTAAGTATGCAGGATGCTCTTCCAGTTGTCCTACTTGCATAGACAGACCTTAATACAAGGAATGGCATCTGTATTCCAGGTACAATGAAAAGTTTATCCTTTACAGGCAAAGCACAAGAGGGATTTGGGCTGTAGGGTGCTATCTGTTCTGTCTGTTCAGGGACCGCTCTAGACGCCCCCCACACAGCACACCTGAGCATGCCCCCACATCCTCATGCTTCCAAGGCTGCTTCTGCACTCCCCAGTCCTCAGGTCCCACCCTGCTACTATGGGGGCAACCAGGCCACCAATAGGAGGAAAAGACCCAAAAATGGATGAGGCGGAATTATCCTTTACATCTGTACCAAGTAGTCATCACAACTCCTGTCTAGTTGATAAGTTAAATGTTACTACTATCCTGTTAATGCAGGAGAAAACGGCACAAAGAAGTTAAGACAGAATTTTAGAATGGGAAAGGACTTCAGGGATCAACTAACCCAGTGGTGACCAGATTCCTTAGTGGATTCGTGGAGGTTCTGGTTCTTTATGGCCTTAGCCGGGAGAAGTAGACCAACTCAACAACATTTAATGTGGCAAATTTCCCAAAACTGATTGCCGTTGAAAGCATTTTCAGAAATGTTTTAATAGTGTTCGTATGTTTGGTTTTTTTGCTATTTATGGTGAAATATATTAAAATAAATCAATAGTTTAAATTCAAAGGCATCAAAAAGGAAACAACATTAATTAAAACCACTGTACCACACTGAAATTCTAAGTTTTGTTTCTAATCAGTAGTAACTGGGAGCTCAATACCTAGAACAGTGCCCAGCACATAGTAGGGCCAAATAGGTATTTGTTGAATGAACTTATGAATGAATGAGATCCATCAACTTCATAGAAAAACTCCACATAAAAGAGTAAAATCATTCAAAGCAGTAAGTAGAAAGGAAGTCTGGAAGGCATTCATGAGATGGATGATTAATAAACAATTGCATATCTACTAGTTGTACACATGAAATTGTGAAGGATCAAAAACTCAAAATGATTAAATATCTTAAACATGCTACATAATGGATGCCAAAAAGTTTACACAGCTGAAAAGGATAGAAAAAAAAATTAAACATCAGGATAAATGGAACTATATCCACATGAAACTGATGAAGCATATTGTTGTCCCGTCCGACTCTTTGCGACCCCATGAATCGCAGCACGCCAGGCCTCCCTGTCCATCACCAACTCCCAGAGTTCACTCAAACTCACGTCCATCGAGTCAGTGATGCCATCCAGCCATCTCATCCTCTGTTGTCCCCTTCTCCTCCTGCCCCCAATCCCTCCCAGCATCTGAGTCTTTTCCAATGAGTCAGCTCTTCGCATGAGGTGGCCAAATATGTGCTTAAGTATAGTGTATTGTTTCTAAAGCACTTGGTGACCTAACACATGAGGCCTACATGGGGAAGCACATGGCCAGCTTGGGGTGGGGCAGAGGGTATCTCTGTTTCAGTTCAGCCTGTATGTATTGCTTCCCCAATTACTCTCCTGCCAAAGATGACCTTAATGCTTCCTGCGGCACAGCAAAGCCTTTGAGCAGTTGTGCACGTGTTTTCAAAGCCTCCACCTTTCTTACTAACATGCAGCATCATCTCTACCTTCCACCTACAATGAAAACAATCAGCTTGCTTCCTTCCACAAACCTCTCCAGGAGCCCTGCCTCGCCTCCTCCATCCTTCCTTCAAATTCCAGCTTCAAGCTCACTGCCTACAACTAGGCCGGCTCCACCTGATTCAGATCACTGCTTGCACCTGCATCTGGAAGAAGGTACTCCACATTTAAAAGCACAACCAGTGGGTGCTTTGCAGTTTTGAACTCTGTTTCAAACTGCTTCACAGGTGTATGATCTTCTGTGTGCTGCTGTCTCTTCAAGTAGTTAACGTGAGACACAACCAGTAAGTTTTCTATGTTTCCTGTATCTCAGAATGACTGACACAGTTTGATGCATGTAGTATGGTGTTCCATCAATATTTAGAAACTAAAATCTATGGTAAAGATCAATGCTATAGGACAGAGACCACAACATATTGATCATCCAAGTTCTGTCCTCTTAAAATTCACTGTACTTTTCAGGGAAAGTTAGTCCAGACTTCATTCAAATTAAAAATTTTTAAAGGTGCCTAAGTAATTGCTTACTGCTTGGAAGGAAAGTTATGACCAACCTAGAGAGCATATTAAAAAGCAGAGACATTACTTTGCCAAAAAAGGTCTGTTTAATCAAGGCTATGGTTTTTCCAGTGGTCATGTATGGATGTGAGAGTTGGACTGTGAAGAAAGCTGAGCGCTGAAGAATTGATGGTTTTGAACTGTGGTGTTGGAAAAGATTCTTGAGAGTCCCTTGGACTGCACGGAGATCCAACCAGTCCATCCTAAAGGAGATCAGTCCTGGGTGTTCACTGGAAGGACTGATGCTGAGGCTGAAACTCCAGTACTTTGGCCACCTCATGCAAAGAGTTGACTCATTGGAAAAGACCCTGATGCTGGGAGGGATTGGGGGCAGGAGGAGAAGGGAACGACAGAGGATGAGATGGCTGGATGGCATCACCGACTCGATGGACATGAGTTTGAGTATACTTCGGGAGTTGGTGATGGACAGGGAGGCCTGGCGTGCTGCGATTCATGGGGTCGCAAAGAGTCGGATGCAACTGAGTGACTGAACTGAACTGAAGTAATTGCAGTAGCTGGATGGGGGGAGAGGGGGAGGGAATATTAATCAACCTGGGAAGAAACCTAAACCTGCCTACAACAGGGTCAGGTCCACTTGCCCCTTTCTGAAGGGCCCCTGTCATTGCTGTCACTGAGGGTTGTTGCAGCCAAGCTTCAGCAGGATTTTGTCTCAGGCAATGCTTTCTGTGTAGTACAGTAAGAAATAAGACAGTCTCATCTGGCTTTCTCACATTTCAGTCCAATGCAGTTTTGATCGACAAGCTGAGCATTAACTATTATTTACAACTCCATACACGTTATATATATGAAAGCTTCTCCAAAAAGTCAAAAAGCTAGCACATAGTAGTGTAGACACCAATGGAGTTCCTCATTCCTTCCCCAGATGGGTCCTGGTGAAGACATGATGCTTTGCACGGGAAAAGCAGCAGGTTCTGGGCCTCAGTGAGGTGCCTGTGAGAGGTCTGAAGGAGGACCCCCTATCTTCAGGCCAGTAGAGCTAAGTGATGCCAGGGCTCCAGGCCTCTGCAATGAGAAAGGATGGATCCCAATGACGGTTCCTCTTGGCCCATTCATGTGAAAGGTCTCCTGTCTCAGCCTACATGTCAGAGGGAGCATAGCCTTCTCACCCACACCTAAGGCCATCTAGATAGTGTGGACCCAGCAAAGGGAATGAATTCTAGAAGAACACCCCAGACCAGTTAACCAAGATAAGGTGAACATTTCTGGCCTTTTTCCTGCTGTCAATTTGGAATAACTTTAAAGCTGAGAGTAATTACCATTCACTTTTCCTAAAGAGTCCAGACCTCTAATCTAAACCAGTAAATCATCTTTAAAATCAGCAATGCACATCACTGTGCTGGCTCCTCTTGCCTCTCATCTTAACCACACATTCCTATCAGAAAAGAATTCACAAGTTAACCCAAACTTCCAAACAGGGGACTTGCTAACGGGGCCTCTGGTCTTCCAGATGGGGGTGGCGGGAAGAGGCTGGGAGTCACAGCACTCTTTTCCTTTTCTTCATCACCTGAATGGAGTCCCAAATAGAATGACCTGAAATGTCAGAGCTGTAAGGGACTTCCAGATTGTTCCTCACCTGAACCCCTCATCTCAAGAGACAGGAGCACCAGCGTGCAGAGAACTGAAGTGACATGCAGAGCCCCCCGCTGCTGATTAAAGGCTTGCCAGGGCACATACCTGGGTTTCCAGGCTCTGACGCCGAGATTTGCCCTTTTCTCTACACCAGTGGTTTTCATATCTTATGTTCAGCAGAAGAATCCTTTCCAAGCAAATGAAATGTTAGGCAAACCTTGATTCAAAGAGCAAATAAAAGTGGCAAAACTCTGGATCAAGTGGAGTCTAGAAGACCCAGCGGCCCTTCCCACAACCCTGACTTCACCTTCACTCAGGGCCCTGCAGCTGCTCTGAGGACCCCAGGGGTCTCCTGGGACTGCATTTGAGGAAGACTGCTCGTATACCCTGCTGTCCCACACAGCGTAAAATGCCGTACGGATGGAGGGGTGGGGTGGGGGTGAATATAAGCACACAAATAATGACACTTCTGAAAATTTAGAAAACAGAACTCAAAGCACGATCTACAAATACAGGAAGTCACACGCGGACTGGAACCTGGGCACAGGGATCACTGCATCCCTGTCTTCCTTCCTGGATGCAGGCAGGGAGGGACAGAGATGCCAGTCACATATTGGAAGCGGGCCATGAACCCAGGCCTCAGAACAATTGATCTTCTCCCTGAACTAAGGGCGAGCCTGCCAGGCCGAGGAGTGACACAGCTTAACACTGCTCTGTGTGCAAAAGCTGACGAGATCGCCATTCCGACAACCAATCAGTAGGAGAACCAGCTTTCTTTCCAAGATGTCTCATCAAGTGAACCAGTTATTATATTATACACAAAAGATACGCTTTTTAAAAAAAAGTCTCCCTTTTCTTTGTTGTCTCTAAACACTTAAGTCATCATAACTAACTTACCCCCCATGACGTGGCTCAAACCTTCTCATGAAGGCAACAAGTCAGCATGTTTCAGAAAAGAGTGTCATAGCTAACCGCCTTTCATCCTGACCCCTCACCTCCATCTCTCCTGACTCATGAGGGCCCCCCACCCCTGCTGTGCAGCTGCAGGACGATGGGCGTGCTGGCCACGCTGTGAACTGCCGTGTCAGGCAATGCGCCTCTAACAGGGAAGAAAGTACCGCTCAGAACCCCTGCAGTGTGGCTCCCCACATGTCTAAAAACACTTCTTGATACAGAGTCATAGCTTTATTATTCTTTTTATTGTGATTTAGTTTCAACAGAAAAAAAAGGCTACACAATATAACAAATACCCATGTATCCACTGCTCAACTTTAACAAATCTTAATATTTTGCCATGTGCATGCTCAGTCACTTCAGTCATGTCTGACTCTTTGAGATGCTATGGACCATAGCCTGCCAGGCCCCTCTGTCCATGGGATTCTCCAGACAAAAATACTGGAGTGGGTTGCCATTTCCTTTTCCAGGGGATCTTCCAGATCTAGGGATCAAACCTGTGTCTCTTGCATTTCCTGCACTGGGAGGCAGGTTCTTTACCACTAGCACCACCTGGGAAGCCCCATATTAGCTTCAAGTAACTTTTTAAAAAAATAAGTAAAACATTACAGATACAGATGAAACACCATGCATCCCCTTGGTCATTTTCCTTCTTTTCCACCCTCCTTGGAAGTAACCATTATCCTAAACTTAGTATTTATTACTTTTTACAAATGTTTAAATTTTTATTATATAAGTATACATGCACAAATAATACATAATATTCTTTGCAGATCTAGAACTTAATATGAATGGTATCACACTGTCGATATTGTTATGCAACTTGCATTTTTTGCTCAATTGTTTTAAAAACCTCTTATGGAGAGTTTCAAATACATGCAAAAGTAAAAAGAATGTTATAATAAAAACCCCTACCTACTCATCATCCAGCCTCTTGAGCAATCTTATTATATCTAAATATATAGAGATTATATCTATCCCCAACCCACTCAATAGCCCTGCTGCCCTCCCCCAATTACTCTGAAACAAATCCTATACATGCAGAACTTTTAATGGTCTAGTTTCCATCAGAGCTGGGGTTTTTTTCTAAAGAGAAACCAAAGTAGAAGGAGAAAAAGTCCAAATGTACAACCTGGTTTCGATTACTCTAGGAATTATAGTAGGCCCTTTCTATCTGTATGTTCTGCATCTACAGATTCAACCAACCTAGATCAAAAATATTTGGGGAAAAAAATTACAGTAAATTCCAAAAAGCAAAACTTCAATTTGCCACACACCAGCATCTATTTATACAGTGTTTCCATTGTATTCACAACTATTTATATAGCATTTACATTGTATTGGGTATTATAAGTAATCTAGAGATGATTTAAAGCATATGTAAGGATGTGCCATAAGTCAAAGAAAGAAAGTGAAGTTGCTCAGTCGTGTCCAACTCTTTGTAACCCCATGGACTGTAGCCTACCAGGCTCCTCTGTCCATGGGATTTTCCAAGCAAGAGTACTGGAATGGGTTGCCATTTCCTTCTCCAGGGGATCTTCCTGACCTGATGTGCCATGGTTATATGCAAATATACCATTTTATATGAGGGGCTTGAGTTTCCACAGATTTGGGGAACTTTGGATCTTGGAATTCCCAGGGGTTCTAGAACCAATCCCCTGTAGATTCTGAGGGATGACTATATAGCTCAAATCATTAGCAAATGCACCGAACTGGGCAAAAAAGAATGCCCAGAAGTCAAAGCATAAGCTGCTCCCTTCATAAGACTATGAGGCCAGGAGAGAAGTCATCCCTGAACCTCTCCAGTGATACTGCCTTCAGCCCCAGCTCAGTCTTATCTCTGAATACTTGAACTGCTCAAGATAATATCCTCTTGTCACCTAGAAAGAAACCCCATCCTTACCTTCCTTTTCTTACTCAATGTCTGAACTGCATCTCTAAATAAATTTACATATATACATGTAACATTAGCAGTTAATGTTTACCAAGTGCTTTCTTTGTGCCAGGCAATTTTTTTTTCATGCCTGAAGTTGTACTATTAACCCATTTTACAGATAAGAAAAATGAGCAGAAGAGTTAAATAATCCCCCCAAGACCAATCAGCTCACAAGTGGAGCCATGTATTGAACCAAGGTAGACTAGGTCCCGGGTCCACGTCACCCCTCCCACAGCCTCCTTAGCAAAAGGACCAGTTCCCAGTGGAATATAAAGAAGCCACAAGCCTGAACACTTGGAGGCAATCAAAACTCCACCAGTAAGTATGTGATAAAAACTGGGAGTAATTGAGCCAGACTGGAGTAACTGAGCCAGATTGAAGGCTATCTGTGGACTGCTCTAGGCAACTGGTTCTCAGAGCCATGACACTTAATATTTCCTTTTAAGAGGTCACAATCAAATTGACTTCTGTGAAGGAAAAGAAAAAAATAAATAAAATCGTACAGAGGTAGAGAAAAGCCATTCATGAATCAGCTTCCCCCTTCAACTTTACCCTCAACAGCCACTTAAAACAGGGAACTAAAGAAAGAGTAGATCACGCTCTTAATGCCTCGAACACGTGACTGTCCTTCATCCTGAGAATGTGGCCGTGCCATATCAAAGAGCTCATTGTGCTACATGCACAAAAGGGGGCAGAATTATAATGATCTTAGTACTTGACCTTCATGCAGCAAATGCATCAAAGCCTGCTCCCTAACAATCTCTGGTCATTCATAACAGAGAGTGGTTTGTAAGGGAGAAATGCCACTTTTCTTTTAAGAACAGAGTCCAGAATTTTACTCAGCAGCTTCTTAAGATGTGTGTGTGTGTGTGTATACATATCTATAAATTAAATGCTATGTTGTTTATAAAACAATCTTTTAAAAAAAATCAGCAGATAAGAGAAATCCTATTTGCCAATGCAAAACACACACACACTCCTCCCTATCCACCCCCTAGCCAAAGTCCCTTATCCAAAATGGACTGGGATTTTCACTGTGATCATATTGTTTACTTGCAATTTCTAAACAAAGTAAACATTACTGCGCCAACATCTCATTTTATTTATTCAATGAGTATTTATTGAGCACTGTGTTAAATGTTCAAACACAACAGTGAACAAGATATCCTTGAGAACTTTAAATTTGAATATACAGAGCAATTTCCTCTTTTGCTTAAGTTCTTGACTTATAAAGCCTCGGTTGAGAGCATATCTTCTAGTTGAAAATTTTACTTTCTTATGGGAAAGAAAAATGTACAAGGGATGGAGATTAGGTAGAGGCAGATAAGAAGATCATAATATGGTAACAGATATTTTTCATAGGTTTTAAAGAATAGTTCTATAAAGGCCGTATAAACAATTTCAAAGTTCCAGCTTCATTCTCAATAAAGTGTAAACCTTTCCATAGTATCCCCTCAAAAAAAAAAAGGGAAAGAAGGAAAAGAAATACAAGGATGTTTGCTAGAAAGTTGAAAGCCCTTTACACTGTACTGTTTCTGTGCTCTAAATTTACATGGGTCGGGCAGGAGGAGGTAGAAAAACAGAGCCACTGACACGGCGATCTCATCAAACATGGCGCCAGCCTGCTTTCTTACCGTGAACTTTACTTGCCTTTCGTGTGTCTCACTGACCAGACACGGAAAGTCAGATGCACTGGAAGGCATCTACAGCAAAGTTACAGTGCCTTGAATAACGCAATGCACAGTGGGTTAGGGAGAGAGAAAAATTACTTTGAAAAGATTTACAGGGAATAAAACTAGCAGTAGAAAAGAGCAGGGACACAATGGGATGGGAGAAAGCATTATGTTTTTGTATTAACTGTTTCAGAGTGCTAAAATTTCAAAGGCTTCTAAGATAATCTCTCTTGATATAAGGCTAACTCTTGACTTTCTGGTCCCAGCTACATTTTACTTATCCTCTGTCATGCTGGTGGTCACTGCCTCCAAAAAGAAATGTGAGGCATCTCTGCAGTCCCCAGAGTGCCTAGTACTGTGTCTAAACCAAGCTTGGGGCTCACTAATAAAAGGTTATCTTTAATTAAGTGAAGGAGGCTTTCTTTCCCTGGTGTGCAGCCACATGAAGGTCACAGCACTACTAAGAAGGCTGAACCTGAATCTGGCCTCTAGAACAAGAGCTAATTTTCAGTTTCAGGAAATTCAGGCGATAGAGGAACAAGATAATGGCACCACAAGAAAGCTGATACATCCAGAATGTGGGACACCATGCAGGACAACTGACCCAGTTGCTGAAACAAGTCAATGGCCTGAAAAAAGAAAGGGGGAAGGGAGGTGGGAGTTGCTTTTGATTTTGAGACATAACATCCAAATGCTACAGGCAGGCCCTGGTTGAACGCTGAGTCCAACAAAATAACTGTTTAAAAAAATTTCTTTAACACACAAAAAATTATTCTAAACTGGGCATTTGATGATACCAATAAAATATAGTAAACGTAACCATGATAATTGCAGCATGGCTACGTAAGAATGTCTGTATCTTTCCAAGAGCTATCCTGAAGTATGCAGATGTGAAATAACTGGCCTAGGAGTTGCTTTAAATTTCTCAAGAAAGAAAAAGGGAAGATTAAGCAAATGAGGCAAAATCTTGATAACTGTTAAGTATGTATTCCGTATTTTTGAACATGTTTGACTTTTTCATAATAATTTTTAAATTAAGGAGACTCAGAAGCAGTAATTTAAAATTTTATGCATAAACGAAGCAAATATTTTTAAACCTCTCTGACCACATTCTCATTCCCATTAGTGAAGTAGTTTAAACTGGCACACCATTCGTAGATCCTCACACCTAAGACTTCGGGAAGGAAGAAAATGGGAGTATGTGTGGTCAGGTGTTTCCAGGTGTTTGCAGATGAGAGGTGGAAATGACCACATACGTCAGGTCCCTAAAGGGAACAATACCCCATTCATCTGGAGACAGTCTGATAAGCAAAAGTGGCAGTTTCTACCCTTATCAATCTGTATTACCACTCAGAATTTACGGACTCACCAACATATTCCCAAGTGCACAGTAGATAACACACCAAGGAATGTGTGTAAATACAGCTACCATCCTAACTACTTCAGTCTCTGTCATCTCAAAACCAGAAGTCTTAGTTTATTATCATTGACATCAATATTTTCTAAGTTCCACAAATGTAGCTTAAGAAAGCAGTACAATTTAATATATTTTAGAAAGACTACTATTAAAATGTCTAAAATAAATGGGCTAGGGCACTTATACTTTGAAAAACACACACACATTCAAAAACCTCTATTCCATGCAAATAAAAGACCCTAAATTTCATGACTATTTTATACATTCTAATCAATTAAGATCTTCACAACCCAGATAATCACGATGGTGTGATCACTCACCTAGAGCCAGACATCCTGGAATGTGAAGTCAAGTGGGCCTTAGAAAGCATCACTACGAACAAAGCTAGTGGAGGTGATGCAATTCCAGTTGAGCTCTTTCAAATCCTGAAAGATGATGCTGTGAAAGTGCTGCACTCAATATGCCAGCAAATTTGGAAAACTCAGCAGTGGCCACAGGACTGGATAAGGTCAGTTTTCATTCCAACCCCAAAGAAAGGCAATGCCAAAGAATGCTCAAACTACCGCACAATTGCACTCATCTCACACGCTAGTAAAGTAATGCTCAAAATTCTCCAAGCCAGGCTTCAGCAATACGTGAACCATGAACTTCCAGATGTTCAAGCTGGTTTTAGAAAAGGCAGAGGAACCAGAGATCAAATTGCCAACATCCACTGGATCATAGAAAAAGCAAGAGAGTTCCAGAAAAACATCTATTTCTGCTTTATTGACTATGTGGATCACAATAAACTGTGGAAAATTCTGAAAGAGATGGAAATACCAGACCACCTGACCTGCCTCTTGAGAAATTTGTATGCAGGTCAGGAAGCAACAGTTAGAACTGGACGTGGAACAACAGAATGGTTCCAAATAGGAAAAGGAGTACGTCAAGGCTGTATATTGTCACCCTGCTTGTTTAACTTATATGCAGAGTACATCATGAGAAACGCTGGGCTGGAAGAAGCACAAGCTGGAATCAAGATTGCCGGGAGAAATATCAATAACCTCAGATATGCAGATGACACCACCCTTATGGCAGAAAGTGAAGAGGAATTCAAAAGCCTCTTGATGAAGGTGAAAGAGGAGAGTGAAAAAGTTGGCTTAAAACTCAACATTCAGAAAACGAAGATCATGGCATCTGGTTCTATCACTTCATGGGAAATAGATGGGGAAACAGTGGAAACAGTGTCAGACTTTATTTTGGGGGGCTCCAAAATCACCGCAGATGGTGACCACAGCCATGAAATTAAAAGACGCTTACTCCTTGGAAGAAAAGTTATGACCAACCTAGATAGCATATTCAAAAGCAGAGACATTACTTTGCCAACAAAGGTCCGTCTAGTCAAGGCTATGGTTTTTCCAGTGGTCATATATGGATGTGAGAGTTGGACTGTGAAGAAGGCTGAGTGCCGAAGAATTGATGCTTTTGAACTGTGGTGTTGGAGTTGCAGTGTTGGGAGTCCAAGGACTCTTGAGAGTCCCTTGGACTGCAAGGAGATCCAACCACTCCATTCTGAAGGAGATCAGCCCTGGGATTACTTTGGAAGGAATGATGCTGAAGCTGAAACTCCAGTACTTTGGCCACCTCATGCGAAGAGTTGACTCATTGGAAAAGACTCTGATGCTGGGAGGGATTGGGGGCAGAAGGAGAAGGGGACGACAGAGGATGAGATGGCTAGATGGCATCACTGACCCGATGGACGTGAGTCTGAGTGAACTCCGGGAGTTGGTGATGTACAAGGAGGCCTGGCGTGCTGCGATTCATGGGGTCGCAAAGACTTGGACACAACTGAGCAACTGAACTGATGCTAAACACTTAATACGCATAACCTGGATATAATCCTCAATTGGGATTTTATTTATGAGAAATGGGGGTACAGAAAGGTTACAGAACTTGCTCAAGGTCTTACCAGTAAGTCAGGGAGTTCAGACTGGCACCCCAGATCTGTCCTAAAGCCCAAACTCTATACCATGAGACAGTGTTAGGCAAAAAGGATCCTCCAAGCCCCTACCCCAACTGCAAAAGTTCAAAACCTTGTAGAGGTCAGAAGACCACTCACACTCATTCTGTAAAAACCTCTTCATCCACCCAAGGGCCCTCCCACCTCCCGCCTCTGCCCACCAGGGCCCAGTGGGCAGGAAGGATGTCCTCCCCACTCTGTCCCAGGGTAGAGTACTGCTCTACCTCTTCCTCATTACAACTGGCAAAAAGTGTGGGTTTAAATGCTTTCAACACTATGGCTCCTGCTTAGAACCCTGATGGAGCCGCCTTCCTCCTACGTGCCCCACCTCATGTTCTGGATAAAGCAAATGGACCAGGGAAGAGTCATATACCAAGTGACACAACTCCATGTTGAAACACCACTATTCCTCCCACCCAAGCCCTTAGAGTGACATTCCTTTGGAAGGACCACCCAAATGTCCTGTCCCTGCTGGTACTTCTCTTATGTGGGAGAAAAAAACTGAGAAAATGGGCTACTGTGGATTAGCCATTAGAAAGCTCCTGCTGAGCTCATGCTTTATCTTAGTTAATGCTTAAATATGCAAGTCAGAGACTTCAAGTTCACCAGGGCTTTTGGAGGAGGGGAGAAGAATACACAGAAGTAATCTTGTTACTTTTCTTAGCATGAGGCAGCCCAATTTAAAAAACACATATTTTGCACTGAAAAGTAGATTCTGAAACCGAAAGAAAAAATAGAGAACAAAAATACATGATAACTTCCCATACCTCTGTGGGGGAAGAACCAAACAAATTTGAACCAAGGGGCAAGTATAAAAGAATAAGACTGAGAACAGTTACTGGTGACTGAACACTTGGGTCTCTGCCAAGCTCTGTGCCAGATGCTTCATAGACAATTTCTCATTCAACCTTCATAACCCTGTGAAGTTCTTATGAAGAGAGGAAACTGAGGCTTATGGACTCTATCTCCAAGGTAATTATATAGCACTTATTGTGTGCCAGGCTCTTTAAATATGCATATATTGACTCCTTTAATCCTACTGTAAAGGATTAAAGGAGCAGGTGATACTAGTAAGAGATGAGCCATCTTGCTGAGGGAGTCACTGGCCCAAGGTGATGGAGCTGATAAGTAAAAGGATTTAAACCGAGGCACTCATGTCTCTACCATCTGTGCTCTTGTCACTGAACTATACTGCAAATATGCTACCTGGGTTTTTGTTTTACTTTTTTTCTTTTTCTGCTGTTATTTCTCCAACGAGACTGCAAACTCTTTGAGAAGAGGGGGCGCTCTTCATATCCTACTCAGCAATCAGTATTGTGAACCAGGTAAGGCAGAGTCATCAGTAAACACAGCTGACCCTTGAAAATGTGGGGGACTGGGGGTTTAATCCATGTACAATGTACAGTCGACTCTCTGCATCCATAGTTCCTCCAAATTCTCAGATTCAAGCAACTGCAGACTGTATTATACAGCAATGTGAGTGAAATGAAGTCACTCAGTCATGTCCAACTCTTTGAGACCCCATGGACTGTAGCCTATCAGGCTCCTCCGTCCGTGGGATTTTCCAGGCAAGAGTGCTAGAGTGGGTTGCCATTTCCTTCTCCAGGGGATCTTCCCGACCCAGGAATCAAACCCAGGTCTCCTGCATTGCAGTAGACGCTTCACCGTCTGAGCCACCAGGGAAGCCATTTACTGGTAAAAAATATCTACATATAAGTGGACAAATGCAGTGCCAGCCCGCCTTGTTCACAGGTCAACTGCAATGAATCTGGTGCTACACAGGGATGGGGCTGACTGCCGGGAGTGTCTCACCCAGCTCCACTGCCCAGGTCCAGGCCTCCAGGTCCTCCCACCTCAGCAGCCCCCAAAGCCCCCTGACCAGTCTGGGTCCATTTCGAGGTGAAGCACAACTGATACAGACTGAAAATGGCCTAGCATAAAGGTCAGATTCTTTTACTCCCCATTTCCAATCCACAGGGGGAGCGAACGCACAGCAACTGGACATCTGCTCCGTCCTGCTCCACCCCCCAACCCGATGTCCACAAGAGCCCTTTCTCCCACCCCAGGAGTGACCTCAGAAGCCACCATCAACCAGCAGGTTAGCAAGCAAGAGGGCATCTACTGACCACTCCTGCCTACAGTGTGAAGAACACACTCTGTCCTGACCTTTGGGTGGACCTGTTCCCTTTCTTCCCACTGTCTACACTTACCTGCGGTTGTTATTCCTTGACAACTGTTTCTGGAGTGCCTACCACACACTTGGCTCTCTGTAAGGGGTTGGGGAAAAGGTGAACTAGAGACTCACAGTCTTCCCTCATGGAGCTTACCCATCCTCTTCACCTCAAGAAACTCCAGGTTTAGCTCACATGCCACCACCTATGTGAAATCTTTCCCCTTGTTTGAAGTAGCTGGCTGTTAAGAGTTATGTCCGTGTGTTTAAAAATCACCTAAAATCCAAATCAAAATATTGGCATGGCCAGTGGGGGAAAATAAAATACCAAATGAAAGAAAATAAGATTTTACTCAGAAAATCTTAGAAAGAAAATAAGGGCATTTTACTCAGCAATATGAAGAATGGTAAAGGGTTAAAAAAAAAAAAAATCCATGAAATCAATGATTCCTGGGAACAACAACCAAAAAATCTGACAAGGCAAGAGAACTTTGATCCACGGTAACCCATAAACTGATTTTATCTTGCTCTCCCTGGCTATCTAGTTCTACATTTCAAAAATCAATGGCCTGCCTGTGCATCTCAGGTCATTAAGTAACCAAGGAACATGGATTAAAACAATGAGGCTTGTGCCTTAAGGTAGGTGACAGATGATTCCAGAAAACAACCACCGCTTGCTAGGAGGACAAGACAGCACAGGCATCTGGACTGGCAACAAGACCAGTTAGCGGCGACAGCCCAGGAAAGAGAGCTGGCGACCGTCCTCGGAGGCACACTGTTAGAAGTGACTTGAACTCTCCCCAGGCCAAC
Source organism: Bos indicus (assembly GCF_029378745.1). Lineage (NCBI taxonomy): Eukaryota > Metazoa > Chordata > Mammalia > Artiodactyla > Bovidae > Bos > Bos indicus. Next base: position 41,823,113 of record NC_091768.1, read on the forward strand.
TGACACACCTTGTCTACATGCGTGCCACAGGAAAACACAGGGAATACACCTAAGTGAAGTGTCATAAACTAACGTCTGCTTCCCAGTGCCAAAGAAAATGTGAGCAAATTAAAAGAGTGCGCTGGACACACAGTAACGCTTTCTGGACGGGAGGGCCACACTGAAGTGTGCACCTCCAGCAAACCGCCTCAGACTGCTTCCTCTCCTCGGAGTCTGCTTCAAGCAGCTACTTCCCCACCCCAGCCCCACCTCCCCCACACCAGCTGGCTACCCAGCAAGAACTGAAAGGAAAAGCAGATAACTGCGCTTATGCAACACACCAGCTGAATTTAGACACAATTCTAAGTAAACCTGCTCTGGTCTCCCTTAGAAGCAGGCGAGAGGCAGGGAAAGAAGCCATCACGCACTGAGCACCCGTGCAGGGAAGGCACCACTCCGCATTTCATAACTCCAACACAGAGTAAGACCAGACAACTCAGCACAGAGTCATATCATTTCTAATTTCAAGAGAACATGAACGAGCTCTGGCAAGTGGGGAGCTCACCTCAGGTCTCACAGCTGGTAGGTGACAGGATGGGGATGGGTCCCAGCTCTGACCCCAAGTCACATCACCTCTCACTACACCAAAGGTGAGCCATGGGGGAGTCAAGATCTTGCCAGAAGACTTGATACAGATTGTGGAGCTTAGAACTCTTCTCACCACAACCTCCCAGAGTTTCTTTAGTTTTAGAGAAATATTCTTCTTACTGTATCTTTTAGAAGTTAAACTTTATAGGGGAACAATTAATACAGTGAAGACAAGTATCTCATACCAGACACCAGAATGCACCTTTAACTGAGGTGCTATAAACAACCTAGGATCTTCAGTATAGTTTTCATCAATAAACTTACAGGAAGAAATTGTGATGACTATACAAAAGGGGAGACCACTCACCTAACAACCGAAAAAAATTATTACTTCAATCATTACCTTAAGATTGAGCAAACTCACCAAGAAGCATGAAAATATTTAGAAATTGAACTTTTCACAGGAAACTAAACAAAAATTAAGAAAACCATAACTGCAAATATATGTCAGTTCATTATATATAGTTCTATACACTTTTGATAAATTATAACAAATACCAGATAAAATATTTAATCCTCTACACATGGCATGAGTTCAGGGAACACTTTTTCAGTAACTGCAAAAAATATAAACATGAGAAATATCAACACCCATTTCCACTCAGTTGAGGATGTACTTGTGATTTCTTTGACTCTCACTTTTATACACAGAAAAAAAGTTTTTAAAGAAATTAAAACATCTAAAGCTTTTACGAAAATGCAACACAAACCTTTAACCTTTTACACTTTGACTGCTGCTGCTAAGTCACCTCAGTCGTGTCCGACTCTGTGACACCATAAACAGTGGCCCACCAGGCTCCTCTGTCCCTGCGATTCTCCAGGCAAGAATACTGGAGTGGGTTGCCATTTCCTTCTCCAATGCATGCATGCATGCTCAGTCATTTCAGTTGTGTCCGACTCTGTGCGACCCCGTAGACGGCAGCCCACCAGGCTCCTCTGTCCACAGGATTCTCTAGGCAAGAATACTGGAGTGGGTTACACTTTATTTCCTGCCAAAATAAAGTAGCAATTTAAATTCTTCTCTCCAAGCCCACATACAGGATCTACCCTGCAACTACAAATCTTTTCTAAAAGTACACTCATTCTATACACATAGCTTCATTCCTGCCACTATTTATTAAGTAAGCAACCTACAGGTCTGATAAACTTGATAATTTCTCCCTTCACATCTTGAAATATATTTATAAAACCTAATCCCTTCATTTGAACTGCCTTGGATTTGTGCCCAACGAGCTGTAAATCTTCCTAAAGTAAACAAAGAGTTGTTTTTTTTAACCATTAGTTACCCTAAAAAAAAAAAAAAAAAAAAGTCTCTTCAAAACAAGGAAAGCAGATACACACCCTATGGGCTTCCAAGTTCAGACACAAATCCCCGGGAGGCACAGGTACAACCTGATCTGGACCTTGCTCTCCAAGCAAGTGAGAGAACTTCTCCCTAGAACATCCCCAAACTATCAAACAGGTTCATAGGAAGAACGAAATTTCCTTGTTCCAATGCTGTCAATCCAAATGTCCAATGCTGTACAATTCAAATGTCAAAATCTTGGTGGCATGATGGCTCCTACCTACTCATTAACTTGGTACCTATTTTCACTGAGAAATACAGATTTCTCCATTACTTCAAAATTCACTTAATAAATGAACCAACGCTACTTATAGGTTGTTCTCTCTTTCTTAAGGAGGGGGGTAAAAGGAGGAAACTTGTATCAACTGTGCCCCAAAGAGGAAACATTAAGAATAGTTAGTATCATGAGAGAAGGAAGACTTTTATTAAGACCAGTGTATGAACCCATAGCCAAAGACCTCAATTTTATTAGCCAACATTCCTTCCTCCTTAGTGAATCAGCACAAACTGGCATAAATACTTGATTTGTTACAACTGTTTTCTACAAAGGTCAGAAGATTGACCGGGGTATATTCCTTTGCCTTCCTGGAAAAAGGCTCTGTAATTTCTTATCGTTAATGACATAAGCAAATACCCAGGAGCAAGAAGTCTGACAAGGTCTGCCCAGGGAGAAAACAGGCTTTTCCACAACCGAAGGGCCAGGCCCAGAGGCCACAATGGGGCTGAGCCAGTGTCTGTCAGTTCTGAGCCTAAGACAATGCTGAGTTGTCCTCAGGGAGGAACCTGGAGGTGGCAAGGTCTCCACCCAAACTGAGGAGGAGAGATATTAAAGAAAGCTTTGCATGTGCAGATAAGTTCATGAAAACCTACTCACCCAAGTATCTTTTACTCACCCACAGAATATCCTACAAGTTCCCACCTACACTCACCAATGACCCAGAAACCATGAAAGATCATCAGCTTATAAGGTCACCAGGAAGACTCCAGAGACACCCAGGACTCTGCCCTGACCCCTCCTGAGGGTTAGCCTGGGAGCACACAGAATCCTCCTTGAACCGGACACTGGAAGGCATCAGCAGGTTCTGGAAGGCTCCTGAGGCATGCTTTCGTCATATGACGAGCCCAAGATGAGAAGGAGCCACGCCACAGAGCGGAGGTGGTGCACAGCACCTGCCAGACTCAGACCTCCTCCTGTGCCTCTCCCTGACCTGGGAAGTGGCGGACCCTCCCGCTGCCTCCACTGCAGCTCAGGCAGGGGAACGTTTCCAGTCTTTTTGTTTTGTTTGTTTTTAAGGCCAACATGATCCTAGGACTCCACAGAAGCACACTACTGGAAGAATGTCTGAATGGGAGATATGGAACACAGGCGGCCCCGGCTCTCTCACAGACATTTGTAAGATGAGTCACTTCATCTTCATCTGCTGCTGCCACCCCTGCTTAGAGCAAACGAGTGAGGCAAACAGACCCACACGGGATCCCTGGAAACTGAACAAGTGACCATCACAGCAGCAGGAAAAGGGTGCTCCAGAAAGGCTCCCCTCCATGTCTGTGCAGTTGCGGGGAGAAGAGGAAACAATCAGATACTGGGAAAGGAGGGGAGAGAGATACTGGGGGAAAAAAAAAGGTGGGGAAAATCAACTCAACTCAACCATGCCCTCATAACTGTCCCAGGGCAGGGACTCTTTCCCCTGACGTGATCCCAAGCAGCAACTATACTGGACAACACCCCTCTTCCCTCCCTCCTCGACCTTCTTCTGGCTGATTCTAGTGGACTCTCAGGAACAGAGTAAACCTCAAGACAGAAAGTTTCCACTCTCTCAGCTCTCCCGTTCTCCAAGAGGAAATTAAGGAGAGCTGCCTTGATCTCTCCTCAGAGCTTCAGATGCCTCTGCTTCCTCTTCCCAAATCTCCAGACAGAACTTGCAATTCACTCCTCAGTGGCATCAGACCCATGATCATCCCTAATGTCATTATCAACCTGACTGCACGAGGGTGAGGACGAATGCAGGAGAGGCCCTCTGAGCATGCCCTGCCATTAGGCATGGCCTGGCTGGCAAGCACTGAGTGGCCTGACTTTAGGGAGCTGAAGACCCGTTAGGCTTAAGGCAAGGTTTCTCAGCGTTGGCGCCACTGACATTTTGAGCTGGAGGATTCTCTGTGGCAGGGGCTGTCCAGTGCACTGGAATATAAGTTTAATGGCCTCCCTGGCCTCTACCCACCAGACTCCAGTAGCAGCCCCTCAGTGGTGACAATCAAAAGTGTCTAAATGTCCCCGAGGGTTACCCCCACCCAACACATACACCCCCTGCTCATGTTGAGAACCACTGGCTTAGGATAGTCAGTTCTGAATAGTCTCTCTGTCAATTCCTGTTTTCTTAGGTGGAGAAGACATGAGCTGCTGCAAGAGAATACAACTTCTATGTGAATTAATCTACACTGAGAGGAGTACAGCCTGACAAGGACGTGATTACACTGAGGGCTCGGCCTCTGTAGCAGGGCTGAGCGTGGAGACGGGAATGGAGATGCCACCAGTAGGAAACACGGTACGAAAAGAAACAGCTGACACCCCATTTGCAGCAGAGACTTGAAGCTGCTTGTGAGGGAACAGAACTGAATCCACATCTCTGTCTCACCCACGGAATACAGACTTGACACTGTAAGAACCTCAGAAAGACTGAACCTCACTGAACATCCATGACGAAAGGGTCAAACTGGACCTGGCCAATGAAAGGAAGACAACAATTCCAACATTTCTGCCTGGGCTGTCTCTAGGAGCCCTTGACAAGGGTCCTGGTGTCCACATAGAGAACTGGAACACACGAGACACGAGCCTGTGAAATGGAGTGACTGGTGGCAGCCTCACAGGCATGTGAAATCACACTGAATAAGCAACCAGCAACTCTATTCTAAGAGTTCAAAATGATATACAAAAGGATAAAACATGGTTTCTGCCCTCAAGTTGCTGACAATCATGCTTGGAAAAGGGTAATTACACATTCATCATCATCACCATCTTAACCATAACAGCTAAAATTTATTGGAAGTTTATAATCCTAAACTCTATGCAGGTCACTGTACGTCCATTATCTCTTTTAATCCCTATAATGTAGGGAGTATTACTATCCCTGTCCTATACCTGAAAAATTGAGGTTCAAGGTGACAACCTGCCCAAAATCACAGAGCTGATAAGTGATGGAGCTGAGTTTTAAATATAGATTCATTTAACTCCAGACTCATTTATAACCAATGTGCAATGAATGTTGTGCTAAAGACCACAACACCACAGGAGAGCAATTGGGCCAGCATGCTGGGGTCTGGCAGACCGCTGGGATTCTCAAGGAAAGCCAAGGACTGGGGTTAGCAAAGAAAAAAGTTCTTCCAAAGCAAAAAGTTCTTTAAAAATTAGCTCCATGTCTCACAGCAGTCTAATCAGCTATTGGAAATACTACTGCCCACAAGGGAAATCAAAGCCATTCCTTAAAAGGATTTAGAGGTTGGGATGAGGGGGATGCTGCAGGCAGGCACAGCTGAAGGCCAAAAGATGTTGGGTTTGCATCCAGGGATAAATATCGCCCTTTCTGTTGGGTTTAAAGCTTTCACCTTCTTTTCACAGCCACACCATTGCTCTAGGTCACTGGATCCTCATTCTGTGGAGTCATGGACTCTTCTGAAAGTCTGGTGAATGCTACACACCCACTTCCCAGAAAAACGCCCATATACGTGGCTTTCTGCATACCATTTTAAGAACACTAAAAAGGCTTTATACTTTACAAGTGCATGAGGATATGAATACCTAATTTGGCCCTAGGTTTGTTTCACTTTTTCAGGCATTTTCTTCCTAAGCAATCCATCTTCTCCTTCCAGAGCAGGTCTGCACGGGACCAAATCTAGCCAGTGTGCTAAGAGATTCACCCCAGTAGATTCATTCCCTGTAGTGGCTGAGGTACACCGTACACTACACATCCACTTAATTCTTACTCCTGAAGGCTGCCTTGCTAATTGTATTCTGAACGTGACTCCTGACATGGCCTTACAAATGACCAAGGAAGGCCCTGAAATGGTTCTGATGTCATCTGATGTCTTTGGGACTCACACAAGCATTTAGTCAGCAAGGCAGCAGGCTTGTTTCCATGAATAGAAGCTCCACTCTGTAACCCTGATGACTACAGCCTGGATGAATTGCAGCTCCTCATGGTAACTCCAAGTTATTCAGGCAGAGCAAGGACATACAAGCTTGCCATCCAAAATGCTTAATGGCAATTATGCTGGTTTGGTGATTCACTGAGCAGTACAGGATGTGCCCAATTACACACTCTATTTTTTTCCCATTCTTATTTCATAAACTCCAATTTCATAAGAACATAGATTCTCCATCCAAACAAAATTATCCTAAGTGAACAACTGAAACACTAGCTATCCCCAAAAGTTTCTTTGGAAGTAGAGCTATAAGACATGATTTTAATAAATATTTTAATAGTTTTGGTTGTATCATTCATTCAAACATTGATGAAGTGCCTACCCTTGGGATGCTTTGGCAGGTCACAGGTACAGGGAGAATCATTTGCTGAATGTTAGTAAACACTACGTGATAAAGACACCAGTTAGGCCCTGTATCAAGAAAAACAACTTTTATCAAGTAACATTAATAATTTTAATTTTGTTTTTTCCTATTCCCACCCCAGATTAAAGACTACAACTTGAAATTTTTAGTAGTAAGCTGCCAACAACAGCTGCTTTTGAAAAATAAAAGATTCTTATTATAAACAAATTATTAGTTGTGTCCAAGATAAATAATAACTTGGTGTTCTCGTCCTCAGACTCAGAAACACAGATTCATAATACAAATGATCCCAGCTCCGCCACAAAAGCATCATGCCTTCAAACACACACAGCCTCATCCATCTATAAAACACTGTAAAGCACTTCCATCTGTAAAGCAATAAAGGGGTACTATCTCCAAAACACTGGTAACTTCAGTTTCTAAGGAAAACATCTAGATTCTGCATGAAATAAACTGTTCTTTTAAGGAAAAGGACAGACCAAAAAATGTACTGTTAAATGTGTTAAGGAAAAATGTTTTACACACAAAAACAAATCAAAAAGGCAACATGAAACCATGCAAGACCTCTAAGACAGGAATCAGTCAATGATACTGTGTATTTCTGGGCTCCTATATACAAGCATGGTCTGTTTTCTGACCCCAAAAATATAATGAAAGGACTTAATTAACTTAAAAATTTAACAGAGGATACTGTTAGAATTGGTTTGGGAAATGAACCATGCTCTTGGGCAAAGAATGTTATTTAACAAACCTATGCTAAGAATGATCTGCAGAGATTCCCTATGGCTCTGTGCAAGCTTAGTCCTAAAATTTAACCTGTAAGAAACCCAGGAAGGTTTAGGAAATGGGGTCCCAAGAGGGCAGTGACATGTCTCAGCTTGGCAAGTTCAGAAGACTCATTTGTCAGGCTTTGCAACCAAGCTTACGTGTGGTTTAAGAGTAAGACACGCCAAATTAAAACTAGTAAGGGCCATTAATCACACCCTCATGACTTCAAATACAGCCATACAACATACGCTTATGTAGGTCTGGTCTTTACTCTTAATCAGAGGTATTAGCTTCCTACTTCAACAGCCTATAGGAGGAACTGTTTCAAAAGTGGGGCAAGCATGGTACAGGCCATTCATTATTTTAAGTAATTAAATAATAAAGATGTGACTATGAAAATTTTGTTATTCTTGGACACAAACAGATGGCTAGTGAAGAAATGAGATCAATTTTACAGCTGAGAATATACCATATTCCACTTCCAGTTTCTCAATATCAAAGCTTAACAGATATATCCAAGAATCCAATTGGTAAACAGAATAGGAAAATTATTTTTATTTGTTTGGCATATTTCAAGTGTTAAGAAGTAGAAATAAGGAGAAGTAATGCCTAGCAGAGCACCAAGTACCTGGTGGGTATTTAATAAATATTAACTTGGATGACTAAAAGGGGCAATCACTCAAACAATGACTAGCACACTGAAGACTCAGGAATCTCTTCCTTAAATCACAAATGCCCTAAGTTAGAAAGTGAAGGTACCATTTCTGTGTATAGGCAGAATGCTTTCTGCCTTGAAGCCACAGTTACACTTACTCTCTTTCTCCCTAGAACAGGCTCTGCTCTAAACAGTTAATATAGTAGCAGATTTTGGCACAGAAAACACATTTATCATGGACTCAAGCCATGATGGAGTAACAGCTAGAAAACTGACAGACTATATGAAACGATTGTTCTCAGACCCTGGACAACAGGCAGCACAGAACTCAATTCCTGAGAAAAGTGAAACAAGTGAGGCAAGCCCTATGTCTGCCTGAACTCCAGGAGGCAGTTTTCACACCACAGAACAGAGAAGCGGGAACTAAGAGGACAGCGGTCACAATGAGCCGAGATCGTATTTGGGGAGGCCAAGATGGCTAGATTTGGCAGGGCGGCAGAGAAGGCGGCAGGCAGCACAGAGGTCCCCCAGAGTCAGGCTGAGTTCTGATCCATGGGAGAGAAGACTACTATCAGAGACTCTCTCTCCGATCCATGTGAGAAAAGCTGGGGACAGAAGCACGGGAAAGTAGTTGGTCTAAAAAGCCCCAAAGCTCACACAGGGCTAGAAACAGTTCATGTTTCCACCAACAAAAATGGAAATAATTCATTAATAATACACATGGCATCAGATAAAACCTTCAGAAGAATATTACCTTAGTATTGGAGAAAAATAATCCCTAAACTACCAACTGCTCTGGACCCACACTAACAAAGCCTAAAAGCTGGCTTCAAAACAATACAACTAAGTCCCAGCAACTCAACTGCACGCCAGAGCAAAGTCCACCACTACTTAAAGAAGTACAACAAAATTTAGCACCCAAACAATATATAGCTCAGTTGGTAAAGAATGTGCCTGCAAATGCAAGAGACCCTGGTTCAACTCCTGGGTCAGGAAGATCCACTGGGGAAGGGTTAGGCTACCCACTCCAGTGTTCCTGGGCTACCCTTGTGGCTCAGCTGGTAAAGAATCTGCCTGCAATGAAGGAGACCTAGGTTCGATCCCTGGGTTAGGAAGATCCCCTAGAGAAGAGAAAGGCTGCCCACTCCAGTATTCTGGCCTAGGGAATTCCATGGACTGTATTGTCCATGGGGTAGCAAAGAGCTGGACACAACTGAGCAACTTTTACTTTCACTTTTCAAACAATATATGTCTGATATCTAAGCAAAAATCATCAGGCGGGCAAAGGAAAAAGAATTATGACCCATAATCAGGACAAAAATAAATCAATAGGTACAGACCTAGAACAGAAGCCCAAGAATACTGGAGTGGGTAGCCTATCCCTTCTCCAGTGGATCTTCCAGACCCAGGAATCAAACCTGGATTTCCTGTTTTGCAGGCAGATTCTTTACCAGTTGAGCTACTATGGAAGCCCAGAAGTGACAGATGATGGAATTAGCAGACAAGAGCATTAAACAACTTATTATACTGGTATAGCTTCTTTGGAAAATAGTTTTGCAGTCTCATAAAATGTTAAACTGGAGCAGGTTACCATTTTCTTCTCCAGTAGATCTTCCCCACCAGGGGAATGAATGTGCATCTCCTGCATTGCAGGCAGATTCTTTACCACTGATCCCTTCTGGAAAGCCAGTGTATTTGGATAAATATAAAAACTTTTTCTTATTTTTATTTTTTTAAAAGATAATGCCTCTTCAAAACAAAGTAACAATAATATATTGTGGGGTTTATAGCATATGTAGAAGTAAAGTAGGACTAAATAGGAAGGGAGAAAAGGCAGTTTATTGTTTCAAGGATCTTACTTACACCCCATGTAAAGTGGTATATTTGAAGGTTGACTGTAGTCAGTTAAAGATGTACAAACCCTACAGCAACCATTATTAAATAAGAAGGAAGTACAGCAAATAAGACTGGAGATAATAGGGATTCATTTAAACAACAGTAACAACTCAACTCAAAAGAAGACAGGCAAGAGGGGAAAGGACATAAAGAACATAAAGGAGAATAGAAAACTAGTAACAACATGGTAGCTTAATTAACAAGTCATAATTATATTATAGAAAATGGTCTTTAAAAAAAAAATCTCAAATAAAAAGCAAAGACTGTCAGACTGGAACAGACAACAGCAACAACAACAACAAAAACCAAGACCCACGTATGTGCTATCTACATACATATAAAAACAGATTAAATACAAAGACACAGGTTAAAAGTGTAAGGAGGGAAAAAAACTATACCACACAAACACTAATCCAAAGACAGTTGAAGTAACTGTATTAGTATCAGCTCAAAAAATACTGTGAGGATGAAAAAGGACATTCCATCATAATATAGGAGTCAATGTATCAAGAGAATATAGCAACCTTAAATGTTTATTTGACAGTAATAGAATTTCAAAATACAAGAAGCAAGAACAGAATTGAAAAGTGGAGACAAATCCACAATTACATCTGGATATTTCAAAATTTGCTTCACAAGAATAAGAGGTCACAAAATGAAGTTGGACATCTTTATCTAACTGGCATTTATAGAACACACCATAGAGCATATAATGTTCAACTACACATAAAGTATTCTCCAAGACTGCTCATATTCTAGGCCATAAAACAACTCCTGATAAATTTTAAAAGGATTGAAATCACATCAAAATATAAAGCACTTAAGGATAAATTTTACAGAATATGTTTAAGACCTGTACTCTGAGTTTAAAACATTGTTGAGAGAAATTAAAGAAGACTAAATCTAGAACAGCCCAAACAATTTTGAAGAACTAAACTGAAAGGCCTATACTATCTGATTTCAAGACTTATTACAAAGCTATAACGATAAAGACAGTATGGTATTGGTACAAGATATGTACATCAATAAAACAGGAAAGAGTCTAGAAATACACTAAGGTATCAAGTAGCTCAATGGATAAATAAATAATATATTAAAACTAACTCCAAATAGATCAGAAACTTAAAATTAACAGTTAAAATTATGTAGCCTGTTGAAAAAAACATAGGGGGAAAAAACCATCATGACCTTTGATTAGACAAAAATTTCTTAGCATAGAAAAAGTACAAAGTGGACTTGACCAAAATTAAAAACCTGTTCTTCAAAAGACACTGTTAGGTAAATGAACAAGCAATCCACAGACAGGGGGAAAAATCACAAATTTTATTTCTGAAGAAAAAATTGTATTGAAAATATATATGAACTCTTATAACTGACAAGTATGAAAACAAATACTCTTATTTCTAAAAAAGGCCAAAGATCTCAATAGACACTTGGCCAAAGAAGATACACGAATTACAAGTAAACACATGAAAAGATGCTTAACACTACTAATTACACAAATGCAAATAAAAATCTACTATTACACACCGTACATTCTACAAAAGATAAAAGTAAAATAGTAAAATAAGTGACAATTACAAATATGGAAAGGATGAAGAACAACTAGAACTCTCATACTTTGCTGGTTTGTTGGTCTGGCAGTTTGGTAGTGTCTTAAAAAGGTGCGGAGAAGGCAATGGCACCCCACTCCAGTACTCTTGCCTGGAAAATCCCATGGATGGAGGAGCCTGGAAGGTTGTAGTCCATGGGGTCTCTAAGAGTCAGACACGACTGAGCAACTTCACTTTCACTTTTCACTTTCATGCATTGGAGAAGGAAATGGCAACCCACTCCAGTGTTCTTACCTGGAGAATCTCAGGGACGGGGGAGCCTGGTGGGCTGCCGTCTGTGGGGTCACACAGAGTCGGACATGACTGAAGTGACTTAGCATAGCATAGCATAGCATAGCATAAAAAGGTGCATACACGATACATAATGTTATGCTGAGCTATTTACCTCAAAGAAATGAAAACATATACTGCAGAAAGACTTGAACACGAACATTTCTAGCAGTTTTATTCATAATAGTTAAAAAAAAAAAAAAAAAAACCTAGAAACAATCCAAATGTCCAATGTCCATCTACTGGTAAATGGATAAAATACTGTGCTATTGACATATTTATGGCCACACTTATGGCAGAAATCGAAGAAGAACTAAAGAGCCTCTTGATGAAAGTGAAAGAGGAGAGTGAAAAAGTTGACTTAAAACTCAACATTCAGAAAATGAAGATCATGGCATCTGGTCCCATTACTTCATGGGAAATAGGTGGGGAAACAATGGAAACAGTGGCTGACTTTATTTTGGGGGGCTCTAAAATCACTGCAGATGGTGACTGCAGCCATGACATGAAAAGACACTTGCTCCTTGGAAGAAAAGCTATGACAAATGTAGACAGCGTATTAAAAAGCAGAGACATTACTTTGCCGACAAAGGTCCATCTAGTCAAAGTTATGCTTTTTCCAGTAGTCGTGTATGGATGTGAGAATTGGACTATAAAGAAAGCTGAGTGCTGAAGAACTGATGCTTTTGAACTGTGGTGTTGGAGAAGACTCTTGAGAGTCCCTTGGACTGCAAGGAGATCCAACCAGTCCATCCTAAAGGAGATCAGTCCTGAATATTCATTGGAAGGACTGATGCTGAAGCTGAAACTCCAATACTTTGGCCACCTGATATGAAGAGCTGACTCACTGGAAAAGACCCTGATGCTGGGAAAGACTGAAGGTGGGAAGAAAAAGGGACAACAGAGGACAAGATGGCTGGATGTCATCACCGACTCAATGGACATGAGTTTGAGTAAGCTCTAGGAGTTGGTGATGGACAGGGAAGCCTGGAGTGCTGCAGTCCATAGGGTTGCAAACAGTTGAACACGACTGAGCAACTGAACTGAACTGATGGACATATTTATATAATGGAATATCCATACAATGGAATACTTCATAGCAATTAAAAGGAATGAACCACTGATAAAAGTAATCAAATGAATCTCAAATGCACTATGCCAAGTGATTGGAGCTAATACAAAAAGTTATATACAGTATGACTCTGTTTATATAAAATTCCAGAAAAGGCAAAAAGCAGCTCAAATGTAGCTAGGGGCCAGGAGTAGGGGTAGGGGACTGAATGAAAAGGGGCATTAGGGGACTTTTGGGGTGATGAAAATGTCTGAAATGTTTTATACCACAACTAAGGTGTTACACAACTGTGTACACATTTATAAAATCCAAATTTTACACTTAAATTGTTATAGCTTTAATGTATTCAAATTATACAACTCAATATATTTGATTTTTTTCCCCCACAATTTCAAAATAAACCATCTTAGGATTTTTTTAAGAGATTTTTTTTCTTTCTTTTTTCTTATTTTTATTTTAAAATTTTATTTAAAATCACACTGAAATTTAAAATACATTGAAACTTTATTTCACTGTAAAATTATCCAAATACTTCAAACTGTGAGACTATAGGAAAAAAATCTTTATCTTCTTTGGGTCACAAATTGGTGGGGATGGGAGGTGGCATTAGACAACAGGAATAAAAAACACGAGTGCAAATAACCCGTGCAGGCTGTTCTCCGAATTGTTAAACCATGCATATACGCCCAACCCCCACCCTTATCACTTACATCTACTTATAAAGGACACAGAATGGGAGTGTATTTCTTTCAAAAACCAACAAACACACACACACACCCCAGTCCTTTATCTATTCTCTTTCCCTCTTTGACTCAGAGCACAAAGACGGAGAGGCTCAGATTATTACGCTGAGGGGTCCAGTCTCGTGCCTCTCATTTGTACAGACTTAATACTGAATCCTCCTCTCTTAATTCGATTGTGTTTCTTGTGGGGCAAATTTCCCTGTAGCTAGTTTACTGTGAGCTCCTGTTCAGGAATACCATTAGAACCTTCACAATTTACAAGACTCTTAGATGCAGTCTTTTTATTTTAAAACAATAAAAAACAATAATTATAATATTAAAGAATATCAAAATAAAGGGAAAAAACCAAGCACTCTCCAACAGGGAAATAAAGTATGGATAAAAACAAAAAAAGAATATCTCTTAATGTAGCTAAGTAAATAGTTCATGTGCATATAATCAAATCTGCAAGAAACTCACATAAATGAAGAGGTTATAACAGACTTCAACTTTTTTCTTTTCAAAAGTATACTGTACATATGTGTGTATATATTTTTTCTCTTTTTATAATAGCAGTTTGTACCTCAAACGCCTCCCCACATCGGCTCTCCATCCTTACCTCCACTGTTAAGCACTAATTTGTTCTACCTGTGAATCTGTTTCCTTTTTGTTATATTCACTAGTTTACTTTTTAGATTCCACACATTATATCATATAGTATTTGTCTTTCTGTGTCAGACTGTGTGTGTGTGTGTGTATTTTTTAACTGAGGTGCACATCTCCTCAGCTTAATGAAAGGACTCTGGCCTAAGCAACAAGCACCCCTGTGGTCAACAGCCAAGTCCTCTAGGCATGTTACCACCATGTATGTATGTGTGTTGTCATAAGCTACAACTGAAGGACCTGTGACAATGTGTACCACTAAAGGGGAGTGACATGAAGAAACAGGTGAGAAGAACACTGCCTCCAAATTAAGAAGGTTGCTTGTTGGTCCATGTGGCTGACCCAGAAACGCAAAGACGTCCATCCTAAAGGTGATCCATAGTGTTATTCAGAGAGAGATCAGTGAGACACAAATTCACTTGTCTACCTGGTACCTTTGCCTCCCTTCTAAACAAGACCACCTTCAATCTCAATACTCTATGTCCATCACCACCTTGAAAGAAGCAGACAAAACAGCCAGTGTTTTGGCTAATGTTAAAACTAAAGAGATCAAGGCCCAGTGCTTTACAACTCTGCCCGGGGTCACTCAGCTACGAAGCAGCTAAACCTGGCCGAGAGCCGAGGCCCTTCGGCACCCGGACAGGTAACACCAGGGTGCTCTCCATGAATGGTGGACTATGCCCAGTCAGCACCACCAGCCCCACCCTTCCAGGAACAACTCCAGGGTCCTGTCCGGTCTCTAAGCCCTCACTAAAACAAAATTTTTTGGAAGTGACATAACCATTCACGATTCATTTTGGGGGGAAGGCTAAAAATAGTAAGGTTCAGAGATAATCCATTTACTCAGCTTACCAGTTACAAACCATTGCGGGTTTATACCAACCATTACGGCAGGCTGATCTTAAAGACATTTAAGAACTAACCTCCGATAACCTCTTCCACATCATGTCCTCTGGTAACTATACATTTAAATGAAGGCAAAATCTTGAGGTCTGGCGAACACTCATTTGCAGTTGGAGGAAGCACTCCAGCTACCTTGGTGTTAACAGAAAAAAAGCACACTGTACTGCTGAGCATTAACTGCCGAAGCAGCTTGAGGTAGAAACAAATCTGTCCAGGGAATCCAGGGCCAGTTTTCTGACCCTGGGAGAGTAGGGGTAAAGAAAAAGTTAAGCTTTTTAATTTTTTTTTTCCACTTTGAGAATAGCATGGTTCTCTTCAAACTTTGGAGAAGTGACGATCAGCAATGCTAAATCCTATTTTTTTTAAAGTATCAAGGCCAAAAGAAGAGCTTTTAAATTGTTTTCTGCTTATAAGCATACACTGGAGTGGTTTTCAAATAAATCTCAAGACAGCTAAAAGGAATCCTTAATGGTACACTCTGTTCAGAACCCTTAGAGTTGGCTAGCAGGTAGGATATTTGGTTTCCTGATTTCTGTCAGGATATTTTTGTTTCTGGATTGTGTGTTTGATAGAGAAAATGCAGAAGCACCAGAAAATGGTGGGCATTTCTTTTTATTCAAGTTCTGAAAAGTTCTTTGAGTAGCCTTCTACTTTGTTTAGACTATGGTCCTAATCCAGTCCATGTTCCATTTCCCTCTGGGGGGAAAAAGATAGTTTTTAGTTAGAATAAGCCTCTTTGGTAGAACTACTTGTAATACCAGAACACAGGTCTGTGATAGCCAATTCTCAATCATCTTTAAGTAGAAGTGTCCATTTATCCACAGATCAAGTTTTCCAAGAGCCTGAACTAAAGATTTCACTCAACTCAAGCATTTTAAAAATAATTCTGAGTATAAAACATATACTTACAATGGAAACAGAGAAGCTCGAGGTGATCTTAAGGCTGACTAGGACTATGCATATGGAATTCTATATTACTCCTGATGAATAGAATGAGGGAACTAGATTAGGACTTTCTACATATATTTCAACTCTGATATTCTATGATACAAAGGTCCTTGGGAAATGGCAGCAAACAGGATAAACA
This sequence comes from Bos indicus, assembly GCF_029378745.1. Lineage (NCBI taxonomy): Eukaryota > Metazoa > Chordata > Mammalia > Artiodactyla > Bovidae > Bos > Bos indicus. The sequence goes on from NC_091768.1 coordinate 41,839,295, forward strand.
GGATAAAACTGAAGGCCAGACCTGCCATTGACTCTCAAACTGCTGCAGTGATGAACCAAGACATGGGTAATGATCAAATAGTTCTTCCAGGGTAACTCACTGTTAAAGAATATACATTTCAGTGCCTGCCACGTAGTAGGCATCAATAAACATTTACTGAGTGAATGAATAAATTTCTTCCTTAACATTAAAGGTAAAGCATTCAAAGAATTTAATCTGTGAGCCATTAAAGGATGCTTATATATTACTACATGTCAGGATGGCAGACAAGTAATATAGGGCCTCCCTTGGGTTTTGGAGACTGAGTAGAATTTATTCATAGTCATCTGGGCGTCTGAGTAGAGCAAGACAAACTGGGTTAGAAACAAATGCATCTCACAATCCAATCTTCAAGACATAAAACTTTACCAGGAGCAGAAAACCTAGTATTAATGAAACAAGTTTCTGATAAAGGAGTGTAGGAAATGTTATTCTTCCACAGAATTTCAAGTAGTGATTTAAAAAAAAAGAACACTTTTATCTCCTAAGTATGCCCTTTTGGGTATGAAAGACAAAACATACAAGTTAATCAATTAAAAAGTCCAGTTCTAAATTCCATGAGTTTAAGAACCAATGAAAATACTTCGCCCCTCAGTACTCTTCTATCTCAGAGGTTCATTTGTTTTTCAAATATAACAAAACAAAAAAACAAACAAACCCAACATGGACACTTGCTAGTTGAACTAACATTGCCTCTTCAACCTGCTTCTGTTGAGCTATCTTTATGGACCCTGCACCCTGACCCCTGTGCCACAGAAGGCAAGAAAAATGAAAATCACACACGTAACAGCGACCAATCAGCCAGCTGTGCAAATCGGTAAAAAGTGATCAAAATACACAGTGTAACCACTTAAAACATAGAGATTGATCACTAAGCCCTTGGTAAAAGTAGGTCTGGCTGATAAAAGCACTGCAAAAAAGTTTCTTGGCTCCCTGGCTTTCTGAACCTGCCTGTTCACAAGGCTGCTTCCTGGGAAGAAGAAGAAAGTTTTTTAATGGGGTTTCCTTGATCACAGCATGGCAGAACTATGTAGACACATCAAATTTGAGAAAACTTTTCCCCCCATGCCCACCCCGTTCTCTTATTGGTTTTTGTGCTACTAGCAGTCATGCCACTGTGTGTGAAGAACCCAAAGAGTTAAGGGTGAGAGGGAGGAAAATCACAATAGTAGAAGCCTGATTACTATGTAGAAACCACCACCCTACCACACAGTGAACCGCCCTTGGGAAGAGGAGCCAGGGTATAGTCCATGGCAGCGAACCAAAAGGGTGATGTACTGTGGGATTAGTTTCAGAAAGAATCCCTCATCTCCAGAGTTTCTGGATTTCTAGGCAAGAGCAGCAATTAGTCATTAACTGAGAAGAACATTACTGACAGCCAAGAAAGAGGCTGTGATCAGCCTCCAAGCAAAAGTATACAGAATTCTGGTCCTCAAACCCTGAATACCAAACTGTGTTCCCATCCTGCTCCACCTCTCTTTTTTAAGGTTTTTTTTTTGGTTGTGCTTGCTCTTTGCTGTTTGAGGACTTTCTCTAGTGTGGTGGCTTCTCTGGTTGTGGAGCACAGGCTCTAGGCACATGGGCTTCAGCAGTTGCAGCACTTAGGCTCAGCAGTTGCGGCTCGCGGGCTCTAGAGTACAGGCTCAATAGTTACTGCACTTAGTTGCTTAGTTGCTCCAAGGAATCTAAACCGACCAGGGATCAAACCCGTGACCCCTGCACTGGGGCAGGTGGATTCTTCTCCACTGTACCACCAGGGAACTCCCCCACCTCTCTTAAAATTTATACTGTTCTGTTTCAGACTAAAGCTGTCCAGATCAAATTTGTTAATGCACAACTGTCTTAATTTACTTATAATTCTTATATTAAAAAATCTAAAACATTCTACCGATGACAATCTGCAAAGCAAATTAATTTTCAAGTATCAGATATTTGCATTATAAGATTAAAAAAAGCCTTTTTTCTGGTCTTTTGAGAGATGTGAAAGTACCACATTTTACAAAATAATTGTATCTTGTGACTTTTCCATTGAACCTGATTTTCTGTCCTACCTCAACCTCATACTACATTTCCACATTCCCCACCTCAGCCATTCTGGTCAGGCCCCTCATTTTATCTGAGCAGGTTATCAAAACTGGAAATACTCCAATATTCCCTGTGCTAAAACAAAAAAGAAAAACAAATATACGTTCTTTTTGTAGGGTAATTCCAATCATCCCTGAGCCATATGTGAAATTAAGATAATTCATTTTGAATTCCCACCCTTTTGTTTATGAAGAGTGTCACCTTCGGCAAACTTTTAATTGATCTAAGCCTCTGTTTCTTGTTTGAGAAATGAGTAACTTTCAAAGTGTGTATGAGAAACAGTGTATGTACAGGATCCAGTGCGGTGTCTGATACATTATGTGTACTCAAAAAAAGTAGCAGTACTTAAACAGAAGGATGCTGATAAAGTGTGACTGCAAACTTCACTTATCTCAATTAAAAAGTTTATTTTGGCCTAAGCAATACCTTAAGTTTAAAAATAAAAATTAGGAAAGCCAGGAGGCCATGGCCTTGTAAAACAGTATGAAAAACATCTATGAAACAGAAGCACTTGGCTTTAAGTACCCCTTTCTCTCTTTTCATTGGGCTGTTACCATCCCCAGGTGAGCCGTACCACAAGAAAATGGTAGATGTCTCAAAATCACCACCCTTTCGGGACGTTCAGAAGTAGCGTGTGAGGGCCTCTCGATGGGAATGCACCAGAGCTAGGACAATTCTCCAGGTGCTTTAAAGAGAAAAAAAAAGGCCCAAACCAAACAGCAAGAAAGCAACAGCCAAAAAAACCATTTAAAAACTTTGGGAACCCTGAAACATCCAGACTGGCTGTTTTCTTTGGCTGAATTAACAGGCTGTTGTTCAATTTCAGTTCAAGCACAGACTCTAAAACTATAACATTTATTTGTTGTTCAAACACAATAATGAACAATGAATGTGAACTGAATATTCCTTGTTCACAAATAGGTCAATGTCAAATATGATGTACTAATAAATCATGTGAAACCTCCACACTCCAATACAGTTTTAGAACAGGACTATTCACTCACTTCAGGCAAAGGCATGGCGCTGTTAAATGTTATCCAAATCCAAAAAGAATTAAAAAAAAAATGTCAGGAAGTTCTTCCACATAGTTATCCCAAAGGTTTAACAATCCACAAAAACTTGACTTGACACTGAAGGGGTCAAAGTAACCCAATGATTTTCACCTTATTTATTCACCAAGAAACATACTGCTGTCTTTCAGTTCCTCTTTATTACTTATTAAAATCACCATACTTCTAGATTTTCATATGCAAAAATTTCCTGAAATATCTATAAAATAAGTCTTGTTTGTCTAAAATGTACATCTTTCTCTCCTCTAGCATCTTCTGGGGCTTCCCAGGTAAAGGTAAAGAATCTGCCTGCCATTGCAAGAGATGGAAGAGACCGAAGTTCAGCCCCTGGGCTGGGAAGATCCCCTGGAGAAGGAAATGGCTACCCACTCCAGTATTTGTACCTAGAAAATTCCACGGGCAGAGGAACCTGTCGGGCTACAGTCCAGGGGATTGCAGAGTTGGACACGACTAAGCAACTGAGCACATTCACACACAGCACCTTCTGACTTCCTCAGTAAACTAATTTTGCATGACACCAAATTGTCTACTAATAAACACTCAGATTAGAACTAAACATCATCATTTTAGTCAAAATGGTCTGAAAGTCTGATGCTGTTGTTTGCATTTGATCAAATGTAAATCATATTCTTTCAGGGTGGCTTTAGTCACCATTCCTAGTAAATTTCATAGGCAAAGATTCTGCTGCTGCTGCTGCTAAGTCATTTCAGCCATGTCCAACTCTATGCGACCCCATAGACGGCAACCCACCAGGCTCCCCCGTCCCTGGGATTCTCCAGGCAAGAACACTGGAGTGGGCTGCCATTTCCTTCTCCAATGCAGGAAAGTGAAAAGTGAAAGTGAAGTTGCCCAGTCATGTCCGACTCTTCGCGACCCCATGGACTGCAGCCCACCAGGCTCCTCCTTCCATGGGATTTTCCAGGCAAGAGTACTGGAGTAGGGTGCCACTGCCTTCTCCAAAAGATTCTTCTAGGAGTTCTCAGACCTACAGGTATAAATTGTCTGTAAGGTACCATACCAGAGAAAAATTTTTATTTCAAAATAGAACTAAACTCTGAGATTAAAATAAGTTGATAAATTCCAGAGCCCTCATACTGCCATGAAGGAAAATGATGCTACATATTCAGTCTGGGAAAGGCTAAATTAGCCAACACTCCCCCAGCAGGTCACTCTCTGTCCTCCATTTGGCAGAGATTCCTTCCTGTATTATATATACCTGGAGATAAGAACAACCACTTCATGTTCAACACTATATTTTCTTTCCTAGATCAACATGCATATAAATGTTCTAGATACTTAATTTTTTTTTCCAGCCATATCACATGGCTTGTGGGCTCTCAATTCCCTGACCAGGGATTTAACATAGGTCACTGTAGTGAAAAGCCCAGAATCCTAACCATTAGGCAACCAGAGAACTCCCACTAGATAAACTGAAAACCACCAATGCTGTAAGAATCATAAGAAATTGGGAAAAAATGACAATAGAAAGTTTTATCATTCCTTAAAAAATGAATAGTTTTCATGGATGATAGTTTACTTGATTCACTCATTTTGTTACATTCCCTATTACTCTTCAGCTATGAACCTGTGTATTAAAATGCCAAAATGAGTAAGGATTTCTTATAACTTTAAAAAGAGAAATGCCAGATTCTGCTAGCCTCCTTTATTCATTTATTTGTAAGAACAAGGTCTGCCTTCATCATGTCAATTAAGCACCAAACAAATTGGTGGGCACAATCTCTTCTGAAACTGTCCAACCTTCTGTAAGAGTGACTAGCTATTCTAAGAAGAAAACAATTTTTACTGAAATCAGACTGGTTCAGGTTAAATATGGTACCACAGGTAAAGAAGAAAACAAATAACAATAGATCTTGAAACATAAAAAGGAGAAAACATCTTACACTGGAAGGAATGTCAGTTTGTCATATTCCAACCAGAAAGTAATTTTGAAACCAGACTTCATTTATATCAGAGAAACAAAAATACATTCCCCAGGTTTTAGTAAATATATATTCTTAACCTTATCTTAATCCTTGAAAATCACTGCCTAGTCACACACAGAGAAACACTAAAAACTGTAGCATGAGAAAGAAAAGTATCTCACCACTCTAAGTTTCATAAAAAGTCTAAACTTCAATCTCATCTCATCTCTAAGAGCTTCAGATGAGCATAACACAGTTCACTATGTTGTTTATATTAACCAACTTTTATAAAAAGTGATTCATATCTCAAAGGTTTTTTCTTTTTTAAGGTCTAGTTCTCCTGGGCCAAATGAGATACAACAGAAAACAACATACAGAAATTCAGAATTCTTTGTATCCATCTTATACCATGTCTTCTGAGGTTTTAGCAGACTCCCAAATCTCATGCAAAACAAGATCCTGGTGGTATTCTCCGATTCTAGAAGATTTTCTTAGGCAAGCAAGATTGGAAAACCAACAGTTGAGTCGTACATGTATGCTGCTACTGGGGTAAGGCAGAAATTGATGAAGATTTATTAAAGTAATAATGCTCTTTGTTGTCACGGGCATGGAAATGGGCACTGCTGGTGGGAGTCTAGCAGGTTTTTATGAAAGAAAAAAAGAGATACTAGGGGGAAAAGTTTTAAAATTATGCATACTCTGAGGCATCAATTCCACTTCTAGAAATAAAAGATGTGCATAAAGACTTATCTACAACTCTAAAAGATATATGCACCCTAACGTTCATAGCAGCATTATTTATAATTGCCAAGATACTGAAATAACCTAAGTGTCCGTAATAGACAAACAGATAAAGAAGATATGGTATATATATATAATGTGGTACAGATATACTAAGCCAAAAAAAAAAAGAATAAAATTTTGTCATTTGCAGCAATATGAATGGATTTGGAGGGCATTACACTATGTGAAAACATGCTATGAAAAACACATTATGCCATCATTAAATGTTATACCATCATTAAAACTAAAAGTCATTGGACATTTAGCCCAGAAAATGGAAATTTATGTTCACACAAAAACATGTACACAAATGTTCATAGCAGCTTTATTCAAAATAGCCCCTAACTGGAAATAACCCAAATATCCAGTCAGCTGAGAAATGGATAAATAAAATGTGATATATCCAAATAATGGAATACTATTTAGCAATAAACAACAAACTATTGATATGTGTAACAACTTGGATAAATCTTCAGGGAATTAGGTTAATGGAAAAAGCCAATTCTGAAAGGTCACATACTATATCATTCTTGTATACACTGCATTCTTGAAAAGACTAAATTACAAAAAGGGAGAACAGATGAGGGTGCCAGGGGTCAGGGTGGAGGCCATAAAAGGTGTGTATGGCTATAAAAGGGCAACAAGAAGAATCCTAGTGATAGCAATGTCCTATAGCTCGAATGTATCAATGTTAGTAACTTGCCTGTGGGTACCAGAATTTTGCAAGATATCGCCATTTGGGGAATCTGGGGATGGCATATGGAATCTCTCTGTATTATTTCTTACAACTGCATGTGAGTCTACAATTATTTCAAAATAATATGTTTAATTTTTAAAGTCATTAACAATTGTTAATGATATGGAAAAGTTTCCATAAATCCCACTCCCTTTATGAAAACTGACGAAGACATCAAACCAGGTTTTAAGGCCATAGGTATAATAATACACAATACTAACCAGCCAAACAATAAAAAATAAGCACAATAAAAGGTTAACAATAAACCACAGAATCATAGGTGGTTTTTATTTTCTTTGTTTTTGCAATCTGCAGCTTTTACATTTTCATCAGTGAACACAAATATTTTAATAATGAAAGAAAATATTCAGCACCAATTCATGTTAAGCTTGTCAGTAGTCTCTTAAAAGTGAATGACTTTAAAAAACTGCAAATATGTATGGTGATGGATATTAACTAAACTTATTGTGGTTGCACTTAAAAATAATATACACATATAAAATCATTACATTATACACCTAAAACTAATACACTGTTATATGTCTACCATATCTCAATAAGAAAGAAAGAAAAACATAAAGTAAATGGCTTACTTCTCAGAAGTCTTGAAAGACAAATATCTAGAGGCAAATGTTGCTGGGCAGCAACTCAATCTTTTGCTCAAATGGAGGGCTGGTATAGCCAGGTGGATCTTTTAGGAAAGAACCATCTATGCAACATCTTTTTGCTGGAAAGTGGTTACATTCTGGAAGAAAACCTGAAATGGGACGATCTACATCCAGTCAAGAATAAATGGGACGGAAAGAAGGGATGGAATTTGTCTGAAGAAAGGGTATAAGCCTTAACAGAAAGAACTATATGGTGGATGTGGAGCAAAGCCTACTTCTCAGATACTTACTCTAAAGCATTGCTAAGTTTGTAAATCAGAGTTTAATGGACTAAAATTTGTCACTGGCTTGTTCCCCCACCCCCGCCCCCCAAGGAAGGTGGAAGAGGGTTTTACAAAACTAAGCCCACTGAAATACGGTCAAAAATATTAATGAACTCAGGAAAGTCTTCTGTGACAGTTAACCAAGAAAAAAGACCAACTCTGTAGTAGAAAAGACCATCTTTGTAGAAGCACAAAATCCCCATCAAATTCCAGGGCAAGGCATACACCACATAAAGGATCATTATGAGAAGCCTTATAAAAGCCTATAATTCTAAAATATTTAGGCTTTCTTTTTTAAATTCAATTTATGTATTTATTTAGGCTGTGCTGGGTCTTCACTGCTGCACTGGCTTTTTTCTAGTTGCAGTGTGTGGGCTTCTTGTTGCAGTGGCTTCTCCTGTTGCGGAGCGCGGGCCTTACAGCATGCGAGATTCAGTAGTTGTGGCTTCTGGGTTCTAGAGCACAGGCTCAATAGTTGTGGTGCATGGGCTTAAACACTCTGCAGCATGCGGAATCTTCTTGGATCAGGGATCAAACCTGTGTCTCCTGCATTGGCAGGTGGATTCTTTACCACTGAGCCATCAGGGAAGCCCTATACTACTTTCTAAATCAAACAGTAAACACCATTCAAAATAGGGAAAATAACTGTATTCAAAACATAAATCTACAAATTCCAGTTGTGATAAGTACACAGATACTCACATACACACAATTCTAGACATAGCTGAGAGCATACAGATGTATAGAAATAAAATATTTGGGGGAGGGGTCCTAACTTAAATGGAATTTGTAACCTGTTGCATGAAAATGACATAAATCTTAATCATGTTGAATTGATTCATGGTGCTTTTCAGGTTTACTATATCCTTTTACTTTCTGTATATTCATTCTATTAGTTTTGAGAGTCTGATACTGAAACTTCAATTAAAAATCTTGATTTATCTACATAAAAAACTACTTGCTACATATAGTGGAATTACATGTAACTTTGTTCTGTATTTTCCAAGTCTCCTGTAAATGTGTTATCATACTTCCATAATTTAAATACTAAAAAAAGAGAAAAAAATATTTGGGGGTCCTAAAATAAGCTTAAAATAATACCTAAAAGGATTATACTTTTTATATAAAATTGCCCTGTTTAAAAGAAAATCCCTATTTAAAACGCTTATGTTTTAAAGAACATTCCTAAGCCTTTTTCAGTTCAGAGGGTCATTTACTTATTAACTGGAATAATAACAGGGTAAAAGGAAGATGGAGGGCAAGGAATAAAAAAACACCCTGCTCTTGCAAAGTTATTCTGATCCAGGAATATGCAGACAGATGTCATTCAACTTTCTAATAAACTCAGTTTACATCTCAAGTTTCTTATATAATAACTGTTAATAATCTTTCTATTAATTACACCTAAAAAAAGAAAAGGAGAGAAAAAGAACATACACAGAGGAGACTTTGAGACACCTCTCCCTGGCCATTTTAGTGAAAAGCCAAGAGTAAAACCAGTTATCATAACTTCTTTCGATAGAGCAAAGAGAGGGCCTCTGCCCTAGGTGGGAGTTTTCCAGTCATTACCAGGTTGCAGTGAAATGAACAGAGACTATCAACGATCTTCATCTCGCTATACAAGTCTGGCTGGCATTCCTGGAAGCCATTTGTCTGCCAAACCAATTCCATGAATGGGAGCCTTCCCAGAACATATTCAGAATTCTTGCCCTAAATCTCTGTTTCCATGATGGTGAATTTCCAGTAAGTCAATCTCCATAAAATGTGTAACACTCCTCCCCCAGCCCACCCCCAAATCTGGACAGCCCCAAACCTTTGGAATTGTGCTTCTGACTCATGGTGTACTTCACAACTTTGCTCAAGAGTCGGTTCTAGATTTTTTTCTCCTCTTTCCCAGTAGTCCCAGCACAAACAGTTGGTTCAGAGCATGGCCAGTGTGTCTCAGTGGCTTTTTTTTTGGACATCCTGCTTGCGGTTGCCTTGGTTCAGTTTATCACTCAGCAACTGCTTGGTAATCCCCTGTCATCCCCACCGTGAATGTGCACATCAACAGAGGTGGGGAGCAGATGTGTCAGCAGAACCGAGCCAATCCCTTCCTCCTCTGAAGGCTGAGGTGACATAAGCGAAGATGAAGAAACCACTGAAGAACACAATTCTAGGGCAAAAAGACTGTTTCAAACTGAGAGAAGCAAGGTGGTAGGGGGAGGTCCTTCACTAAACTGGGGGAGACAGAAGACAGGAGGGTCCAGAGGAAGGCAAGAATTAAACCAGAGAGAACCCACAATACTGTATTATTATGAATTGCATGGGAACCAGATCCTTAGAGAGAGACACAAGCCTCACCAAGTATTTGGGAACCTAAAAACTGCACGAAACAAATTATGTCTCTATATTTTATTAAGTTTTTTCTTGCTTGCTTTAGCTTGAAGGTTCACAAATTCTAGCTTAGAATTTATGGGTTTGGAAGAGGTTATTTAACAAATACGGCTGACTAGAAGTAGTTTCAGCAAAGAAAGAAGACTCACTAACTTGAAAAAAATAAAAATAAAAGCCAAAGCACAGATCCTAGTTTTAGAACCTCTTTAGTACTGTAGTAGGTGGAATGTGATGGACTCTGTGATACACCTCAAAAGCCAGGCAGACCTAAGTGCTTATTAAAAATTAGAAGAAACATGAAGTTTGTTCCCAAAATAGCTCTCCAGCTACCACACATGGTACAGCTGGACTCAGCCACATAGAGGTCTACGGTATGAGCCATCAAAGTGTATTAATACTGCAGAATATGTTTAAAAAAACATATCAAAACCATGGGGCACCTAACCAAGTGAATGCTAGGCTCAGGAGACTGATAACACAGGACAACAGGCATAGCAGAATCAAAGCGCCCTTTGCCCTGTACTGCTGGCTTAAATTTAGCCCGCAGAATCCATAATTTCACATAATCATTATCCAGAATGGTATGAATACCACAAGGCAGCAAGGAGACGTCCTGATCTCATTAAACACATCACAATCATTTTGTTTAAGAAGAAACAATTTGTCTTAAGCTAGCATCCTCACAGCTGAAAAGGAAAATCCCTTTTACACCTGGAGACGTAATTTTGTTCTACCTCCGCGTATTACCTGGTCTCAGACTGGTGGGCTTCTGGATTTAACGGGTGACATCATTTCTGACAGCTCAACTGGACACTCTCAGGTCTGCTCTCCTTTTTTTTTCCCTGTCCCTGGTAGGAACTCACGCAACTTCTGGGCTGTGTACCTCTCGACACAGTCCAACAGCATCACTCACATTCTTGCACATCCTGCTTTGGGCCACGGGAAGACACAGCCGCACGGCCTACTTGTGGTCTCACTTAGCTTCTGCCACCTCCACAGTGATATTTTCTAATCTCCGGGGATTTCTTTCTGCTTATTGTGGGTACAGGATATCATCCACACCTCAGAGAGGACAAGTTTCTCTAACCTGGTATTTCATTTCCTAACGTGTGTTCTGCTGAAAACTGTTTTCTGCAGAAAGCATTCCCTGGACCTAAAACTGGGAGATGCTGGATTAAACTGTGTAAAACAGGTTCTTTACTGCAGGACTCCTCAGGGACATGAGCCAGAAGATATGCATCTTCAAGACTCTAAAGGGTGATAGTATATTAAGCGTTTTCCAAGTTCATCTAACCACAAATCTTATAAGAAACAGTATGTGTGATCATGCTAGGGTTTTAGAGTCTCCCAAACACTCTACGATTTTGCCTCTGGACAGGTGCACGGTGACCTCCTCTTTCCCCTGAATAGTCCTGCTCAGCACTCCTATCTTGGACTCTCACTTCCTGCTTAAACTTTCCCACCCTCTCACAAACAAACATTTTGCTTCCCTGCTTACAAAACATACTTGAGATGTTCATCACTCATCAACTCATAACTCTTCCAAGTAATCTGGACATAGGTTTTCTTTCCCCTGTATATCCAAGTCCACATTCCTACTTTTACTTTGAGCAGTATTTTTTTTTAATTAGGGAATTAAACAGAAGTCCATGGATGGGATTTAGAGCATAAATAAGCTCCTAAAATTATATGCAAATCACATGCAAAATGTCTTATGTAACCACATTTTTCTGGACATAGGCAGTACAACTCTCTCAAAGGGGTCTGATAATAACACATAAATAATAGCAAAAATTTTATTATAAAAATATTTTCAATGCTATGGGATAATGGAATGGAGAGGAGACACATAGAAAACAGAGCAATTGACCTTTTTGGTAAAATAATACATACTGACAGATTATAAGTTTAGGAAAAATTCTAAAAAGGGAATATTGTAGGAAGGAAAAACAAAATGGTAAGCTTAAACAAAAACGACAGGAGAAAAGAATCAGGGTCTAAAGCAAAGCTGGACAGAATGACAGGGAACCAGGCTGCCACCACTAAAATATTTCACTGGAATACTGAAACATACTATTGTTGCTGTTCAGTCACTCAGTCACGTCCGACTCTTTTGTGACTCCCATGAACTGCAGCACGCCAGACTTCCCTGTCCTTCACCACTTTCCAGAGCTTGCTCAAACTCATGTCTTGAGTAGGTGATGCCATCCAACCATCTCATCCTCTGTCATCCCCTTCTCCTGCCTTCAATCTTTCCCAGCATCAGGGTCTTTTCTAATGAGTTAGCTCTTTGCATCAGGTGGCCAAATTATTGGAGCTTCAGCCTCAGCATCAGTCCTTCCAAAGCAATATCCTATGCTTGACCCTACATATTTTGCAATAATGCAAAATCAATTTCCAACTGAACTATGAAGCTTATCACTAACAAGATAAAGTGGCAGCTTCCCTGATATCTCAGTTGGTAAAGAATCCGCCTGCAATGCAGGAGATCCCAGTTCGATTCCTGGGTTGGGAAGATCCCCTGGAGAGGGATAGGCCACCCACTCCAGTATTCTTGGGTTTCCCTTGTGGCTCAGCTGGTAAAGAATCTGCCTGCAATGCAGGAGACTTGGGTTTGATCCCTGGGTTGGGAAGATCCCATGGAGAAGGGAAAGGCTACCCACTCCAGTATTCTGGCCTGGAGAATTCCATGGACTATATAGTCCATGGGGTCGCAAAGAGTCAGACACGACTGAGCGACTTTCACTTTGGCATGATAACACCAGCAAGGCACTCATAACATGTGGTCTTACAGAGGTCATTATGATTTCATGTGTACACAAAAAGTTCCCTTAGATAGCAATTACTATAAACATAAAAACAGCTTTTATTATAAAGTCTCAGAAACAGGAGACGTAAGAAGGCAGATTCTATAAAGCTCCTGCTTTCATTATGCCTTTCTGTCCTGGAGTAAATAACTAATCTTCAGGAACTACATTAACAAACTTGCCCTCCCCTCTAGAAAGGCATGTTTCTAAGAGAAAACATCGAACAATGAAACAGCAAACGCATCCCCTGTACCCAATAGCTTTTTGTAGAGTTTTTTAATAATAAAAACATATGTGGTATTTCACATAAAACAATAACAATGCTTGGGAAGTAAATTCAATATAATAAGCACCAAAGATTTTCTATATCATTAGTTAAATTCTGCTCAAGTTGAAGAGTTAGAGCGGTGACAGTTATATTGAAAAGTATTTTCACCCTAACTCCTTCTTCAGAAATACTTCCAGTATTCAATCAGCATTCCACAGCACTACCTAAAAACACTCTATGTTCACATGTTTCATAAACTCAACAAAAATAAGCAGTAGGCTTTTGACCTCGCCAACTTGTGGCTTGACAAGGGTTTGCAAAATACAGCTGCTGGGAGCAGAGGGGAGTAGAAAAGATGGAAGTCATGCCTCTTAAAAAAAAAAAAAAAAAAAAATCTCTGCTTGAGAACAACATTAAAATACCAAAGGATAAACGGAACTCTTAGTTCTTGCCAGGGTTGTTTGGGGAACCACCATGAAAATACTCTGGATCACAAACATCTCTGCCAAAATCACGCATTTTCCCTGACACTATAGCCCACTAACCCACATTCTGAAATGGTTTCTATACAAAGGAAGGGGGAGACGCCCCACAAAACTGCTCAGGTGAAGCCCATTCTTATCTCACAGCACAAGGGCGTCAGGAGGTGGTTTGGAAAGAGCTGGGTTTTTGCCAGAGTCAACAAAACCAGATTTGGGGACGAGGGCCGCTTGTGCCAACCTATCCCAACTCAGTCACTGCGACAGGACAGCCAGGCCCTGAGGCCACTGGGGCGTGAGGAGGCATGGAAGACCAGGGTCCCCACCAGGGACACAGAGCCCGGCTCTGTCATCTGTATTCTTAAAGAGTTCGCAGCAGGAGAATGAAACCAGCAGGGCCAAGCCCACAGAAGAAGGGCTGTGATGGGGTGGTGGGGGCACAGAGGGAAATGGGGCCGAGGCCACCCACCTGACCCTAAGGCCAGGAGGCCAGTACCTTGATTCTATTAATAAGAAGCCAGAACTCCAGTAACTCTCCTGGAGTTTTCTTTATCTGGCTTTTAACCAGAGGGGCGTTTAGATAAGCTTTAGATTTTCTAACAACTCTCCTGAGAAGGGGAAGGAGGAGGGAGATAGGAATTCTTCCTTCTCTAAAGTTTCATAAACTTCATCTGCTTTATTTTGTGAACAAATAGCTCACACCCATATAAAAATCTCAAGTGGTCCCCATCAACTTGAAATTAATTTACCAACAACTTTTTGGGGAGGGAAAAACCAGAAAGAGTGAAGAGCATCTGCATACAGCTCTGCGCCATCTCTCTGCTCAGCTCTAGTCGTCCTAAGGAAGCCAGTTTACAGAAACACAAGCACACAACCAAAAGATGTCCAAGAGAAATACAGAAAAGAAAAAAAAATTTACCTTCCCCACCCCCAGCCCCAATTATTTAGCTCTCCTGGGCACAGCTTACCTTCTGACACAATCGTTTCTCATTCTTTCAAGCTCATCTATTTTAAAACAGTAAGATCTAAAATATCTGCACACCCTATTTCCCAATCAACATCTTTTGATAAACTAGGAAATAAAAGAACATCTTGTTACTATAATGCGTAATCCTCTCTTCTAAGAAAAAACACTTTAACCAATTCCAGCTAACATGATCCATTAAGAGCCAGCCTGTTCTTTCCTAAAGCCTAACTCTGATTATACATGGAGGACTCGAACTTTAAGAACAAACACTCAACAATGTTTCCAATACCTGGATGCTTCAAATTACCCACTAAATTATACATTCCTGAGCATGCATTCACTTCTCTGTGGACACACTAGACAAATAACCTCACTAACTTCTAATGGGATTGAGATTAAAGACCAGGTGCAGGGGGCAGGGAGCCATGAAAATGCTGAGGACCATCCTCCACCCCTTACCCACCGAATTACCACCCGTGCAACCATTCTCAACAAATGGCTTCTCAGAGACTCTAAAACCACAACAAATGTGCGCCCCTAGGCCCCAGCTGGGCCAGAAGCGGACTTCACAACATTCTCTTTTAAGTATTCACACAGAAGCTGAGGCAGGTGTGAGGCACCATGGCACAATTTTCTGAGGACACACACCCTCTTCCCACACACACACACTCACACTTCCACCACACCTCCATTCCACAGAACCACTAATGCTTAAAAGGCCGCCTACATGAAAAATAATTTCAGGGGAATTTAATACGTGTTCTTGCTGACGACTAACAAGGACTCTAAGTTCCCAAAAGGAAAGAATTTTCTAAAGCTCAAATCACAAAAACAGTGGGCAAGCAAAAGAGATGGGCAGCTTCTTAAGCAGTCATGAACACAGGAATAAATGAAGAACGTCAAAGCAAAGGGCCAGGCTTACTGTGCTGAAAAACTGGCCAATAGGCATGATTTGCTCCTCGAGCTGCACAAATTCCAATCATAGCCTTTCTAAACCTTCTCCTCTTTTTAAATCAATTTTATTGATGTATTATTTACATACCAAAACTGCACCCTTCTTCAGCAGTTAGATGAATTTTGACAAATGTATACACCAATGTAACCACCACAAAGATACAGTACAATTTTCATCTCCCCAGAAAGCTCCCTACGCCCTTTTCGCAGTCAATCTCCTATCTCCGTAGCCCCTGGTAATCACTGATTTGCTTTGTGTCACCATAGATGAATCTTGCCTTTTCTAGAACTTCATAATAAATGAAATCAAACAGCTTGCACTTTCTGTATGTTTGAAAATCATTCTTTTTTTTTAAATCAGTGGCTGTTCCTCTTTATTGCTGAGTAACACTCCTTTTGAATCAAGATACTACAATTATTCAAATTTTTAAAATAAAAAGGCAGCTGTGGTTAACTCTAAAAGGTACATAAAACTTCTTAAAATTCATTTTTTTTTAATTGAAGGATAATTGCTTTATAGAATTTTGTTGTTTTCTGTCAAACCATAAAACTTAAGAATACCATTATTTTCTTCTTTCAAAGTAATTGGAACCTGTAAGTAACTGAACTGTGGATCTCAAAACCTTTGGCTTCAGGAACACAGGTTTTGTTTCACATCCCTACACAATAATTTGTTCAATTAGATAGAAAGAAAAATGACAACCTGAGATTTTTGTTTACTGCCAGCTCAAGATGATATTTCAAGCTGCTGAAGAACTATGAGGAAACTGTATCCAAGCAAATTTTTATGTGCTGCTTCCTGAATGCCTGACCCAAAAGTGAACTTCAGGGCTATGTTTAATTTAGTTCTCATCCTTCTGCTTCTGCCTGATTATCGTCAGAATTTGGGGTTTCATGCTGACTCCTGAGTTACTTTACCACCAAAAGGATATGATGAGATTGCCTCAAGAAGTCCTGTTTAGAAAATAAACTAAAATATACCACTTAAACTGTGTTCAACCTAATTGCCTTAGAGACCCAGGTTTGATCGCTGGGTCAGGAAGATCCCCTGGAAAAGGGAATGGCTACCCACTCCAGTATTCTTGCTTGGAGAACTCCATGGACAGAAGAGCCTGGTGGGCTTTTAGTCCATGGGGTCGCAGAGAGTCAGACACGACTGTGGGACTAAGGCACTTTTAACTGTCCAAATCAGGAAGCCTATTACTATTTAGAGGAGAATACAGTTTGGGAAACATTGTTCTAACAGATGCAAAGAACATCCCTAGGAGGGCTGCCCAGCTGTAATGGGTATGGTTGTCCTGAATGTAAATGGATCACCCTTAGCCCCACTGTTGGGTACAATGTCAAAACCTGAGGTTCTAACAGAGCTCCCAGTAGTCCCAGCCACACCTGGGCTGGGAATGAGAAACTCTAATGCCCCAGAGGCAAAAGCAGATCTCTGTGTCCCCATCCCCAACTCCCTACCTGCACCTCAAGTAGGTCTTTATACTAATAACAGTCACAGAGGCAAGCAGCAACTTCTTTTAAAGGAAAATCGTGGAGTGAGAATTCAGCTTCCTGCCTACTCTGCTTAACCTACTAGCTGGGTGCTGAGTCCACTCCAAAGTGTGGGCCTCGATTTCTTCTATCGAAGGAAGAGGCTGGCCTAGAATGAGCTCTGTTACTTCCTCCAGTCTGAAAGCAGTAATATGAGTCTCATAAAAGAGCAATAATGTTGGGACTTTACTGGTGGTCCAGTGGCTAAGAATCCATGCTCCCAATGACCCCCTGCATGGAACCTGGAACCATCTCTGGTCAGAGAACTAGCTCCCATATGCTGCAACTAAAATGAGCTCTGTTACTTCCTCCAGTCTGAAAGCAGTAATATGAGTCTCATAAAAGAGCAATAATGTTGGGACTTTACTGGTGGTCCAGTGGCTAAGAATCCATGCTCCCAATGACCCCCTGCATGGAACCTGGAACCATCTCTGGTCAGAGAACTAGCTCCCATATGCTGCAACTAAAGATTCTTCATGCTACACTAGACCTGGTAGAGACAAAGAAATAAATCAACATTTAAAGGAAAAAGACAATAATGCCAAGATTAAGATGAGAAAAGCTGTACAATTTTTGAACCATGACAGAATTTGTAAACATGGCCATTCAAAATTCTGACAGAAACATAAGCCTCAATTCTTCATTCATAATTTTTGGCCAGTATAGTCTGTAAATAAGACTTTTGTCTATCTATTATCTCTTTCCTTTCCTCTAAAGTATTAATTACCCTGTCAAAAAAGGGGGGAGGGGTGTGATTTAAATTAAATCCTATTAATGAGCTGCAGTCTTCACATTTAACTTTATACGTTTATATGCCTGTTTTCGTCTGGAATATTAATGTTTAACAGCTTTTATTATGACTTATTGTATAGAAGATGATCTTCTTTAAGAATAAATCTCTAGAGGATGAAAAGTTCCCTGGGGGGAAGGGAATATATATATATATATATATATATATATATATATATATATATAAAACTTGATTTTGCAACAGTTTCAAACATGTGCAACATCTTTTTGCATTTTGATTATTCATGAAGTTGCAAAGGATCACCTAAGCTTGACTAACATTCAGTATGAAACAGTTTATACACTTGTAATTAGAAGGCTGTGTCTTAGAATCCACATTAGGCAACAGTGTATAATCCAAAAGCCCCTCAACTTTCCCATCAGCATCCAAGGAAAGCACTCCTTTTCTAAAGGTTAGTCACAGGATCCCATGCCATGCAGATGACCATGCAGCTGCAGCACGATCTACCTAGCCTGACTCCTCCTACTGCTCTGAAAGTTCACAGCTGCTAAAGCTAAGGATTCTGTGGGGGTTCGGCTGCAGGGGAGAGAGCCTCTGGGTCTTCTCTGGAATCTGGGGAAGGGGTGTGTAGCCAGGGTATAAAGCCTGCACTCGAAGAACAAAAGCCTGCCTTGCGGATGGAGCGCTTTCCAAGACAGTCAGGAACGGCAGGGCTGAGCGTGCTGGCAGGAGCACTCGTGTGCAGGCGCGCAGTCCTTCTTAGTACTCGATGTCCCAGCTACGAGAGGAAGTAAACAAGGGCCCCGGCTTGTGCATGCGACTATGTGACCCAGGCTGGCCAAGGCCCGGGTGGTCAAAACTCTTGACCCTCCAGGCAAGGGTGTTGACGTCACAGAGCTCCAGAATGTGGGCTGTGTGTAACCAGGAAAAAATTACAAAGGCCAGCTTAAATACAGCCTAGATTTCTCTCCACCGTTTAGATTTTCTTCTTTCAAAAACAGTAATTTTCTGAAGAAGTTCAGCAAAGCTGGAACATGGAAAGAGCTACATGTGGAATGGCCCGCAGGAATCGTACCAGGCACCGTGCATGGTGCCACCCCTTCTCCTCAAAATACAGCTCCATTGAACTACCCCAGCCCTACCAGACCCAAATAGGCTTAGCTATTTTACGTTAGCAAAGACCCTCAGAGATGTCCATTTTTAACTTCTCTACTGCAGAACCAACATCACAATGTTTACCTACAAAATATTAAGGAACTGAGATCCTGTCAGGACCTCTCATCAAAAATTGCCCGCATTCCTTCAATCTTACCCATTTTCCAGTCCTACCAGAGCAAACTACCTTTCTGGCTTTCACCCAGTTGCAGAGAATAAACCCAGCAGAGCAGAAAGCATCCTGCAGAGGCACTGCATGCAAGCACAAGGCACTGTCAAGCTGGTTTGTTTCTTCAGCCCAGACCACTGCCTCCCCGAGCCAGCAAGACACCACCTCTTCAGTCACCACTAAGGCAGTCTCGTGTGTCCCAACAGTCAGTTTCTTCTTAGCTTCTGCCTCTTGGGGAGGGAGAAAGCAAGAGGCTGGGAGAGCTGGGTCTGGGTCTCTGCACACACATCTTATTTTGTACAACACGTGCATTGCTATAAAGCTGACTCTAATTGCACTTCTGGAATCTGATTTTTTTTTAAATGTAACAGCTCATTAATTAAACAACTGTAATTGTACAACCTCAGTTATGTCTTTTTTGTAAATCTTAAGTTTTCATACAGTTCAGCTTTAAAAAAAATACTATGATATCCAGTCCATGGTCCATGCCAATGAATCAGCATGCTCACAAAGAGAGTGACACATGTCCCCCACAAATGTGGGGGAAAACCATGAGTAGACTTTTTTAAAATATATAGCTCTAAAGCAATTTACGTAGCTCACACTTCTCATCTCTACCTTTGCTGAACTTATCAATTTAAAGATTTATTTATTCTTAAATAAAACATCACAGGCAATGCAACTAGTTAGCAGACTGTCACAAGAACTTCAGAGCTTTTAACTCTGTTAAAGTAGCCTTAAGAAGCAGCTTCACTTTTAAATGGGACCTTACACTTAGAAGGCAAGTCCCTTTGGCCTTACTGCAAACAAGAGGTAACAGGACAGGCAGCTAGCCTAGTGAAAAGCTAGGGCAGGGAAGAGAATGGGAAGCCCTTCTCCAGCATGTGTCCCAGTTAATTGTGTTCCAAACTAGTAACAGTTTGGAAACACTGGTCTGAGTCATCTCAAAGTGCAGGAATCCTTAAGGTTTCTATAAAAATACTTGTGTGTCCTACGACGGACTTAATGTAACACGAGCAGGCAAGAAGAAAGTTCCAGGTTCTAGAACCAAATGTATTATCGGGCAAGTCAACTAAGTACAGATAACCTCAGAGAGAAATTAAACATTTCGTCAAGGGTTTCTGATGACAATGCAAAAGAAGGCGAGTACACTGTACTTTAAACAATGCCTTGTCTGTTTGCAGGAACATGGACTGGCCTAAAATGGAGGAGAGAAGGACAGCACCGAGGCCCAGCTTCCACTTCACAGGCAAACTGTGGAACTTGTGTGTGTGTGTGTGTTCGCACGCATGTGCATGCACACACACACACACATATTCATTTTTGTAAGAATTAGCATAATCTGTGTCCCACCGGTGGGCACACAGAGCTCTGAGCGCTGCCGGACACCCCACTCCCATTAGCCCCTGTATCTGATGCCTCCACATGGAGCCACAAGACTCCCATGAGTGGTCTGGGGACCAACTCTGCCCAGAGAAACACAGTCTCAGGGTCCCTTTATCTGTCACCTGGAGGATGATTCCAGCCCCGAGCAACTGTTCTAAGTAACAGGGGCCTCCGACAAAGGAGGGGAAACTAGGAGGCGGAGCAGGCAGGCTAGGTATTCCTCCACTGCCACTCAGGAGCCAGCTGGGCTGGGCCCACTGGGTGCACCAAACACCACTGGACCCAGCTGGGGCAGACCCACCCCGAGCTTCAGATTCTTCAGCAACTAAAAAAGGAATCGTCTTATCTTCAGGTTTATCCGCAGGATGGTGCTCAATAAACTAACACACTCTCCTTGCTGACTTCCTGGCCCTTCCCTGAGACATCGTGAAAACCAATCTGGTTTCACAACCCAAATCCTGGTGGAAGCCAGACACCCCACCACATTGAGCTAAACAACAGCTGACCCCTAACATTCCCCTTCTGCTGAGCCCTGGACTTCCTGGTAGACACAATTCCTTATGCAAAGGCATTCACCTTCAGCCACATTGTCTCATTCCTCAGTTTCCCTACAAGCCTCAGTTTCTGCCCTGGGCTGCTCCAAGACCTTTCCCAAAGAACCTGATTCACACTGCTTCGTCTGTGCAAGTCCCAGTTGCTCCCTAGGTCTGGAGCCACACACACCCAACCAAACTCCTGACATGTCAGAAACGGATTTACAAGGCTAGATAGACAGACAAAATACAATGAGGAGAGAACGCTCAGACTGGCTCACGAGAACCAAGTCCCAAATAGGAGCGTGTCACCCATTAGACCAGTGTTCTCTTTATGATGTCCTAGGAGGGAAAAGTTCCTCAATAACAGAAAAGGCCATGCCTCTTCTGTGAAACTGATCTGTTTTTATTTACAGGCAATTACAAATCTGGAAGCTAGTCTTATGTCCCTCTTCCCTTCAGCTGCTGTGAAACTCAAGAGCCAGATCTGTGGGCTAACTCAGCACCTGTCGACTACTGTATTGTCCTCTGGCCTCAGGTTTTATCCCTTCACACTGCATGTGTCTTTCTAAGTTGCCGCTGTGGTACAGAGGAGCATAAACAAACTTTCATTTGAAATTAACACCTTAAGGGAAAGGTGGTCTTTACTTTTCCGCAGGTTTGAGTCCACCTAGGAACAGCAGACTGATGTCTGTTTTTAGACCAGCAATAATAAAGCACGGAGCCTCTTAAGAATGTGGGATGGAAATGAGGTAGAAGCAAACTCAGGCCTGTGCCCCTCACTTCTCTTCCAGGTACCCCTGAAGGATGCATGAAGGCAGCAGCCTGTACAAGGGGTACGGATGCCTGGGGCGGCACACCCTACCACTCTGTGCAAGCCAACGTGGGATGATACCATTTCCAGTGCGTATTTAAAGCAGTTTAGATTTTCACTGTAGACTAATAGAATTGTAATAACAGTAGCTTTCCCTAAGTTGCCCTTAGAAGCACTCTAATGGGAGGTAAAAGGCATCTCTAAAATGGGGAGAGCACACGGAACACCTTGCAGAGGCTCTCTGTCGTGCTGGCGAAAAGAACACAGCAGCTCCCCGACTGAAGCACCGAGCAGGGCACGGGGCGCTCCCAGAGGGCGGAGGAGCCATGCATGCGCTGCCAGCGGCTCCAGATCCAACAGTCAGCAACTGGTCCCCAAGCCGGGGGGCCCACGGACCCCATCCCACTCTGAGATTGGTCAAGCTTCGACAGGCACTTTCAGCAGAATTCAGACTCCAGATGGGAAACCTTTGCTCCATGGGAGCCGGGAAAATACGATAGCAAAGATCCTTCATGGTGTGGAGACTCTGCAGATAGCAATTCCTGGCAGCAAAGCATAAGTCAAAGCTGTAGGCACATGAATTTAACTTCCTGTTCAAAGGGAGCAGCTCTATGACCCTGTGCAGGCTACCATGTATCAATTTCATCACTAACCAAACAGAATAAAGAGTCCTGCCTTTCACCTCCCATCAGAATGCTTCTGAGGCTATTCAGGGCTCCTTAGGAGAAGCTATCATTATTATTATTCTATTAGTCTACAACCTCCTAGGTTTTAGCCAAATGAAAATCTAAACCACTTTTAAAGTACACGTTGGACTCAGTACCATCTGAAATTGGCCCTGCGTCCTAGTAAATGTGAGTTTCCAGATGGCACAATTCTAGATGAAATCATCAAAAGACTACGTAAGTGCTGCGTATTATCGTGCGCCTTCCACTCATCAATTCACCCAACACTCGGCACTTTAGGGGTGAGCCGAGGTACCTCCTTTACAAAAAGCAGACTCAGTCTTCTCTTGGGGCTACACAAACAAATAGCCAAGCCAAAACAAGAGGAAGAACTCCCTCCCCCATACCCTGTTATCTGTCAAGTGGGTCTGTGTTCTATCACTTTTCCTTGAGGGCTGCAAAAGTTGTGCAAGAGTTCTTTGATGACTGTAATACTTTTATCAACGAATGAAAGTGAACTCCAACACAATGCACTGTGAGAAGTTTCATTATCAGAGGTGAAAGTGAACTCCAACGCAATGCACTGTGAGAAGTTTCATTATCAGAGGTGGAGATAATGAAGGATGGGCAGAAATACAAGCCGGGATGCAGAGCTCAGCAAGACTGCCTTATTTTCCAGGTGAGACAGACTCTGGGCCCAGAGGGGCCTTGCTCAGTGCTGCCTCAGCAGACAAAGGTCAGCATCCTGTGCACATCCCTGTCATTCAGCCGACCAGACACTCACTAAGACGGTGCCCACTTACTTCTACAACCATCGCAGTCATCCACACATCACCCTGTTGGCCGAGTGACAGCAGATGAATGAATAATCATGGCTGCAACTCATCTCCTGTCCCCAAAGGACCATGTCGTGTGAGCCCTGGGTAAGACCTAGACCCTGGTGCAAGCTACAGAAGCCAGTACCACTGCCACCAACCTGCTGGGGAGGGACCAGAGCTTCCAAAAACTTGTGTGGCTGGAAAATCTTACGTTCACGTGAGGTTTAGTCAGATAATTTGCTATATTTTTAGTTCACCTTTAAGGCACATATGGATTCCTTCACCACATTAGAAATCCTATTTGCTACAGACCTGTAAATAATCAGCACCAGGTCTGAGAGTTCCTGGTAACATTAAAAGTAACTAGAAGTGGCACTCTTCCTCTCAATGCCAAAGCCGAAGAAACTGCTTGTTTCAAAGACTACCAAATTTCTCCAGTGCCTACAAAAGAGCTTAAACATTATCAATCAGACTTTAATAGTTACAGAAAGCTGCTTTGGGGACTTAATTCTCAATAAAAGACTCCCAAGTCTACCCAAAAGATGTAATGTACAGGCTGCCCGGCACTAAGACCAATGGAACCACGAATATTCCTTGGAGCGATTCGCTGCCAATTAAAACCACTGACCCAGGCAGCAGTACCCACTCCTCCCGCACAAAGTAACTAATTCTTGGAAACATTACATGCAGTGCAACTCTTTCCCATAGTCACACACCTCCAAGTTACAAGCACTTAAGAAAACTTAGGCCCCACCACTCTGGATTACACAGCTGCCACCAGGCCGTCATTCTTCAAGGCCCGGAGGTCTATGAGCAGCATTTTGGCTGCCCAAGGGTCTCCCACGGGTGCACTTCCACAGAACGCCTCCACACTGGCTCCACCTTGCTCCTCCCTGGAGAATAAACAGTGTAGGGCTGTCTGAAATGAGGCATCTGTCCAGGCACGTATCAGCCGGTGCAGACCCTCGTGAGATGGTGGGGCAGGTCATCCTCTGTAAAAATGACTGAGCTGACCACTGAGGCAGCTCACAACTAAGAGTGGCCTCCCTGCGTGCTTTGTATCTCTCACCCTCAATTTCCTCCTCCAGAAAATACAGGGAGAGATCAGACAACATCCGAGGCATTCAGTCCTGGAAGTCAGAGGTTCCAGCATCAATTTAGCATCAGTTTGTTTCTCAGATTAGTCCTTTCTCTAGAAAATCCCTAAGGAAGCAGGGTCCAGGTGAGATGAACAGGGCAATGCTGGGTACATAATGCGGGGGTGCCAGAAGGGTGGTCTAGCTACCAAGAGTCAGGAGTAAAGGGCTGGCAGATGTGGAGTCCGTCACACCTCACACAGGGCTGGAGAACAGAATCGAGGGCTGGACTGATCTACTGCACTGTTGGTTTTTTTGGTTCCTATATGAATATCCAGGAAGAAGGGGAAAACGAAATATCGAAAGTCCGTCCTAAAAACTCTCTCGTCAAAAAAGAAATAATCCCATTCCATAACATCTTCTGAAGGAGTCACTCACCATCTACATGATGAAAACCTTAACTAGAAAGTATGAGGTTAAATAGGATAAATGCATTACCTTACAAACACCTCCTGTGTTTTCTATTTACATGCAAAATGCAAATTTTTCATTTTAAACACTCCTTTTAAAAATATTACTAGTTCTACAATATTGTAATTAGCCTCCAATTAAAATAAGTAAATAAATTTTAAAAAATACATTACTAGTTCTGACTTCTTACAACTAGATATAAAGACTTCCACGTGACTTCTGGGATGAAAAACTATTTCCCTCCAGCACCTGGGGCTGGGTGTCGTGGCCTTTTTAGCACCTGCTTCCCCTCCACCCCCGGAGAAGGCAATGGCACCCCACTCCAGTACTCTTGCCTGGAAAATCCCATGGATGGAGGGGCCTGGAAGGCTGCGGTCCATGGGGTCGCTGAGGGTCGGACATGACTGAGCGACTTCACTTTCACTTTTCACTTTCATGCATTGGAGAAGGAAATGGCAACCCACTCCAGTGTTCTTGCCTGGAGAATCCCAGGAACGGGGAAGCCTGGTGGGCTGCCGTCTATGGGGTCGCACAGAGTCGGACACGACTGAAGTGACTTAGCACTCCCCTCCACCCCTACTACCAGGAGAAGTCACAAGCCTACTGGGCCTGCCCCTCACATCTGGAAAACAAGATGTTTAGGATGAGCCCTGTGTTTAATCTAAATGAAGCTGGTACACACTTGCTTCTATGGCTAGGAAATAAATGGCCTATATCAAACCAATAAAGAAAGGTGATTTATCCTTTTTCCTGGGGCTGTGTGTGTATGTATAACTTCACTTAAATCTGCTTTGCAAGCAGTTTGGAGAAAACAGGCAGTCTGGAGAGGTCCCATCCCTAGGCCTAGTCACACTCCACAGGAGTGCAAGTCTTACAAGGCTTCTGTGCTCACTGTGGATGCTTGTCCACAAATACACACTCAAGTCTGTTCCTCTCAGGTTCTGAAAGAGTGACAAGCCAAGTGTAACACATCTGCCTCAACTTTAATAGAAGATCATGCAAACTCCCCCTCCTTCCTCTTTTAAACCAAACTGAGAGAGATGGTAGGAACAAACAGCCCAGTGAGATCTCAGGCAGTTCTATAAAATCAAAATCCCTAAAGCTTCAATTACTGGCTGTGGAGTTTATTTAGTCAATGCAGAGACGTGTTGATAGAGGTATCCCACCTCTATCCCTTTCCAATTGTATGGCTTTGGCTCTATCCATCAGTTTCCCCATCTTAAAGAAGAGCTAATATGTATAAATCCCACAGCAGTGTCTGGCACATAAATAAGTGTTCAATTAATAGCAGATTTTAGTTACAGCATGAAAATGATGCATCAACCTAAGGCTATGCCCACACACATCACATCCATTCACACCAGTACAACTCAAAGGTACAACTGTTGGGGGAGGGGGATAAAAACTTTCTAGCTTCACCTGCAACTTCTTCCATAGAAGTCAGGACTCAGGGGCCATATCCTCAAAACCAGAGGCCTCCATTACCACCTGGCAGAGGGAATTTCTGAAGAGGGGTTGAGCAGACCAACATCCCTTACTTCCATCTTCAGATCTGGGCCACTGGAGCTGAAGACTCACACCCCTCTGGTCCTTGGGTTGGGAGTCACGCCTTCTCCATGGCTGCCAGGCAGTCTTTTTCTTAGGAGCCTGGCTGGCCTGGCTGTTCCTTAAGGCACTGTACTCCTCTATAAATGCATCCTTAATATCAGGTGTTTTTTCCAACATACACCACCACCAGCCCACTCGCCGAACACGCAGGCAGCAGTCCATTCTTTAGGGAAACTAAAATGGAAGTGAACTAACATGTGTCTCTTCATCTGTGAGCAGCAGCCACTTTGGGAAGCATCCCCGCATGTGGGACACTCAGGTTTCCACCAGCTGACTAATGTGTGACTTCTTTAAAAGGCCTGAGCACTCTCCTGGAGTCCAACTTTGAATGCTGCTCACGGTGTTAAGGGCACCATATTCAGGACTCTCTGTCCAAACTCTGGCCCCAGACATAAGCCTCTCAACACAGCGTTCCCCACTGCTGCGTGAATCTTCTGATGTTCCAACAACTGAACCTGCCTTCTTGATCCTTCCCAAGAATCCTGGTGAATCTGAGGAAAGTAACTTGCCTGCCCTCCCCATTCCCAAGAAGAAAACCCAGATTACTGTGCCACTAAAGCTCAGCATCCAAGCTGAGTCATCTCGGGTAGAGCTTGATACAGAAAATGGTATCTACTCAACTGCAGAAAAATTGGTAATCCAAACTAATCCTATTTTTTTTAATGTGTCAGATATATGAGTATTTCTGAATCTCAGGCAACATTCTGAAGCAGCTGCTAAGCGGTCCTGCAATGAACTTCTAAGACCCGGCCAACCCCGTTCTTTGTACTATTTATATTCCTAAAGCCAATAGCTATGTTAGATACAGCTGATCGTGAGGCCCTGTTTAATGGATGACAGAATCCAATGATACTGACAAGCAGCGAATAGCTAGTTTGGTCTCTACCTAGCTTCACCTTGTGGTAGGAGAGGCCGAGATCCATGCCTCACCTCTACCTCAGCACGGAAGCAGCATCACTCTTCACTTCACTTGCCCTCTCACACTGATTACACCCAGCACATTTTAATCTTATCTCTCCTCCACATGTCCCATGTCTGTCTGTGGATGAGTCAGGCTGGTGTCTGATGCTGGTCTTAAACTAGGAACATTCCCCAAAGACCCAAACAAATAAGCATGGGAAAAGATCACCGAACAACAAGAACCCAACCTAAACACAGACCTCTGAACAGCGTATATGCACTAGGGTGAGCACGTGGCCTCCTCTGTGCACTGGAGCGGGTACTTTATTACTGTTGTCTGGGGGAGGGGAAAGGATTTCCCCCGTGGTTCAGTGGTAAAGAATTCTCCTGCAAAGCAGGGGCCAAAGGAGACGTGGCTTCGATCCCTGGGTCAGGAAGATCCCCTGGAGGAGGAAATGGCAACCCACTCCAGTATTTTTGCCTGGAGAATCCCATGGACAGAGGAGCCTGGTGGGCTACAGTCCATGGGGTCAGAGAGAGTCAGATGTGACTGAAGCAACTTGGCAGGAGGTGAGGGGGGGGTTGGTGACCTTGACCACACAGAAAGCTACACAGCAAATGAGGATCCGTGGAAAGTCTATTCTAGGGCCAAGAACTCTGTTACGTCTCCACAGATACCACTGCAAGCTCTCTGTTCATCTTTTTCAACTCTTATCAGGCCTCTGAAGTCAAGATGGCATGAAAAATTTGACTGTTGACTCCTAATCTGGACTCAGCGAATGGCTAAAAGCAGTGGTTCTCAAACTTGAGCTTGCAGCAGGATTACTTAGAAGCCTTGTGACAACACAGATTGCTGGGTCTAGAATGTCTGAGTCAGTATGTCTGAGGTGAGCCAAGAATGTGAATTTCCAGAAAGTTTCTAGGTGATGCTGCCGCTGTTGGTGTGGGGACCGTGCTTTGAGAAGCACTAGCTTAATGCATCAGAACATGGTAGAACCCTCTAGTACATCAGATTAGGCTGCACAAAAGAGGAAGAGTGAGTTTATCTGTCTCAGACTTCAAGAATGATACCATAACTTGAACTATCTTCTTACAAACTCCCTAACACTTAAAAATTAGTTAAATAGGGTCCAGTGGAGGCTAGAAAAACAAGTGGGAGATGGAAAACTTTAAAGAAACCACATTCATTTACACAAAAGAAAGTAGAGAAGAAATCCTAGTTAAGCTCAGTTTATTAAATAATGATGCCCTTGTCTTAGAAGTCAACTGTTCTCTTAGATCCCAATTTGACAGCACTCCTCCCTTTTTATATGGAACTTTCAGGGAGTAAACTCACCTTGTAACCTCCCCACAGAGGAGAGGGTGGAATTAGACGTAAAAGTCATCACTAAATTGGCTGATAACTTCCACAGTCAAAATCTCTCATTTTTTTCTAAAGCAATGTTCTCAACCCTAACTGCCCACCATAACTATCCGGGAGCTTTAAAAAATATAGATGCCCAGGCCCTACATCGAGAGATTCTAACCTAAATGATTTCAGACTGGACCTAGACGGCAGTGTTTTTAAAAGCTCCCTGTGATTCTCAAATACAGCCAAGGTTGGAAACCACTGATGCAGGAGAAAGGTCCCAGAGAGATCATGGGTGATGGGAAAGAGGGAAGAAGGACAGGAAGACCTCTTCAGCAAATGTCTAATGACACAAAACAGGAAAGAATGGGACAGCAGCTGGGAGCAATCAGGACAAGTGAAACTGGGGCGCTTAGATTCTGAGACGGCCTAAGGCTCAACCCAACACCGGCAGTCTCAGGTTCAAAAAGCAGAAACAGCTAGACAATCAAGGAAGTGCCCTCACTGGTCAAAGACAAGGCTGCAGTCCAGAGGAAATACCAGGAAACCCTTTTTTAAAAGTGTACTATTTTTTTCAGAAAAGCTAATGAATAACTGAACTTGAGGCAAAGAGCTTTAACGTCTCACAAGGTCCAACTTTGAAATCATTTGCCTGAAAAACAATAAAATGTATCCTTGAGCAAAATTAAATTTTTTTTTTCCCAAAAGGGTGGCAAGAGGGAAGAGATGACAGCAGTAACTCTCAGAGCCCACGGTAATCAAAATTATCTCCCCAGTAACCACACTGACAAGTGAGTATTCAAAGTTGTAAAATCATGTGATGCAAATGATAAAACCAAGATAGAGTTATTTTCTTCTCTTCCTTCTTGACTAAGCACAGAAGCATGAGGTAACAAGCTAGAAAAGACATATGAAAGCTTTATGATCCTGTTTAAGATAGAATGATGAACACAAAGCAGTTAGAAGAACGCAGTGTTGCTGGTCAGTGGACACAGCAGGAATCTCAGCTCAGGTAACACAGACAGAAGTCAGGTGAAAATTATCTGTGCTCACAGCAGGATAAACACTGGGAGCCCAGAGAGAAAAGCCCAGATGTTATCCCACTGTGTTAACAGTTAAAACTTATCCATCAGTTTAAAGCCCTGATGTGATTAGAAAACCAAGATGTGGGGAAAATATACATCTTAAAAACGAGCATGGTAATTTCTGATAAAAACATTCATTTGTGAAGTCATTATGTTAAAAATCAATTTGGAGGATGGTAGTTTTCACTACCTCAAGTTGCTGTTGTTGCTAACTCAGTTGTGTCCGACTCTTGATGACCCCATGGACTGCAGCCTGCCAGGCTCCTCGGTCCATGGGATTTCCCAGGCAAGAATACTGGAGTGGGTTGCCATTTCCTTCTCTAGGGGATCTTCCTGACCCAGGGATTGACGCTGTGTCTCCTGCATTGGCAGGCGGGTTCTTTGTGGCTGAGCACCAGGGAGCCCATAACACCACAAGTTAGCTCTCCTAATTTGACACATGGTGCTTTACTTAATTCAGTACTCCTCCTCCTCCAAGTCGCTTCAGTCGTGTTTGACTCTGTGCGACCCCATAGACGGCAGGCCACCAGGCTCCCCGGTCCATGGGATTTTCCAGGCAAGAGTACTGGAGTAGGGTGCCATTGCCTTCTCCAAATTCAGTACTGACTACCCACAAATTAACTCGGAGCATTCCCCGATATTATGAGATTATCAGAATAAATCCCTCACCTCCTCCCAAAGAACATCTACTAAAAGATACCTACAATCAGATGCCAGGGAATTCCCCTACAGTCCAGTAGGTAGGACTCCATGCTTTCACTGCTGAGGGCCCAGGGTTCAATCTCTGATAAGAGAACTAAGACCCAGTAAGCTGAGCGGCATAATCGGATGCCAAATTTCACCTTGGTGACTGACACGAAGGTTGACTGTGGTGAAGCCTAACATGTGGCCCAGATCACCTAGACTTCCAGCCTGGAAAAAAAGGATCTTTCATGTAAAGGAAGGAGACTAAACAGGACTGATTTAGAAAATTCAGTTCAGCACAGGGCACACATCTATTCAAAGAGGAGGCAGTAAGCTTATCTATACTGGACAGGGTTGGAGATAGAAGGCTTGATCGAGGCCACTCAAGAAACAGCATACTAGCTCACCTAGGAAGCTGCCTATCAGGAGCTTAAGAGCCCAACTGTGCTGAAGCAAGCACACTCACACCTGTGTCAGCCGGAAGACAACTCTGAAAGAATCGGGCCCATAACATTTCTAAGGCTCATTCTGGGTTTCTCAGGATTACACAAACGATGCCCCCCAAAATAACTGATCACTGTTCTTTAAAAAAATTCACAGGAATGTCTGGGGCTCAGTGTCAATTTTTACTTAAAAAAAAAAAAAATTACCTTGCTTAAAATGTAGTCTGTGGGCCATGGTTTATTTATAATCATAGGTATATTCATAAATGACAAATTAATGCTGTTAATTGGACTGTTCTAACAAATAGTGAATAAAGGCATGTTCCTTCTTATTCTACCAGCTGGGAAAAGAAGGGAAAAAAAAAAAAAAAACCAAGGTAATACAGACCAAGATGCAAACGTATGATGGGTGCGATTAACAAGTCCTTGATTGGAAACAAATGCTGACAGAAAACTCCAGACCAGCTATCACACACGGTAAAAATTCTAGAAAAAATAAACAGCAAAACTGACTTGTAAATTACGCTGAATTTCAAAAGAATTACCAACAAGAAGTTCTAATGGAAAGATGTCGAGAGAGTGTTTTTACTTTATGAGACCATTACAGCATTAGAGGTAAAACTGCATTAAAAAAAAAATTGAGTAAAATAGAAGTGAAAATTAAAAAGAGAAAGGAGAGGAAGGTGAGAGATGGCTTTAAATATCATTCAGCCAAACTTTATGTGAAATATGGAACTGAGGCAATTATTTAGATAATTTATGATGAAGGAACTATCATTTTTTAGAAATTATGACACTTTGGGGGAAAAAAAGCAGTTCTGAGATTTGAATTAGGTGAATTAATGGCTTAACTCTCCATTTGCTCTTTTTAATGTAATACCAATTTTCAAGGAGACATCTAAGAAGCTGTACTGGATATAATTCTATGCCCCCCTTCAACTTCAGGTTTATACCCAGAGTTGTATCTTTACAAGTCCACAAGGCCAAGGCCACCTTCTCTGTAACTGCCTTTGGCCCCACCACGCTCCCCACACCCGGGCCTCACTCAGTTATCAGGCAGAGCCCTTCTGCCTGCTCCACATTTATCACAGGGTTTCAGTCTATCTTCTGGACACTCTCCAGACACTACTCACCTATCTTTACTCTGAAACTGAGAGTTCTAAAATTTTTTCCAGCACACACATGGGATTAGCCTTCTGCAAGCTGTATTTTATCTCAGGGCACATGGGTGCTGTATTCCTGTGGCCAATTAAAACCATCATTTTAGGTCCAGTCATACATATTCTACCTTGAAGACAAAAGCAGTAAGTGCCTTAATAAGATAAATCCTTTAACCTGGCCAGCAGCTTGCATTTTGCAAGATTTTCTGTGTCTGTCTTGCTTTAAACCTGTTAGTAACTGCAATGGAAAGGGTCAACCACCTCACAAAATATGCTTAATACCTTTAATTTTGAGATCTCATTGGGCTTCGACCACACTTCTGCCACAAACCTTTTATAAATGTCTTTTTTTCCCTGAAATCCATCTTTCTTGGTGGTATTATCTCCATCCATCTACCTACCTGAAGCCTACAGAAGTACAGATATACCCTGTTCTCCCAAGGCAGAAATTTCTGAGAGATAATAGCCCAGCCCTAAGGATTTCCACACACTATAGTATCACTCTTTTTGTCCTGAACACTAGTACATTATCTGACCTATAGTAAACCATGGTTAAACAGTGGTTTACTAAAGCAGCATCCAAACAGAAATACAAATCCCCAAATTAAATTGCTCCACTAAGAGCCCAGGCACTGATTAGATTCTTAAAATTATTCACTCAGGCAAAATCAAGGGCAGGAGCCTAAATCATGGGTCTGTGTCTACTCCCCTCCAACACCGAGAGGTATCAGTTACCCCAAGTGAGCCACAGTCCAGAAGATAAACATTCAGGACAGCATTCTGAAAGATTTCCATCAGGACTGATGGTAATACATACAAAGAATGCGGCACACAGTAGCAACTTTTTCAATGGCAGCTATTTAATTTTATTGTTGTATTCACCCCCAGGCAAAGTCCCACCACACTCAGGAGGCAGCAAAGCGTAGCAGAAAACTGACGTTCAAAGAAACCTTCCTCTGAATCCCAAGCAATTAAATTTCTCTGAACCATTTTCTTGTCTCTAAATTGGGTTTATACTTAAATGCTTAACATGTAGGATCAATATTAGATGTAAAAAATCTACCTGAGTAATTGGCATATGATAGTGTTCAATAAATCATAGCTACTATTATTATTATAACTAGGCCTCAGAATATCTTGTGTCAACTCCTCTTTTTATCATAAAAACCAAACTGTGTTTCCAATTGATTTATAACCCTGGCTCCCTTTTCCCAAAATACTATTTTGAAATATGAGCATAAACAGATGCAATTCTAATTCTGAAATACTTCTGAACAATTCAACCCAAACACCTTCACGGAACCTAGAAAACACCTGTTGCTACCTGAATGAGGACTACCACTCTATGCTCCCTCAGGATGGCTGGGTTTTGTAGACATAAATGTATAGAGGGGATGGGAGCCTGAAGGCTCGAGTGTTGACACTTTGAAAGGGCCTGAACTAAGCACAGGAGGAACCAAGGAGACTCCAGAGACATTCTGATTACCCTTACTGCCACCATGGACGGCAGTGAACCTGATGGGGCGATACCTTCTCAAGCCTGACTGGGCTGGGGAAGAGAGAATTCTTCAACCTTCTTCCGCTGAGGACCCAGGCTGCTCCCTCCCTGAAAGACTACCACAGACCAAAGCTCTCAGCTAGACCTTGGCCTTAAACCTCAAGTCCACACTCCCCGAGTACAGCCATTCCACCAGCTTCACGAAATAGGCCACGAAGTAGAAAGTGAGTAAGAAGGGTGGGAGGCTTAGGAGCGAGCCCAAAATACACGCTAAACGGAGGGCGGAGGGCTCGCTGCAGCAGCTTGCACTGGGAAATCAGGGGAATTCACACCTCCCTTCTGTGCCTAACAGCAGGATGAAGAAGAAATTTAAGTTACCAGAAAGTAGCCTAGGAGTGATTACATTTTAATTTTAATCTAAATATAACTTTGGAGGGAGAGGGCAAAATGGGTGAAGCGGGTCAAGAGAGACAAACTTCCAATTACTAAGTCAGTCAGTCCTGGGGATGCAATATACAGCTTGGTGAATACAGTTAATACCTAGGTATCTGAAAGTTGCTCAGAGAGTAAATATTAAAAAGTTCTCAATATAAGAAAAAAAAAAAAGAAAAATGTTAACTAGACTTACAGTGATGATCATTTTGCAACATGTATAAATACCAAATCATTATGTTGTACACTTGACACTAATATTGTTATGTCAATTATATCTCAATTTTAAAAATAAAATAAAACCTTCTTTTCCTCTTCTGCAACCCTTCATGTTCCTCTCTTCCATCCCTGTGCGCCTATGTGTTTCCTAGGGCTACCATGACAAATTACTACAAACTCAGGGGCTTCAAACAATAAAAACGTATTCTCTTACAGTGCTGGAGGCTAGAAGTCCACATTCAAGGTGTGGGCAGCACCATGCTCCCTCTGAAGGCTGCAGCGGAGGGTCCTGCCCGGCCTCTGCCCAGCTTCTGGTGCCCCCAGCAATCTGGCACTCCCTGGCTTGTGACTGCACTGCTCCACCTTCTGCCGTGGCGTCACGCAGCCTCCTCATAAGGGCACCAGTCACTGGACCTAGGGCCCACATGAATCCAACATGACTCCACCTTAATGTAACTAACTACCTCCAGAAAGATCCTAGTCCCAAACAAGGTTACACTCTGAGGTTACAGGTGGACCTTAATGAGGGGGTTGGAGGGGTACTATTCAACCCACTAGAGCTCCCCAATTAAAATAAACTGCTACCACCAAAATACAGGCAACATGAAGAGTGTGACAAACTACAGAACACAGAACTACAGAATTTTAGATTACAAAACTGCAAAGCTGTCATCTCCAGTGGGTCCATGACTGCTAAATCTGAATTAAGAATAATGTAGGTTTTGCCTTTCTTTCACCTACAGGAAAATGACGTCTTGGGAAATATCAAGAGTCTCAATCAAAAGAGCACTAACACACAGAACCCACTGCTCTTGACACACTGCGGCGCGTGCTATCAGGTACAGATGAACGTTCACCTATGTTTTCAAGAGTGAAGCACTGCAGCTTCACTGGAAGCGGCTGATTCATGTGGATGTTTGGCAGAAACCAACAAAATGCTGTAAAGCAATTATCTTTCACTTAAACAATAAATTAAAAAAAAAAGTGAAGTAGCAAAAATATGTAAAGCAAAGGAGGAAATTTTTCAGTTCAAAAGGCTTTAATTATTTGAGGATGGGAATTAGACTATAAGTCTCAGAACACCGAAGTTCCTTTTTAAAAAAGTTATCTTAGGTTTTTAAACACTCTCTCCTCCAAATTATCCTTTTCTAACAATGACATAAGCCTACACACAAACACTCTGTATTACAGACCTTTTTTTTTTTTTTGGTGTTTTAACCAAGGTATTATTTTAGCTATGTGGGGAAAAGAACTTGAGATCAGTTTAAAGACATGTGCACTCCCTCTGCTGGCTCTAAATTTAAAGAAAATTCTCAATGGCTGCAAGAGCCAAGTTATTAATTTCACTAGACATCCAAAACACAAGAAAAAATACGATGTGGATTCTCCCACACATGCACACTCAAAAGTCTTCACAGAAATAAACAAGAAATGACAAAACACGTACTGAGAACTGTCGAAGGCGTCTGCTGGTATTATTATGGGCTCACTCCAGAGGAAAGCGAATGCATTTTGTTTGTCTGTGGCAGGGGCCACTTCCCACCTTAGCCTTCCCCCCTGCAAGTGAGCCACAGCTTCCTTGCTCTAAGCTCACCTCTCCATTGTAGAATGGGGGTGCATTTGGATACCCAGGCACGGTGAGCCCCCAGAAGATAAGCTGGCTTCTTCACCACACACAATCATGAGAGGACCAAATGAGTGCAAGTACCACAGGCCACCAGAAAACTTTATCTACTTTGTACCGTTATCTCATAGTAGGGACTGACACTGCAGGGAAAAAGTCTCAAGATTAAAATCTCCCAAAAAGGTCCAAGTGAAAATACACATTCTGGGGGGGCGGGGAAAGCCCAGCTTGAAGCACACTCCATACAGTTGTATTTCACCAGAAAGAAGTGATACGTCACAATATTCTACAGATGCTTTCTATTTTACTTCTTTTTCCAACTGGGGAAATTGTAATACTGAGAAATGGAAGTCGTTCGATCAAGAATAAAATGGTGAGAGATAGTGAGCCTGTCTGGACACTGATTTGATTAGAATTGGGGTCTTCCATGACAATCAGTAGCCAAAACACCTATTCAGAAAACCATCTCGGAAGAGAGGCAGACTGGCCCTGGACAGGTCTGGCTCAGACTGCTCACTATCTCTTCTCCTTCATCTGTGACTTACATTTACCAATCCATTATGTAAAACTTCAAGTACATCTGAGACTTACATCTGCAAATGCAGAACATTATGGACAACTTAATTTTACACCAGAGCTCTGCTTCTGAAGTGGATATGTAATATTTGGCGACTCTTTCTAGAAGTAATACTGATGCTGCATAAAGCGGGGTCCACACACACAAGGAAAACATGATTTCAACTTTCTTTTCAGGAAAGGTCATCCCAAGATGAGGTTTCTCTCCGTTTCTGTGATGGGTAACAGCTGGCTCTGATGAAGTTTTCAGGGACTTCTACACTAGGAAACAAGACACTGTAAGAAATGCCTTAGATAGTACAGCACCATTTCACAATTACATGACATCATATCGATACCAACACTAGGAGGTCTGCGCCACCTTCGTAGCTACAAGTATCCAAAAGATTCTACACATGACATCACTCCACTCCTGAGTCACATCATCCCCTTTCAGTATCACTGTCCCAGAACAAAGCTAAGCTCATGGGCTGAGGACAATCAGCCCAAAAGCAGCTCCAAGTTATCAGAAATGTTTTTGTCTGGTAGGTACCTTCCTTGCTTTCAAGGTTTTTACGCTGTTCTTGAGAATATATAGGAGTCACAGAAAAATGACAAAAGGAACAGACAGAAGTCAGGAGGTGGGCAGGGTAGGGCGACATTGAGAGAATAGGCTTTTCCAGCAAGGTGAGCTGAGAGTGCTGATAGAGAATGCAAAAAGAGAAACACAGCTACTCTCCTGCTAGCCAGCCAATCTAGAGGATGGGGGAGGGGAGCAGAGGAGAGAAAATGAAGTAAAGAGTTTGCAGAAATGGAGGCACTGGCTCGAACAGCTGTGAAACCACAATGGTTAGCAACAGACATTACAGAACAC
The DNA here is from genome assembly GCF_029378745.1 of Bos indicus. NCBI lineage: Eukaryota > Metazoa > Chordata > Mammalia > Artiodactyla > Bovidae > Bos > Bos indicus. Next base: position 41,876,516 of record NC_091768.1, read on the forward strand.
TGGTGCCCTGGGCTCACATGGACACATTAACTCCACCCCTGCTACTTGTGGGTCCCTGAGCTACTCACTCACATGCTCCTGCCTGTGTCCTCACTTGCAAAATGAAGTATTTAGATAATCCTTAAGACTTCATTTAGTTTTTAATTTGAGACAAGAAGTCATGCAGACAATTCGACTGCATCAAGGCTCTACATCCACTCCAAGAGGCTGGACCTATATCATGGCGCCACAAGACAGAACTGGGGACCCAAGGTGAGTCCAGGGCTACCAGCGTGCTCTATTTCCAGCTTCTCCCCAAAAGATCCAAACTACAGGAGCGTGTGACAGCGGCCCTGCATCTCCAAAGCAAGCTAAAAATTATGACCTGCAGAGAGCTAAAGGCCAGCTCCAAGCCAGGGCCCAGCATCCACTCTGCCATTTGCTGGTGACTTCGCAGAGAGCTGAAGCACTAAGGAAAGCAGAAGTACAGATGGGAAAAAGGCAAAGAGAAGGGGCAACGATGACAAGTTTACAGGGCACAGATTTGCATGTTTATTTTCTGTCTTCCCCCAAGAGAACACAAACTCCTGTGAACTGGAACCTTATCTGCCTTGTGCTACCACTACATCCCTGGGCCCGGCAGAACGCCCTGCACACTGCATGCCTTTGATAAATATTTGCTGAATGAATGAAATGGCATGAGATGCAAATGAGTAAAAAGGGTTTTCTCTTTTCAGTCTTTTACTCACTCACTGTGCACCAGCTGCACCGTCCACTGACACAACCCACCTGCGTGTATGTCATCCCCAGCTCTTTCACAGCAGCAGAAAGTCCAAGTGGCCCTCAGGGCTCCTCCGTTTGTGATACAGGAAAAAGTGAGGAGAAAAACGAGGAGTCAAAAATAGGATTGAGCCTGTTCCTCACAGACAAGACAAAAGAGTATGAAAACAAAATAAATTTCATTGTCTCCAGCCCAGGGAATCCAAAAACTGATCGACAAGGGGTAAGCTGGGTATCTCCTCAGAAGGCACTAGCTTCAACAGTCTTATCTTTGCATTCTTATAAAGATCTTTAGATGAACAGTGTCTGCTAAATTTTTGCAAATCAGGTAAACGATTTTTTTAGTGGGACAAGGCTTCTTCACAAATTTTCCAAATAAAAATACGTGCTTGTTTTAAGTAAGCATCATAAGTAGAGTATTAAAAAGTTTAACTACAGATGTTCTTCTATGGTATCATTCCCTTAAAATAGAACCCTCCCAAAAACTCCTAAAAATAAGTCTGCATAGTTTCATTTCATTTTCAAAGGAGGAGATAAACATATCAAAACAAACACTTAACTTCTTTTTAAAAGAGCCTCTCTGCTACATGGGGCTCACAGATCAAAGTCTAAAATGGCCAATTTCTTCACCTCATAGGTCGATGACACAGCTTTGAAAAAGAAGAAAAACAGTCCCCCTAGTGTACTGCCACTGTAGAAAGAGGAAGTATGTTAGTTGAGAATCACTGACGAAGACAGTACTGCCGAAGGAAATTACAAAACAGTATTTCAGCAACAGGGGCCAAGCTAAAGACAGATTCCTCATACAGCACAACCCTAACCGGCCCTTTAGTGAGTTAGTCCAAAAGGTGACTGGGGTCAAAATCAGAGCCCAGTATGAAACTATTATGCCTCTGTTGTTTTGAAATTGTTGAAAAAAATATTTTTAAACATCACACTTGCAGTTAAAATAACATCTTTTAAAAATACAGTATGGTGAAAAGGAACTGGGTGCATTCATCTAAAGAGCTAGAACTGTAAGGACGTGAGCAAGTATTATGTGGCAGGCCAGCCCTCATCTTTTAACCTTGGGAAGAATCGGTACGAGGACACATTCTCACATGAAGGAAGACTCGGTCACTTGCAGCAGCAGAAGTCCTCTCACATTTGTGAAGTTGTAGGAACCACCACAGAAACCCATAGCTGCCTAACGTTATTGTGCCCTGACCCCATGGGAAGCACAGAGGAGTGGGCGTGTGCAGGAGAATCAGTGAAAATGGGCCTCACCAGGTAAACCCTGGAGTTCTAGAGACAGGAGGAAACATAGACCTCACCACCTCAATTATGGGTGCAGTGCAAGTAAGCTTAATCTGAGTTAAAGGAAATGTAACCTTTTCCCCCTTTAACCACATCTGATTATTCATTTCTACTTTAATGCCCGAGGTAAGGGAACCTGCAAGATAGCTATCACCTTTCTCCCTGGCACGGTTTGCATCTGACAAATTCAAGTTAACCAAGAGCTTCCTCCTTTTGTTAAAATGCTCCTTTTTTGCCACCTTCCTCACTTCACAGTTCCTAGGTACCCTTCCTGATAGGCACCAGACAGCTTTACAGACACTGTGTGCTCACTCAGCCTCTACCAATAATCATTCATCTTCCCGATGCTGAAATAATAACCAAGAGTTTTAGATGGAGAGACAAATATGCTTTTTAGGAAAACAACTTCTACTTATGTAAGACTACTCAGTGCTTAGTACATAACCTTTAGAAAGGATCAATTTAAAGAGAAAAAAATACTGTGATAAAGATCTCTAGAGCCACCGGCTGCTAATTATCTCTGTACTAACCAGCTGTGTGATCTTAGTAAAGTCATTAACTTGAAGAATCAAGATCTTCACCTATAAAATAAGGGGACTGAACTAGATCAGCAAACCTCATCCTGGCTGTACATTAGAATCACCTAAGACACTTCAAAAATTAAACAAAAACAACCTCACCAACCAATACACACACATCGGCCCAATTATATCAGGTTCTCTGGGTACTGATATTTTTTAAAAGCTCCCAGATAATTCTTACATGCAACCAGAGCTTTGATTCACTGGTCTTGATTCTGATCACTAAGACCTCTTTTCTAATTCGCTCTGTGCTCTTAGGGTGATAATTCTAGTTACAAGATCTCATAATACAAAGGCCCAAAAAGCTACAAAAGGCCTCGATGTTGCATACTGCGCCTATGTGCACACATGACTGGGAGAGGTGAACCTGAATTCTAGACATTTTTAGAAGTTGAAAACCTGAATGTAAAACTCAGAATGAGAGTAGTGTGGTTTAAAAGCACACACCTGCTTCCAAATGACTAATCATGATAGGAATCAATTCCTGAAACTTGGATGCATGGAAATAGGTCACAATTAGCTCCTGACCTCTCCCTTTTCCCTCTTCTTCCACCTCCACTAAACCACAAGCACAGAAAAAAGCTTGGCTATTACTCATAATTGGAATGTGAAACCAGCAGCCCCAGTTTCAGAGGGCCTTCTCCATCATCAAAGATCTGGAAGTTCTTGCATGGCTGCATCTTTTGGTAAAGATCATCTTGCAAAAACTCTAAATTAGATCTCTATAGTCTTCAAGGATTAGTTATCATGTGATAATCAGAAATGGACCTGCTGTAAAATTTTAAAGATAAAATATTCATAAAATATTCGCCCTGTATTAAACATATGACTGCTGGACAGTTTCAATTTACAATGCTTCATAAGATTTTAGTTAAAAATGAGATAGCAGAGAAGAAAAAACAAACCATGAGACCAAAAAGAGTTAAGATATAAAACCACGAAGTTTAAGACTAGGCCCCAAATCTCTATTGCAGATCCTGTAAGCTACATGAAAATATAATTAATTCAGTATCAATTCATGGCTATTTTTGGTAGCCACACTTTCCCACATAAGTCTTTAAAAAAAAGTTTCAAATGCCATAAACTGGTATTATCTTTAACCATAAACACGATGCAAGAAATATTATTTGTGATGTTAAAATTACTTTCATAATCCTAAAAATCATAAAAAAGGTGAAAACCCTTACTATGTTAACTTTCTAACTAACTTAAAGCTAACTTTTAACTAACAGATTCTCTGCACCAAATCCAAAATATGTAGGACTAAATTTCAAGTGTGAAAAATTTAGAAAAGACTCCACACCCCACCCAATCCATCTTCTTAGATCCCACAAATTCATCCCTTCCTATAACTATATACTGAGATTAACCCTTGCTATCCACTTGAAAACTCAATTTTTAAAAGTATCACATCAGCACTGCTTTGAAACAGAATTCTCATCCTTTTCATAAATATCCTATTATTACACAACTGGCATTCTTTTGCAAAGCAATACAATTGAATCGAACCTAAGATTCATAACAACAGCGTTTGTTCAAAGATGAGACAGATTTGTGGAACAATATCAAAGCACTTGTTTTGCTTTTAAAGTATCGAACCCCTTCCCTATACTAGCCATAAAAAATTTTTAAAGCATATTTCAAGATTTTTTTAAACCAAATTAAGTCAATAACACTAAATTCTTTAGTTTTTTCATGTACTAGCTCCTCTCCAGTGCTTCAGTTCTCCACCTAAGGCCAAACTGTTCTTATTCTATACACCCACTGGAACCTAGCAAGTACAGGGCTCCCCAAAGACAACAAAGGAAGGGACAGAAGGAGGAAGCAACCACCTTTTTAATTAAAAAAAAAAAAAATCCAACTTGTTACTAGAAGCAACTGACAGAAAGATATGTATCTACAGCTGCACAGGGCTCCCTTTAGCCTGGTATGCATTCCTATCTTAGGAGATGGGGCCAGGAGGATGAGGTGCAAGAGCAAAGCCGCTGGGTATCAGCGGCCCAGCGGGGGCACAGGAGTTAATCTCCTTGGATGCCCAACTGCAGGAAGTCATTACATCATATGCCTTTCCACACCTCTCTCCCTACCACGTGTCCAGTGCCCCAAGAGGCTGAAAACGAACAGTAGAGAGCCTCTCTTCAGGTTCACTCATAGGTAGAAGCCATTACGGTCCAGCCCTGCCAGCAAACCTCCCTCCCCAAGGCCCAGGTGAAGCGCCAGGCGCCATCCTGCACACCTGGAGCCCCTGCCTCAAACAGCGCCAGAATCCGGACCTCAGCGCGGAAGCAGCAGGTGCAGCGAGTCCCCGCTGAGGCAGAAGGGCTGGCCCGTGCCAGGCCCAAAGCATCTCAGAAGCTACCTGCTGTAGAGACATCTCTGAAGAACAGAGATGTGGACACAGGCAAGAAAAGGAAACCGGCCAAGGAAAGGTTTACAACCACCGCTTTTTGTAATGGGATTGATGTGCCTGTGGGAGTGAACACCCACAAGCCCAAAAACTTGGACACAGGGCTCTCATCCAGGTAGTCAAAACACACCAGGCTCCCGCGACCGACGGAAAACCACAAACCCATCCCTCCCAAACCCGTTCCCTCACTCCCCCCGCAGTGGCCTCGCCGCACGATGGGGGACTTGTACTCCAAAGTTGGCCGCAGACCTACCTTCTCTGCGATGACCCAGGAATCCGGCAAATTCACTCCGGTCCGTCTGTCCTTCCCTCGCCGGTGTCCCTCAACCCCTCGCCTCACCTGGCCATGCCTGAGGTTTCCCCAGGAGCCTTCTCTCCCCATCCAGCCACCTTCGCGGCCGTCCCCGGTTGCCCCTCCTCCGGGATCACACAGAACCCCCAAAACCTCACAACGGAGGCTCTCCCTGCCAACCCCTCTCCCCCGCGCCACAGGAGCGCTCCGTCGAATCGAAGACGCGCCTCGCACTGCGCAGGAGGCCCGGCGGGTCCGGCCGCCCGCCCCAGGTGGGTACGCACCTTCCAGCCGGCAGAGCTGTTGCTGTCGCCCTTATCCTTGAAGTAGGGCACGCAGCGCACCATCCACTCATAGATCTGGGACAGAGTGAGCCGTTTGTCTGGAGAGCTCTCGATCGCGCGAGTGATCAGATCGGCGTAGGACAGGTTCCCCCAGGCGTTCCTCCGCGACGAGCATTTCCTCGGCTGCCCAGAGCCCCCAGCCGTCCCCGGCTGCGGCGGTGGCAGTGGCTGCTGAGGCTGCAGCGGTGTCTGCGTCCCCCCGCTCAGCGCGCCCGCCGCGGGGGCTGGCCCGGACCCGGGGTCCTGCCCTCCAGGAGCCAGCAGCCGGGCCGAGTCCTCCAGGAGCAACCCAGAGCCCAGCGGGCCGCCCCCGCCGCCGCCGATCGCCATGGCCGAGCCGGCCCTACCGCCACCGTCCTCGTCGTCTTCATCGTCCTCCTCCTCGGGGATCATGGAGTCAGCAGCCGCCTCCCCAGAGGGCTTGGCCGGGCTCCCCTGGAGCTCCGGCCTCTGCAGGGGCCACGTACAGGAGCGCGGCCGGCTCTGGGGCTCGAACTCCGGGTCTAGCTCCACTTCGAGCGGAGAGATCGGGGCCGGGGAGGCCGGCGCCTCTGCCATCTTCGCCGCCCGCCCGCGGCTCGGGCTCTCGCGCTCTCCTCTCGCGCCGGGGCGGGGTGCGGCGGGGGAGGGACGGGGGCGCCGAGAAGGCTCGGGCTCCCAGGCGGCGCCGCCGCCGCCGCCGCTACTGCCGCCGCCTGGGGAAGCACGAGAGGAGAGAGAAGGAGAGTTGGTTATCCCGGGCTGGAACCCAGTCTTCGGCGAGTCCTCGCCCGCCGTCGCCGCTGCCACCGCTTCGCGACCGCACCGCGCCCGCCTCCCAGGAGCAGGCAGACCTGGAGACGTGCGTCCCGCGAACCTGGCGCAGCAGACGCCGCCCCCCGACCAGGCCGCTGGGGAGACGGGAGCGAATCGACGGGCTCGCACGGGGCACCCCCTCCCCCGCCGCCGCCGGAGCTGCAGGTCTCTCCTGGGCTAGGTGGCTGGGCGGGGAAGAAGGGGGAGGGGCGGGGCGGGGGAGGGGCGCGGGCCGCGCCTTTAAAGCGGGCAGCAGCCGGCGCTGGCGCAGCCCAGTGGCGGTCCGAGCCGGAGTCCAGGCGGGTGGGCGTGCGTTTGTTTATGTTTCGCTCGGGCCCGCTCAAGTGCTTCCCGCGACGCCGCCGCCAAAGTCTGTGGCGTCTTCGGCTCTTCTTCCAGTGCCCGGCCCTGCTGCCTCCGCGCCCCCCTGCCACCCCCTCCCAGCGGAGGTCTCGAGCCCGGGGACAGCGCGGGAAGCTCCCTATTTCCCTCTCCGCCCGCGGGCTGAGAGGGCAAGCGTGGGTCCGAGCGCAAACGGGCCCTTGTCACTTCCAGAAAAAAGGGAAGCCGGGAAGAAGGAGGGCAAGCAGCTCGGTGGATATTTGCAAAGGGTCGAGCCGAGCGGCAACGGCCACTTTCGGGGTTTGTGAGGCTTATTCTCCCACGGGCGTTGTGCCCTACACCCCCTTCCCAGTGAAGAACGGGAGAAGGGAGGCAAGTCGGAACGTAAATCTTCCAACAGGTCAGGAAGCACCAAGTCTCCCGGGCCGCCAGAAAGCCCAGACCAGCACGTTCTTCACCTCCTTGCTCCCGCTGCTGCCATCTTGACAGTTTCCCCCCTTCACTCAAGTCCTTTAAAAACACTAGCGGGAGAGAAGAGGGGCGCGCACACCGAGTCACGGGGAGGGAAAAGGGAAGCGCCTGGCCCAGCTCAGAAGCAGATCCGGAGTCGCCGGGAAGGCGGTCGACCCGCTCACAGCTCCGGCGCCTACCTCGGTTCCTTCCCCTCAGGGACGAGGGGGGAGGACGCACAATCCCGCGCGGGCCTGGGGCACGGTGAGGAGGGGGCGCGCAACCTCGGCCGAGGAGAGGCGCTCCGGCCGCCGCTGCAGCCCGCCTGAGAAACCGCCTGTCAGCCTGCGCCCCGCCGCCTTCCACATTCCTCCTCCTCCCTTCCCCAAGCAGAGCGGTCGAGGCAGCAACACAAAGTTATAGACACACGCAGGGTGCCTCAACCTAGACTGACGGCGGGCGGGCGGGCGGGCGGGCGGGTCCCCGCCCAGGGGGAGGGCTGGGCGGCGGGCCGGGGTGTGCTCGCGTGCGTGCGTGTGTGTGTGTGCGCGCGCGCGCGCGCGCGCGCCTGCGCGACCCGGTTCCGCGGGGCTGCAGGCTTGAGTGTCAGGGCGCGCGCCGGGGCCGAGACTCGGCCGGCTCCTCCTCCCTCCTGGGAGCCTCAACGACAACAAAGCACGGCGCTGGCTCAGGAGACGAGGGAGGGGGGCCATCAGAGCTCCAAACGCTCAACGAGCGCAGTCGCGTGGCCTCCCAGACTCCAAGCAGGACGCCTGGCACCCTCCCCAGCGACGAAGGGTCCCCGTCGCTCCGCCAGGCTCTGGGCCCGCCCTGGTGTCCGGTTCCCCATTAGAACCCGACACCAGGTAACACCCGAGATAAGATGCTGACCGCAGGCGGCAAGGGTTACCTCAGCGTGAAAATACTGGCAAGCTAAGATGTTGGTGTCCTCAGGACTTCGATAAGCTGATGCTCTCAGATTTGATCAGGCACCAGGAGGTTTGCAACTGAGTCTCTCACGTAGGACACTTGACTGCAGTCGTGTTTCATTTTGCATGAATTTCATGGCCAGCGAGGGGAGAAGTGTAACTAACTCGGAAGAAAAGCAAATTATTCCATGTTCCTAAATGCAAGAACAAATTCTGAACAACTGTGAAGAGGAAATAATGAGTCTAATTTTTAAATGACGGCAAAGCAGCTAATTGTGCTTTTTTAAACTTTTAAAAAATACACTCCTTCGGGTTTAGAAAAAGATCTTCACATGTCCTTATCCTACGACAGTACCCAAGTCGTTCATTTGTGCGCTAAGAATGCACTACATGCAACACACCCCGAGAGTCTACCAATTTTGATTTATAAATATCCCGCCCCATCCTTCCAAGCCACTATAAGTATCTTAAGCGGTCCAGAGCGGTCTCGGCAACAACCCCATACACAAAAAGGTCCAACTCAGCGTAGGCAGGAATGCGCCCATCCACCCGACTCCATGCTCCGGGCTTTGCGCAGGACCCGTCACTCAAGTGACGCGCGGCCCCGCCCCTGCACCAAGCTAGTTCGACGCGTACAAACAGATGATGTCATTGTATCCACAAGCGCGTGACCCGGGATCTCTGCGCCGCATTGCCATTCGCTGCGCCGCTCAATCGTCAAGCCATGCCGCGCTCTGACTGGCCGCGGCCACCTGTCTCCAGGCCCCAGACACCCCTCTCCGCCCCCGGCCTCCGCCCCCCCTTCAAATAATAAACAATCGAGTAAAATTCGATGGAAGGGAGGAGAGGACAGAGAGACGGCGAACCCAGAAGCCAATCCTTCGCGTGCTGACGGAAGGGAGAGTTAAAAGGAGGAGGGTTTGAAAGGACCGGGTTGTGGGGGGAAGGAGCAGACCTGAGGCGATGTGTCCCGCCTCGTTGAGGTGGCATCAGGGGAGGAAAGTTGGAGAGCACTCTGCGGGGCACGCCTGGTAACGCAGGGGGGCTCTAGGGCCCCGGAGCGGCCGGGCTCGGGACTCTGGGGTGGTGCGCTGCCAGCCGAAGGGGCGGAGATTGGGCCTAGCTAGCGCTGCGCAGGCGGAGCTGGCAGACACGTGCGGGAGGAGGGCGGACGCGCGCCGCACGGGCTCGCCCTGGGCACGCGGCTCCGGGAGACGCGCGCGCTTGTTTACCAGCGCACGTGGGTGTTATTTTTAAATGGAATGTTGTGCTGGCAGCTCGGTTGAGTGGCTGGCGCGTGGGGCTGCCCGCGCCTGCTGGGGGACGCGGCGGGGCCGCGCCGCGGCCTTTCTGAGCGTAGCTCACGGGACAGCAAGGCTGTCCCCGCTACCTGCTTCCTTTGCAGACGGCCGCTTGGGCCTGATTGCGAGTTTCGCGCGCTGTTTCGTGAGAGTTTCAAGCCTCTACGGAGACAACGTGTTCTCGCTGCAGAATACTGCCTTTTGTAAACCCGGGCTCGGCTCCCTCATTCACATTCCGGAGCAAAGCCACCTGTTTCTTTTCATCTTGGAGGCCGAGCCCGGCTAGGCTCCGTGGCTATCGGCTCCGGAGCAGATTTCAACACACTTAACTGGCACTAAACACCCTGTCTGTGCCTTGCTCCCTTGCTTCGAATGTCCCCAGTCTATCTGTACCCGTCTCTTGGGTGAACATCTCTGCCCGCGAGCAGCTGCGCTTCGTGTGCGGAGGTGGAAGTCTGGAGTAGAGCGGTTTCTGCTTCCTGGGCTTGTTCCTCTGAGTGCGGCTCCTCTCCTCTCATCGTGGGCCTGCCCTGCTGAGAAGCCCTGAGTGTACATCTGGTTTATAGCCTAGCAGTGTGGAAGGTGTGGTAGAATTTATTGCTCTGAGTCTGGTTTTCTGCTTTGCACGAAGAACCAGGAGGCCTCATCACCTAGGCTTTGCCCTGTGGTACAGCATAAAATCCAAAGAACTTTCAGTTGCTTCTTTTTAATACTTTCAGTTCAGTTCAGTCGCTCAGTCGTGTCCGAGTCTTTGCGACCCCATGAATCGCAGCACCCCAGGCCTCTCTGTCCATCACCAACTCCCGGAGTTCACTCAAACTCACATCCATCAAATCGGTGATGCCATCCAGCCATCTCATCCTCTGTCGTCCCCTTTTCCTCCTGCCCCCAATCCCTCCCAGCATCAGAGTCTTTTCCAATGAGTCAACTCTTTGCGTGAGGTGGCCAAAGTACTGGAGTTTCAGCTTTAGCATCATTCCCTCCAAAGAACGCCCAGGGCTGATCTCCTTTAGGATGGACTGGTTGGATCTCCTTGCAGTCCAAGGCACTCTCAGGAGTCTTCTCCAACACCACAGTTCAAAAGCATCAATTCTTCGTCGCTCAGCTTTCTTCACATCACCCTCTTTCTTCTCTAAATCTAGGCAATTCTTTGTCTTTAAGACATAGAATGTGTTTACACTGGCTGCGATGTCGGCCATTAGAATTTCACTAATGAAAACATGTTGAGTGTGTGTTCATTAACAGAATGCATATCCCACGGACCTTCCCCCTAAAATGAAAGAATTAAAGATTCCTAGATTAATTGAGCTCATTGTGACTCTCTTGGTGATTAAAGGGGGGTAGGGACATAATAAAGCTACTTTCCTCAAAAAGCTTTACAGTCATAATTGTGAGGGTGAAACGTTTAAAAGTTCAGTATTTCAGTTGTTTAAAAGCAGTACAAGGCAAAGAGAAGAGGTCGTACATACAGTGTTGGGTAAGTTTCTAAATGAGTTGAAGATCAAAACTTCAAATGACAGTGACTATAAACATACAGACTGGTAAATGTGAATCTACCCAAAGAATTAACACTTGTAATGTGTCCCTATGGGCAAGCCTTTGAAAACTCAGAGTGATTGTTCCCTCTAAGTCAGAAATTGCTTTGACCTTTGTCTCCCCCTTGAAGGCTTCCTTGGTCCTTCATTTCTTCGTGGTTTAGTATAGGAAAGCTGAATAAGTTATGGTTGTTGATTGGGAAGGAATGCCAACATTACCTTTGCAATATAATTTTTGGTCAAAATTTTCCCTACTTATTATACCTTGTTTATTTCTACAGATGATTTAAGGTAGTAACTGTCCACTCCAATTTGTAAATTCAATCACTGGAGGAACAAACATTTAAAAAATTTTTTTACCTGAATAAGCTAAGTAAATTCACCATCCCAAACACCTAATTTGTTGGGGTTTTGATGGTAGATGCCAGAGTTCTCTGAGGAGTCATGACTAGCACTGGGTCCCTGCCCAGTCCCTTTGCAGCTGGATACTCCCTCTAATGCCAGAGCCCAAACACAGGGACTGAGCATGCTGCCCATGAGCAAAGTGCTTATTTTCCTCTTGGATTGGCTTCTGTGTCTATTTCAAGAATGAAGACAGGAAACACAAACAATACAGCCTCCAAACAAATATGTGACCCAGCTAGAAAGAAAGAAAGTAAAAGTGTTAGTCACTCAGTCGTGTCTGACTCTTTGTGACACCATGGACTGTAGCCCACCAGGCTGCTCTGTCCATGGAATTCTCCATGCAAGAATACTAGAGTGGGTTGCCATTTCCTTCTCCAGGACATCTTCCCAACCCAGGGATTGAACCCAGGTCTCTCTCATTGCAGGCAGACTCTTTACTGACTGAGCAACCAGGAAAGGAGCCCCTGTGTTCAGGTCTACAGTGGCTTCCCATTCTTTGTCTGACATCTTCATCAGTCCCTCCTCTTCTTCCCCACTTCTCAGCATACTACTCCTCTGGAAAACATACTGAACAGTATGTGCCAAAGAGCTTGAGCTTTGGCTTGTCCTCTGGGGCATCACGGAGAAGGCAATGGCAACCCACTCCAGTACTCTTGCCTGGAAAATCCCATAGACAGAGGAGCCTGGTAGGCTGCAGTTCATGGGGTCGCTAAGAGTCGGGCAGGACTGAGCGACTTCACTTTCGCTTTTCACTTTCATGCATTGGAGAAGGAAATGGCAACCCACTCCAGTGTTCTTGCCTGGAGAATCCCAGGGACGGGGAGCCTGGTGGGCTGCCATCTATGGGGTCGCACAGAGTCAGACATGACTAAAGTGACTTAGCAGCAGTGACTTAGCAGCTGGGGCATCAGCCCAGGCAGGTTTCACCACCATTCTCTCTAGGAGTCTGGAGCTCTTGTCCTCTCTCCTTCTCTTCTCCCCCTTCAGGTGAGACATACCTTGGCAGAGTCTCCCCTAGGTCATTACGACTGTCCTGTGGTTCATTTGGAGGGCAAGTATGTATGTTTTCAGGGAGAAAAAAAGTTGATCCAAAAAATGGTGAAGATTTACCTGAAATGGAATTGCATAGACAAGAGAAAGTGGGAAAGGATTCTCTGTGTTATGAGATAATGATGATAGCTAACATTTGTCACTTAATATGCTCCAAGTCCTGAACTAAGCACTTTATTGTCAGTGTTTAATTTTAGCCTCACAAAAACCCTATATGATATGTACAATAGTGCTAAACGGCATGGGGTTTGAGAATTCAAGTTCTGAGGTTTTTAAGTCTGATCCTCTTCCCTACCAGTTGTATGACTTTGGGCTGTTATTGATTATTGAGCCTCAGGTCCTCATTCATAAAATGAGAAGAATACTATCTAAGATTGTTGGAGTGGGCTAGGTAAAATGAGATGATGAATCTAAAGCATTTAGGATTAGAATCTGAGGAGAAGGGGGCACTTTTTAAGATAATGATGCCAGGCTTCTTGAATCAACTGAATTGGAATCTTTAACAGGAGGCTCTGGCACTGATATTTTTAAAATATTTTCCGGGTAATTCCAAGGCAGTGAAGGTTGATAAGAGTGAGCTAGAGGTCTTTCTTCCACACACACCAATGTTTGCCTTCAGCTGTGACTAACTGGCTTCTGCTTAAGAATGATGACAGAGCCTTAACTAACTCCACACAGGGGGCAGGTTCCCTACACATAACATCTCGGGTTATCTCTAGAACAACCTACTCAAACAAGGACCATCGCTCTCGTTTTACAGACTTTCCCCAAGATCACAGAGTAAGCAGCAGGCTCAGGATTTGAAATCTGAGGTCTGTCTGAATCCACGGCGTGTGCTCTTCCCCCAACCCTCCACTGTCTCTCTAACAGCATTTCTTTACATGGGCCATTTGACCTAGAGAAATAAGGCTAGAACTAGATAAGCAAGCATAACCCCAAGCACTAGCCCAACCAGTCCATAGCTGGTGGATATCTGGCCAAATCTGTCCCCCGTCAGGGTATTTTTTTGGCTCTTTCACAGATTTTTAAAGTTTGTGAGTCAATGGCCAACATTTTTAAAAGATTTCACCTAAAAGCTAGATTTCTAACTCTCCTTGAAAATTCACATCTGGTGACACTGGCACAATGCCCACATGGCAACAGGAAGCTGGTGCATGCCCTCCAGTTCCCCTCTTCCTCATCAGGCCCTCTCCCCTCACTCTGGAGTCCTGACTGGCCTCCAGGCACCCAACTCAGCCACCCTGTCCTGCGTCTTCTTGTGCAGTAGGGAGAGTTAGTTCATTCCAGTGCATGAGGAACAACTGTGCTCATCTCTTCCCAACTCTTTGTTCTGTGAGTTGACCCGGTAGCTTGAAGGCAGCTGCTTGGGAATATTCAACCCCCAGAAATGGCAAATGCTCATAATCAAGTCTTCTGTGTTTCTTTCTGAGAGCCAGTTTGCTAGCACACCATTATCCCTATTCCACTCAGCTACCGTCTGGCATTCTGAGGACAGAGATTTGTTCCAAATAAAAAGTGAAGGCAACAGAAATACTTGAGAAACTGTACTTCAGCTGTGCTTAGCACCTGGTTATACATTTCTAGCTTTGTTTCTATAGCACTTCAACTTAATGTGGTGGGTAGATAACCGGAACAGACCACTCGATGAAAACCAAAGCTGGATAAGATTAAAAAAATTTTTTTTCAATGAATCATTGAGCTGGAAAGAGAACCACAGAAACCAAAAACAAAGTTCAAGTGGGACTCCTGGGAAGTGAGCAAGCTCCTAGGAAATCTGTCAAACGATAGTGTCATAAGTTTTCACACTGTCAAGGTACAGGGGCTGAGAGAAGATAAAGCCTTAGGCTTGTGCAAGATCATGAGCAAAGTAAGAAATCTCTCCCAATGTAAATTGATATGATCACTATGGAAAGGAGTATGGAAGTTCCTCAAAAAATTAAAAATAGAATTACTATATGATCCAGCAATCTCACTTTGGGGCATACATCCAAAGGAAATGAAATCATTATCTCAAAAAGTTATCTGCACCCCTACATCCACTTACAGTAGCCAAGACATGGAAACAAGCTAAGTATCTGTAAACAGATGCATGGAAAACGTGGTATGTATATATCTGTATATATGTATATACACATGCTGCTGCTTCTAAGTCACTTCAGTCGTGTCCAACTCTGTGCGACCCCATAAACGGCAGCCCACCAGGCTTCCCCGTCCCTGGGATTCTCCAGGCAAGAACACTGGAGTGGGTTGCCATTTCCTTCTCCAATGCATGAAAGTGAAAAGTGAAAGTGAAGTCGCTCAGTCATGTCCGACTCTTAGCGACCCCATGGACTGCAGCCCACCACGCTCCTCCGTCCATGGGATTTTCCAGGCAATCCAGGTTTTCACAAATGGCAGAATTTCCCTTTTTTATGACTGAGTAATATTCCATTATATACACACACATATATATGATGGAATATTACTCAGTCATAAAAAGGGAAATTCTGCCATTTGTGAAAACCTTGATGAACCTTGAGGTCACTATGCTAGGTGAAATGAGTCAGATAGGAAAAAAAAATATTGTATGATCTCATTTGTATGTGTAAACTAAAAAAGCCAAACTCACAGAAACTGAAAGTAGATGGTGGTTGCTATAGGCTGGTGAATGAGGGAAATGGGAAGATGTTAGTCAAAGAGTATAAACTTTTAGTTATAAAATGAGTAAGTTTTGATGACTATAGTTAACAATACTGTTGTATACATGAAAGCTGCTAAGAGAGTAAATCTTAAATATTCTCACCACATACAAAAAAAAGTAACTATATGAGGTCACAGATGTGTTAACTAACTTTATTGTGGCAGTCATTTCACAATATATATGTAATATCAAATCATGAAAATCTTAAACCTATACAATCTTGTATGTAGGTTATCTCAGTAAATTTGGAAAAAAATAATTTTATACAAGCTAAAAATGTATACATTTAAAAAAGAACTTCACCCATAAAACTGGGACTCCAAAGAGCTGAAGTGAAGGTGCCCATGGATTTGACCTGCAGAGGAGAACCCCTAAAATTTGGTTGTCTTGATTCTGGTGCTGGATGAATTTTATTTTATTTTATTTTATTTTTTTAATTCTAAGGGCCAACCCCATGGAAACAACGCGCCGCCACCGCCGCCGAGCGCTGAAGGATCCGCCGGCCGCCCCGCCGCCCCCGTCAGCCGCTCGCCTGGCCGCCCGCCGCCTCGCTCCCTCCCGCGGAGGACCGCCGGCCCGAGGTGGCGCCGGAGCGCTGGCAGAGGGGCGGCGGAGGCTCAGGGGGAACTGACCTGGATGAATTTTAAAAAGACATCTAAATCTTCCTTGAAAGTTCATAACTATGGTGTAGTCTACATATAAAATTGTGACCCAAATTCATGATACCAGACAATTTAAAAATGTTAATAAGTTCAAGTTTGGAGTCCTCCAAACAACTGGCAGAAGCAAACACAATGCCTCTCTGAAGTAATATCTTGAGCCTAGGCCCCAAAGGAGGCAGATAAAGTTTCAGGAGCAAAAGCTCACAATCAGAAAACACAAAACATACAAGAAAGCAAGCCTCCATAAGTAAGAGCAGATGGAAACAAAGTGTTGAGTCAAACACACGAAGATTTGGTGTATTGGAATAAGCAGATGCAGAAATCAAGTGTGCTTAATATATTTCAAGAAATAAAAGAGAAGTTTGAAAATATAAACAAGGAACAAGAGTCTATAAAAAACAACTGAGTAGATCTGAAAGTACTTCTGAAAGTGGCTCATATACTCCATTTTTCAACTTGGGAAAACTTGTGAAGTGAGCATGTGACCATGTCCCCTTGGTATGAAATCTATTTTAAATGACTAGGATTGGCATCTTAAATACAAATTAGTTTGAAACATTGATGTGGTACTTTAAAGAAATCAAGGCCATATGGAACCATTCATTGCTCTTCAGAATGTATGGCATCTCCCTGGGGTAATGTGGCATGTCCACTAACGTGTGAAGTTTTCTGGAATACTCTGATACTAAATCCCCTACAGGGTATGATTTAGGACTCAAGGGATATCAAGTCTGATTTTTGCCTCTGCCAAATCCAGACCTGGGAATGGAGCAAACCTGTAAAGCAGGAAGATGTCGGAGGAAAAACTTTACAGTTTGACAAAGTTTGCAAGCATAATTTAAAGTTCTCAAGCTGACAGGGTGTGAGGCCTGTGTCTATGTTATAGCAAACCCTGGCTGTAACATAGAAAAGTACCACGCAAAGCCACTCCCACAGTCAGTGTGAGGATGGCGTATTTGAGCTTGAATGCTATTCATGAACAAATGTTTTAAACATCTTAAGAGAAAGTGTTTCCTTCGTTGGAAGAAATGTTCTCTGAGTTCGGTCCTCTGTGGTGGCCTGCTAACGCAGGGGCGCTGTGGGACATGCTCTGGGAACTGGCTCGGCCCACTCCAGGAGATGGAGTTTAAGGCGAGTGGCCTGAGAGCACTCAGGTCCTCACCAGGGCAGAAATTCTGGTCAATGGTTCAATCCCCTCTTCTCAGAAGGTAGCTCTTCTTCTCATGTTGGAAAGGGCTCACCTGAAGGTTCCCTGGAGTAGTTCACATTTTTTTCAACACATTTCTCTGCCCTCTTGTGGACTACTTGTGCTCATTTCTGGAAGGACAGCTGATGCCACCAAAGCAGGTGACAAAATCACTAAGTGAAACATATGTGAGGAGGAAGTATCCAGGCCTACAAACAGTGGTGATTTTGTGAAAGCATTAAATCTGAACCTCACAGATTTGCATAGCATTTAGAGTCCTTTTGCTATTTCATTTCTCAAATGTATAATTTGAAGCCTTCATATTTTATCACTTAAAATGGTTTTCATGAAATCTGTATTGGGGAAACAAATAACTAAGCCAAGTGAATAATTCCATAAAAGAACACAATCCCTCCTTTCATAATATATGCTAACATCAAATCACTATGTAGCACACCTAAAGCCAACATAATATTATACTCAACTTATATTTCAATTAGAAAAGCAAAGGGAACATAAACCCAGGGTACCTGTCCTGTATGGGGAACTGACCAAACCCATTGCTTTTGGTCAGGCTTTCCTATTCTCTGTGAAGAGTGAAACTCCCTTTGGAATTCTGGGAGTGGGAATTTTGCCAGCCAACAAAAGGATGAGGTCTAAGCTGGATATTTTTTTTTTCACTTTTTGTGCCATAAAAATATGTCGTTGACACGAATGGACCTAAAGACTGTCATACCGAGTGAAATAAGTCAGAGGAAGACAAATGTCATATGATATCACTTACATGTGGAATCTTAAAAACGGTACAAGTGGACTTACGTATGAATCGGAAGCAGCGTCATAGATGTGGAAAACAAACTTACAATTACCGTGGGAGTGAAGGCACGGGATAAATTGGGAGATTGGGATTCAAATATACTGTATATAAAATAGATAACTAACAAGGACCTACTGTATATAGCCCAGGGAACTCTACTCAGTACACTGTGATGACCTATATGGGAAAAGACCTAAAAAGAGTGGATATGTGGATATGTATAACTGATTCACTGTGCTGTACAGCAGAAAGTAACACACCATTGTAACTCAGCCCCACCCCAGGGACTTCCCTCATGGTACAGTGGCTGAGACTCCACACTCCAAAGCAGGGGCCTCGGTCCAATCCCTGGCCAGAGAAGTAGATCCCACATGCCGCAACTAAGAGTTTGCATGCCGCAACCAAAGATCCCGCCTGCTGCAACTAAGATGGAAGATCCCATGTGCTGTAACTAAGACCCGGCATAGCCAAGCAAATAAATAAAAATGTTTTTAAAGAAATCAATTACACCCCAATACAAAAAAAAAAAAAAAATTAGATGTTGAAAAGTGAATGGGCTATCATGACAACTGACTGGGAGGGTTGTGACATGGAGCTTTAAGATGGGAGGGATCGTGGGCTGCACAGGAGGCCTTTCTCCAGTGAACAGGCAGTGGAGAGGAGGGCCCAAAAGCTAAGGGCAGGTCAGTAACCTCAGGAACCACTGCCAGCAGGCCCCCAGACCTGCAAATCTCTGGGTTAAGTGGTAAAATCAAGTCTGCTTACCCACTGAGTAGAGAATCAGGCCTGATCTGGGGAAATCAGAGGCAAAAGAATTCCATGAGGCCCAGACTAAAAGAAGTGACTATTTTGACCCATTTCCCCTGTAAAAACTCCATGTTGTCAATAAATTGTTCTTCTTAAATTAATTGATCCCCTAGTGAAAAATAAGAGTTGCATTCCTATCAATCATATAAGACTTGTTTGCATATATAGGTTTTAAGTTATTCCCCTCCATTTTTTCATAGTTGTATGTTAACACTGAAATTAGGCCAGATTGAAATTTATCTATCACTGTTACTTAACTTCTGAATCCAAGAAATACTCATAAGATGAAAATGTTAGATGGCTTGAAAAATTCCTCCTGGAAATTCTTAATGTGATCCTACTCATGCTACTGCATTCTGTCAGATATAAAAATTGACAAACCTTGAATGCCTCAACTTATCCAATATGAATCACAGGCACTTAAAATGTTTTAAAAGACACATTTTTTCTTGTCCTATATCTCTGAGGGTGGTTGTCCCATTTTCTTCAGCATATTTTTTTTTTTTACTTTTTGTCGAGAAATCTAACCTGCTTACAGAAAATCACAGAACAGCTGACAGTTTATGTTAACAGTGCAGTTTAATGAGTGGTTACAAAGAGAACACTCATATTAAAAAGAGAAAGCGAGCAAGAACACCCATGTAAGTAACACCTGGGTCAAGAAATAAAATATTACTAACACCTTACACATTCCTGGGGTACCCTTCCCCATGAAAACCCTCCTCTTCCTGCCTCCAAGTAATCACTCCTAACTTGTGTGGTAATCATTTCTTTGCTGTTCTTCATAGTTTTCCACCTATGTTTGCATCCCTTAACACTATCATTTAGTTTTGCCTGCCTTAAAGAGATGAGAATACCAGACCACCTTACCTGCCTCCTGAGAAATCTGTATGCAGGTCAAGAAGCAACAGCTAGAACGAGACGTGGAACAATGGACTGGTTCCAAAATGGGAAAGGAGTACATTCAGGCTGTATATTGTTGCCCTGCTTATTTAATTTATATGCAGAATATATCATGTGAAATGCCAGGCTGGATGACTCACAAGCTGGAATCAAGATTGCCAGCAGAAATATCAACAACGTTAGATATGCAGATGATACCACCCTAGTGGCAGAAAGTGAAGAGGAACTAAAAAGCCTCTTGATGAAGGTGAAAGAGGAGAGTGAAAAAGCTGGTATAAAACTTAGCATTCAAAAAACTAAGATCATGGCATATGGTCCCATCACTTCATGACAAATAGATGGGGCAACAGTGGAAACAGTGACAGATTTTGTTCTGGGGGGGGGGGTCCAAAATCACTGCAGATAGTGACTACAGCTGTGAAATTAAAAGACGCTTGCTCTTTGGAAGAAAAGCTATGTACAAACCTAAACAGTGTGTTAAAAAGCAGAGACATCACTTTACTGATAAAGGTCCATATAGTCAAAGCTATGGTTTTTCCAGTATCCATGTATGGATGTGAGAGTTGGACCATAAAGAAGGCTGAGCACCAAAGAATTGATGCTTTTGAGCTGTGGTGTTGGAGAAGACTCTTGAAAGTCCCTTGGACAGCAAGGAAATCAAACCAGTCAATCCTAAAGAAAATCAGTCCTGAATATTCATTGGAAGGACTGATGCTGAAGCTGAAACTCCAATAATTTGGTCACCTGATGCAAAGAACTGATTCCCTGGAAAAGACCCTGGTGCTGGGAAAGGTTGAAGGCAGGAGGAGAAGGGGACGACAGAGGATGAGATGGTTGGATGGCATCACTGACTCAATGGACATGAGTTTGAGCAAGCTCTGGGAGTTGGTGATGGACAGGGAAACCTGGCATGCTGCAGTCCATGGGGTCGCAGAGTCAGACACGACCGAGTGACTGAACTGAACTGAGCTGACCTTCAATGAATAGAATCACACCACATATATTCTTTTATGTCTTGCTTCTCCTTGATATTATGTTTGTAAAGTTCACCCATGATGCTGTGTGCTGCTGTACTTAACTCATTTTCGTGGCCACATTGTACTGTTATATGAAGAGTTATCTGTCTATAACCTGTATATGTGTGTGCATGCTGAGTCACTTTAGTCATGTCTGACTCTTGGTGACCCTGTGGACTGTAGCCCGCCAGACTCCTCTGTCCATCGGATTCTCCAGGCAAAAGTATTGGAGTGGGTTGCCATGCCCTTCTCCAGGGAATCTTCCCAACCCAGGGATCAAACCCACATCTCTTGTGTCTCCTGAACTGGCAAGTGGATTCTTTACCACCAGCACCACCTGGGAAGCCATAACCTGTATATAGAGATATCGATATTTATCTGTTGTTATGCTGATGGCTAATTGGGTTGCTTCCAG
Source organism: Bos indicus (assembly GCF_029378745.1). Lineage (NCBI taxonomy): Eukaryota > Metazoa > Chordata > Mammalia > Artiodactyla > Bovidae > Bos > Bos indicus. The sequence continues at coordinate 41,897,488 of NC_091768.1, forward strand.
CTGGGAAGCCATAACCTGTATATAGAGATATCGATATTTATCTGTTGTTATGCTGATGGCTAATTGGGTTGATTCCAGTTTAGGTAACTGCAGACATTGTTGTACTGAGCATTCCTTGGCATGTGTGCATGAGCTTAGCATGTACTTAATAGAGAAACTTCTAGGTCAAAGCCATGTGCATTGTCCACTTCATTGAATACGAGACAGTTGTCTAAAGTAGTTGTACGATTTACACTCTCAACCACACTGTATGGACATGGTCCTTCATCCACATTCTCACCAGCATTTAGAATCATTGGATTGTTTAATTTTTTAATTTTCTTTTAGTGACAATGGATTTAAACAATTTAGATTTAGTTAAGACTTGTTGAGCAATTGCAAAAGAGCAATGCCTGAACTGAGAGTTTATATATATATTTAATCATCATTAATCACCATAGTCCTATAAAGGAGATAATGTTCTCTCCATTTCAGAAATGAGCAAACTGAAGCCACAGCCTGGAGTTTCCAAGCTGAGGCCCTGACATAGCTGGGACTTGAACCCAGTAGGTTTGGTTCACTGTGAAGACCAAGGCCTTCTGAGCTTTCTAGCACTTTCTAGCACTAGCGTCTGTGACAGTGCTAATTTCTCCAACAAGCACTTATCCAACATCTTCAGTTTGTACCCTTTTACAAACAAAGCTTTGGGCCCATATCACTGATACTCAGGTAAAATGCCAAGGAACTGTTTTGTTTTGCCTTGTTTCCTGTTAGTTGGTTTTTGTTATATCTTCATGGTTTACCAACTTCTAACCATTGGATTTAGCTCTTTTTTTTTTTTTTTTTTAAGCAAGGGCCATCTTTGCTGTTTCCCCAACTGATTGTGAGGCCAGGGACTATGTCCAGCTCATCTTTGTCTCTCGACAAATGGAGAAGGAAAGGAGACAGGAAAGACAGGAGAAAGGAAGGCAGGGCTGATCTTTGGAATCTTCCCATACCTCTGGTATCACTGTGCACAAAAGTAGTCGATATTTAAACTACAGTCCCTGCTCATAGAGCTGCCATTGGTAGCAGACTCTGACCTCTTACTGAATCAGCAAATGATCAGAGATACACAAAATTACATTACTTTTATCAAAGCCTTTTGCAGGTACCTAATGTAATCACAGCCTTGATGAAGGATGCCAAGTGCTCCTGAGTGTAAAGGAGAAGAGAAAAATATTATAGTACAGTTACCAGACTCATCTAGCTCCCAACCACAGATAATCTGCCCTGGAGGATCCTTATTTCTGCTGAATTGGCATTACTGTAAAGCAACCTGGTTTCTATCTGCTTGCGTTAGTGTGTTTTAGAGATGCTTTTTAGGAAGGTCTCATTTTCTCTACCTGGGTCCAGCTCTGGAGCCTACCAACTTCCTGGTGACCCTTGGTTTATTATGACTATGTCCCAATCACATCTTCTTCTTGCCACCACGTCCCTAACTCAACTGTAAAACACAAAATTCTTGTTGGTTCAACCGTGTTCTCTCATGCTGAGTCAGGGTGCCCTCCTGCACTCACATGACAACCCCTAGCCCCTGGAAAAAGAGACCTATGGACTTCTGGACCTGCAGGGGGGAGAGGGGACAAGGGAAAGGGGGAAGGGAGGGGCAGACTTGCCAATCTCAATCTCCCCACCCCCACTCACCAAAGTCTAACCACTCGCTGGTCTGGGAGCATCAAATCAGGCTACTGATCTATTTTTTCTTTAACCACTTAGCTCTAAAGTATCCAGGGAAGGAGGACTAATCTCTGGGCAGAAAGGTGAACTTTCTAAAAAGCAGTAAGGATCATGGTGATGACCTTTCAGAACTGTGGGCAGCGTGTTGTACAGCTCCTCAAGAAGTCCATCTGTCTTGCCCAGTGACCCCTGTGTTTTGTTTTAATTGGAGTATAGTTGCTTTACAATGTTGTGATCCTGCTGTTCAGCAAAGTGAATCAGTCATATGCATACATCCACTCTTTTCTAGATTTCCTTCCCATTTAGGTCAAGAAGGGTGAACTCTTTTCCAAAGCACTGGAAAGAGCCTGTAATAGAGCCAGGCTGCCTTCAGGCTAAGTTTCTGTCTACAAGGTTCACATTTCTCAAGCCTGCTGGGCCTTGGAGACGTTCTGCAGGAAATCCCCATTTTCTGTGAGGCAGACAGAAAAAACTGTCTCAGCTCTACACCAGGCAATGCCAATTAGGTCTTCAGGTAGGGAACCTCTGAGAAATGGGCAGTCCCATCTTACTCTTTTGGCTCCCCTGGAGGCTCAGCGTAGCAGCTGCTGTGTGTCAGGCCCCAGAACTGATGATGGCGCCACTTCCCCTCCCCACCCCCCACTCCCTCCTACTTCCCTTCTGCCCCTTTCCACCTCCTATCTTCTCCCCTCCCCTCCTGTGCATACATACTAAGTCGCTTCAGTTGTGTCTGACTCTTTGTGACCCCATGGACTGTAGCCTGCCAGGTTCCTCTGTCCATGGGATTCTCCAGGCAAGAATTACTGGAGTGGGTTGCCATGCCCTCCTCCAAGAGATCGTCCCAACCCAGGGACTGAACCCACGTTTGTTATGTCTTCTGCATTGGTGGGTGGGTTCTTTACCACTAGCACCCCCTGGGAAGCCCTGCCCTCCCTCCATAGTCCCCAGTTATTCAGCAAGGGACTTTCCGGGTGGAGGGTCCATGTAATTGCCTGCCTTGTCCCAAAGCTCTCAGCCTGTCAGTGCTGTGCTAATGCCAGGTCAAAGCCTGTGTGGGCCCAATTTTAAAAACTAGATAATAGATTTCTTAAGGGTAGGGATACATCTCAGTCTTTTACCTCCTGGGTTTACAGGAGCTGTTACTGTGTCTCTGCTAATATCCTCCAAACATTGCCTGAGGTTGAAAAACAGTCTCTCGCACGTACCATGCATTACTATTTCTTGAATGGTATTTAAGTGTCATTGTAAATACTTGTCACTGTGAATTTTTCTGTTAATTAATAATCAAGTAGAGCCACGATCATGGGAGAGGCCTTGGCTCCTTTTCACATTCAAAGGGGGCCTCATGTACAAAAATGTTGGGCAAAGATATCGATGGATATTTTTACCTGCCTGGCTGCTGAGTATCCCCTTTCCCAGACCCCTGGCTTCCTATTCTTTTGGGATGCCAGCATTTTCTCATCGACAGCGGGGTTCTGCGTTTGTGGGCAATGGGCTCAATGTCTTCCATTTCTGCCTTGGCTAACTTACAGCTGTTGTCACAGGAAAGATTCAGCTTCAGGGGAAACAGCCCTTTTTAAAAAGAGATGAGCTATACCATAAAGCCCTTAGCATCCATTCTGGGTTTTATAGTCACCATGACCACCTTCATTCTAATCTTGTATATCTTTTAAAAGTTATCAATAGTTGCTGAAAAGTGAATCAGTCACCTTGGGGATGAGATTTGAGCTTAGAGCATTTTTCTCCCGAATGGACTGTTTTTCAGAACAATCTTGGGAGGTGAAACTGGGGCTTGATGGTGAGGGTCCCAGTCACTATTCAAGCCCCGTTTTGCCTGCGTGAATTCAGTGTGAACCCAGGTCCTCTTCATGTCCTGAGCCAATGCCATCCCAATGCTCCTGACACCCTCGCCGCTGCCATCCTTGCTGGAAGCATCCGTGTGATGCTGTCTGACATCAGTCTCTCTGTAGGGGTGGCTGTGGATCCTCACTGACCTCCCTGCTGAGGGTGCCCTGCTCTTGCTGCTGCTGGCTACCAGGTCCCCTGGATCCCTGCAAAATAGCCAATGGCAGGTTCCCCTGAGTTCGCTTGGTCACAGTTCAGGGCCCCTCAGGCTATGCCCAAGGGCCCAGCGGCTGACCCAGCACTCTGTTGCAGTCTTCTCCACCCTCCCAGCACATGACCCCACCAATGCCTCCTTGTTCCAAAGTCGTTTTGTATCAATGACATGTCTCCACTTGAATTCTATTTCTCAAGTTCCTTTCATTTGGACCACCAGACTTTCTCCCAATGCCCGATCCAGGAAACATTCCAACTCAAAAAGGGTTTATTCTTAGGCCAAGATTTCTAGGTTCCCGCGAAGCCAGCCAGAGGCTGCTCCAACCACAGTCACCTGAATGTGGCTGCACTTGGAGAAAACCTGACGCCTTGAAAGATGCTACTCGCCAAGGCCTGAGCACCCTGCCTCCTCCTAGTAACTCAGTAACTAATCCTAGTAACTCTGAAGTCTCCAGTTTTAATTTTCACCTCCCAGCCACCACGTGTAAGATATTTGTAGAGTCAGGATGGGAACAGAAAGAACTTTGGTAAAGTCTCAAGAAGAATCTCCTGATTAAAATGAAAACACATAGCGACCCCAGTTACGTTGCTTCTCTTACAGCCTAAGATGCCAAGAAATACCAGCGATTTGTATGAGATAGGATGACGCAGAAAGAAGCCCAAGCTGGCTGACCAGAAACGGGCCAGAGGTGGCTCCCTCCGCTCGCACCTCGAATGCCACGAGGTTCCTCCAAGCCCAGAGACTCCATATTTCCCTGTGAGGACAAGAAGATACCCTGTGAAAAGGGAGAAATTGAACATGAAGGACCAGGAAGCAACCGTTTCTAACTGTCGCACATGGTTATGTACAAAATCTGTTCAGATCAGAATTAACGTTTCTTTTCACTTTGGCTGAGCCTGTGAGGGTTTATGAGATAGGCATGACCTTCAGGTCGGGGGAGTTGAGGTTGAGACAATCAGGTGGGGTCCGAACAAGGCTGAAGTCTCAGCCACAGCACTGCCTCCAAATCCATCCACCCCAGAGTGCCCCCAACAAAGGAAACATCCTTCTTCACTGCCTCTGGCACTTGTCAAGACACACCTCTTTCTGGCGAGGGCTTGTCACTGTCTTCCTTAAGTAGAGAATGAGGTCAGGATTTACGGACCATCCCAGGGACCACAGTCACCTGAATCATAGGGCACTTCACTGTTCCCGGAAGGCTCTGAGAGGGCTGGACATACATGGTGCCCTGACGCCAGTCTTCCCAGAAAAACACCTTTCAACTCAGGGCAGTTCTCTTACCTGCTCTGTCACAGCAAGGTAGGCTAGAACCAGGACCCCCACTTTGCAGATGGAGAAAGAGAGGCAGAGAGCGAGAGGAAGAAGCAGAAATGCCTACCCATCCCTGGTGGCTGCCTTCACTATTAAGCTTCACAGAATTCACTTGTTTGGGCCAGCACCTCTTATTGTTTTACAGGGGACTCTAGGAAAAAAAGAAAATGATTTCTCTCCTTAGTAATTTACCCAAAATGGGGACCTGGCCAGGCGCTGGCAAGGTGATAGTTTCCCTAATGTGGAGCAAGGGCCGCCTTCTGCACAGCCAGGAAGACGCAGGTCTTTGGTCTGTTTACTGGTCTCCTCCTGCCATCTAGTGGCCAAGAGCTGAGTATACATGCAAATTTCAATCATCTCCAGTGCTCTCTGTCCCTTGCAATCCACACCCTGGAAGGGAGAATCCACTGGACCCTTAATTCATTTACCCCTTAGAATGGAACAGGTGAGAAGAAACTGATTGTCTGAGAACATGGTAAAGTTACCAAAAGGGAGGCAGAAAACATGAGATGCCAACTTTTAGCAAGTTGATCTCTTGCTGAAATTGGGTACATAAGGTGCTCCAACTCATCCCATCAACTCAACTTTGTTCTGAAGTGCAAAATTAGCTAGGCTTCAGGACAGACTCTACAAACAAGTCCTAATTTAACCAGCTGGCCCATCAGTGGTATTCCAGAACATTTATGTTTCTACTGCATAGTTCAGCTAAATTTATTACCCTCTGATTGGGACTTTTCAATTTTCAGTTCAGTTCAGTTCAGTCGCTCAGTCGTGTCCGACTCTTTGTGACCCCATGGACTGCAGCACACCAGGCCTCCCTGTCCATCGCCAACTCCCGGAGTTTACCCAAACTTGTGTCCATTGAGTCGGTGATGCCATCGCACCATCTCATCCTCTGTCGTCCCCTTTTCCTCCGCCTTCAATCTGTCCCAGGGTCAGGGTCTTTTCCAATGAGTCAGTTATTCGCATCAGGTGGCCAAAGTATTGGAGTTTCAGCTTCAACATCAGTCCTTCCAGTGAATATTCAGGATGGATTTCCTTTAGGATGGACTGGTTGGATCTCCTTGCAGTCCAAGGGACTCTCAAGAGTCTTCTCCAACACCACAGTTCAAAAGCATCATTTCTTCAGTGCTCATCAAGTACCAATAAAATAAAAGGAATTTCTTGGCTCCTATAACTGAAAAAATAAAAAACCGAAAGCAAGGGAAACTTCAGGCATGGATTAATTCAGAGGTTCAACTTGTCTTAGGGTTCTGGGTCCATGAGTGTGATTCTTTCCATTCTGACCTCCTCCGAATGTTGCCATCATCCCTGGGCTGAAGAATTCACTGTAGCAGTGCCAGGTCAGCCCTCATATCTTCAGGCTACAAAGTCCAGAGAAAGATAGGATATCTCTTCTAGTAGTACACAGAAAATCCAGGAGGCTTCCTGGTCAGAAGCCCTTGGTAAATAATATTTCTCCTCTCTGTGAGGACCAGGCAGCCTCATCCCTAAGTCAGTCACAATGCCCAAGGGGAATGGGCTCCTCTGATTGGTGTAAACCAAACAGGGACCACTCCTGGAGCTGGGGTGTGATCTCAAACAGCATGCCTGGCTGCCATAAAACGACATGGGGCATGGCCAAAGAAAATGGGACCCTGAATTTTGGTGGAAGAAGAGAAATAGATGCCGGGGAGGTGGCCCATACAAGTGTACACACTAATGTGTGGTCTCCGGTGTTTTTCATCATCTACCTCAATCAGTAAACATGATCATATTTTGCTACCAATATAGCTTCTACTAATGTAGCAGTATATTGTTCATCATAGAGCAAACATATATTTTTGAAAGCTCAAATAAAAGAAAAATTATGTAGTTTTATGTTTTATCTATTAACAGGGTTTGAAAAGCTTTTTGCCATCAAGTCTGTGATTGGAAATACCTTACTCTCTTTTTTAAAATTACAGCTTAATACTTCATGATTCAAAGGCCTAGTCTTAAGTTTATATCTACACTTGGTTTTAATGGCTGTTATAGCAAAACAAAATACCCAAATGTCGATTCAAATTAGAAAAATTATATTAATGGCTGCACTTCCTAATTCCTGATACTAGTTTTTTCAATTCCATGCACCATTTACACAAAGTTATTTTCCATCTCCTTGATGCCAAAAGGTTAAAAAAAAATGAACTCTTAATTTGGAAGCTCATGAAATTTCATGTTTTGTAAGTGTGCAGATGTGGGAATTTTTATAAGTGACATCATTTTTGGCCACAAATCACATCTTGATGCAATATTCACAGACGTGTTCAAAATGTTCTCTTTATAGCAGCAGTTACAGCTGTTGTAAAGCTGCTTCTTTCTCACTCTGATTTTTAAAACATCACTCATTCCTTCAAGGTACTGATTTAAAAAATACTAATTAGCAGAAAACTACTAAACTACTTATCACAGGAATGGTTGGCAAATTTAGAACAATTACGTTTTTTTTCTTTGTCAAAGAAAAATGTATAACTCTTCTTTAAGTCCAAAAATTCTTTTAAGCACTTTGCCATGAGCAATCGAAAAGCCTCTATGTGGAACAAAAGTTTTTCATGGCCACATCAACCCTCCACCATTTCATTTACAAAACTCTGTGAAGATCCGGTTACTGAACGCTCTTGTCTTTATAAAAGGAACCATGTCAATGACACCCTGGAACACTGAACTGAAGCATGAGGTGACTCACTGCTGGCGGATGGACAAGCACTGTCAAGGCTCAGCGCTGTGGCTGCCACTGCGCCCTGAGGACAAGTCACGTGGCTCTGGGTGCCTGCCAGCAGGCCTCGAGAGATGCTAAGGGAAAGCCTGGTTGTGAAAAAGAGTAAAACAATTTTTATTTCTAAGTTTTTGGCTTATTTCTCAATTTTAAATATGCTTTCCAACAAAACAGAACTTCCTGTGCTTTCTTCCTGCATCTCAGGACCTGTCATGTGCCCTGGCAGTGTGTACTCGCCCCAGTTTGGAGACCGCTGCCCTCTGGTAGGACTTCGAGAATGCTAGTCGTGCTGCCATGGATTTCTAAGCTTCTTAGGAACAGGAGCTGGCCTGGACCTTCCTGTCCCTCCCATGAACCCGGCGCAGGGTCGGCTGCTCCATGATGCTGGATGAATGGATGCTGGCATTCTGCCAGCTGGAAACTCTGGGATGTGCTGATGCCCATGCAGACCCAGCTGTGCGGTAGGGCTCAGAGAGGAATAAATCCCAGGCCCTGTTCTTGAGCCTTCCTCATGTACTGGCCTGAGGGATGTATAAACATGGGATGGCATACAACCCAGGGCAGAATGAAGTAGGCGCTGCTGGAGAAATGCTAGAAAAGGTGTAGGAGAAAGGAGTAAAAGACCCTGTGTTCTTGTTCATTCTCCCTGGAAGGATTGTGAAAGGCTTCCTGGGGGAGGTGGCATTTTGGTCAGTGGTATAGGTTTTTGTACCATTGAAACAAGGAGAAAGGAGAGAGAGAAGAGGATGAAGTGGCCTCTAGGAAAGTGAAAGTCGCTCATTTGTGTCTGACTCTTTGCGACTCCATGGACTGTAGCCCACGAGGCTCTTCTGTCCATGGGATTCTCCAGTCAAGAACACTAGAGTGGGTTGCCATTCCCTTCGCCAGCGGATCTTCCCGACCCAGGGATCGAACCCAAGTCTCCCGCATTGCAGGCAGATTCTTCATCATTTGAGCCACCAGGGAAGCCCCTAGTCAACAAGGAGGGCCTGTAGGGAGAAAGTATAGGTGGAGGACGGAGAGCTCACCAGATCACTCTCAAGGACAAATTAAAAAATTCCACAGGTGGTAGGCTGGGACGTTGTAATAGTACTCCAGATACACCGGGCTTTAATAAAAATGTTTGCCTCATGGGAAGACGGTCATGAGCTGTGGACTCAACGGATGTTCTTCCTCCCTCCCACATCAGTAGTGTGGTCCTTAACCTTAGGGTCCTTGCAGTAGCTTCCCTCTGTCCAGAATGCCCTCCCTGGAGGGTCACACGGCTGGTCCCGTGTCATTCGGGGATGTGCTCAGAGGGCTTCTCTGAGCTCCTAACTGAGGGGCGCTCAGGCACATTCCACCACATCACCCTTCCTTTTTGTCTCAGCACTAAACACCCTGATGTCTCCTTGCTTATTTTCATGGTGATTTGTTAACAGGTGTCCCCCTCCTGCTCCCCCCCACCAACAAATGCAAGGGTCAGGGCGGCTGGATCACCAAGCACACGAGTCGAGTGAGCGGCCTTACCCAGGTCCTCTAAAAATACTTGCTGTAAGGTCATTTTGATGAAATGGTCCAACTTAGGATTATCCTAAATCCACTTACGGGGGAAAAAAGAGAAGGGGAGGGAGACAGACAGACAGAGGAATATAAGACAGTGGCAATTGCTCCAGGGAAATCAGATGTATGAGGCTACCAGGCAACTTCAAACTCCTATTCAAATTAATTTCTGTGTTTTATGTACCGCTCAAAGATGCCTTGGGTTACAGAAAAATGTGGTAAAACTAATAAATATATTAAAAAATATTTGGGGTGTGTAAATTCTGAGTATTTGATTTCTTGGCAAATTTCTTTAGGAACATTAAAGGTATGGAGTCTTTCTCAATTTCAGTTAACCACAGTTTCTCTGAGAGCACTTCTTTGAAGTACAGATTCCCAGGCCCCTCCACTGAAGATTCAGATTCATTAAGTTTGAGGTGGGGTCCAATAATCTGTATGAAGCTTCCCAGGTGATTCCGCTGGTGCAATAGGTTTGGGGAACACACAGTATACAAATCATTCTATACCATTATCTAGAAAACAGTATCAGTGGTCCACTCTACTGCTTGAAAGGTCATTCCTGTAAGGGAAACAGTGTTGAAGAACTGTAAGATCTTATTTGAGTGAGTGAGTGAAAGTCGCTCAGTTGTGTCTGGCTCTTTGTGACCCCAAGGACTATTTGGTCCATGGAATTCTCCAGGCCAGAATACTGGAGTGGGTAGCCATTCCCTTCTCCAGGGGATCATCCCAACACAGGGATCGAACCCAGGTCTCCTGCTTTGCAGGCAGATTCTTTACCAGCTGAGCCACCAGGGAAGCCCGAGATCTTCCTTACAACTTGCTGATTATAATGCTGACACTAGGCCACTCTCTCTCTGAACCTGCAGGATACCTCAGGGGCCTCGTGGGCGGCCGAGGGCCTTTGGCCTACAGGAAGAGGTCAGTGCAGGGCTCCTGTCTCCTCTGCAGCCTCAGTGTTACCAGCAGCTGCTCCTGGGCGGGGGGGTACCCCGGCCCTGACCCTGTCACCTTCCAGAGAGCAGGCCAGCACTCTGAGCCCTTCCCTTCCCAGGAGATGCTGCTGCACACATACGTGGCGTGACCTTGACTGTCAGGTTCTTAACGTAGCACCCGTGGGCCCCTCAAGAATCCACGCAGCGGCCTCAAGGGTCTGTGTGCAGAACGTTGGCAGACTTTCCGTTACAGTGAGAGGAGTTTCCTGAGCATTCGTTCTCTGTGGACCCCACAACTCATCTTAGAGAATGAGGCCATTTTTTTCACAGCATCACAGTGCCAGTTGGCTGTCCCGCCCCACAGGGGGAGGTCTGTGCTGGGGCCAGAGTTGGGGGCCTGCCTCTCCTTGCTGCAAAAGAACCAACACACACGGGGCGAGGTCTGCAGGAGGACGCCTGAGGGTGAGAAGTGGGCCACCCCAGCCAGAGTCCCGGGCGGGAGTGCAGGGGTGGTGACAGCCTCCAAGTTCACAGGTAGGTTCCTCAGGCCTCCGCTCAGCCTTCAGATGGACCCGGTGTCCACTCCTTCTCTTCCTCCTCCCAGCGTGGGTTACATCACAGGGGTCTCACCATTAGGGTATAGGGGTCCCACCCTGAGGATGTAGCTCACCCACACACGGATGTCTGTTTTGCCCCAAACAATGTTACCTCTTCATATTTTGAGGATTATCTTTGTGCTGCTAAATCTGAGTATGTCAGTACCTCAAAGGTATAAACAATTACTTTTAATTCTACAGACTGTTATTTTAACCCACAGAAATCAATTGATACTTCTTTAGCAATTGAATTTAATATTCTGCATGCTACAGAATTTGGTAAAAGTATGATAGGTTATTAGAGCAAAACAAGGGGCATGTTTCAATGACGTCAGCAGCTTTCACACTATGCACCCTGAATTTGGGGTTCTAAAGATGAACCACTGAGTCTGGGAGGACCAAGTTAAATCCCAGTTCTCTCTGATCATTCAGAAGAGTAACATTCAAGTCACTGTATCTCCCTCTTCTGAATTTCCAAAATACTCAGTATTTCTCATGGTAGCTGTCACACTCTGCCCCATGTATCAGAGCTGTGTTTTCCACATGAAAAGATGCTCAACATCACTCATTATCAGAGAAATGCAAATCAAGACCACTATGAGGTACCATTTCACACCAGTCAGAATGGCTGCAATCCAAAAGTCTACAAATAATAAATGTTGGAGAGGGTGTGGAGGAAAGGGAACCCTCTTACACTGTTGGTGGGAATGCAAACTAGTACAGCCACTATGGAGAACAGTGTGGAGATTCCTTAAAAAACTGGAAATAGAGCTGCCTTATGACCCAGCAATCCCACTGCTGGGCATACACACTGAGGAAACCAGAAGGGAAAGAGACACGTGTACCCCAATGTTCATCGCAGCACTGTTTATAATAGCCAGGACATGGAAGCAACCTAGATGTCCATCAGCAGATGAATGGATAAGAAAGCTGTGGTACATATACACAATGGAGTATTACTCAGCCATTAAAAAGAATACATTTGAATCAGTTCTAATGAGGTGGATGAAACTGGAGCCTATTATACAGAGTGAAGTAAGCCAGAAGGAAAAACACCAATACAGTATACTAACGCATATATATGGAATTTAGAAAGATGATAACAATAACCCTGTGTACGAGACAGCAAAAGTGACGCTGGTGTATGGAACAGTCTTATGGAATCTGTGGGAGAGGGAGAGGGTGGGAAGATTTGGGAGAATGGCATTGAAACATGTAAAATATCATGTATGAAACGAGATGCCAGTCCAGGTTCAATGCACGATACTGGATGCTTGGGGCTAGTGCACTGGGACGACCCAGAGGAATGGTATGGGGAGGGAGGAGGGTTCAGGATGGGGAGCACATGTGTACCTGTGATGGATTCATTTTGATATTTGGCAAAACTAATACAATTATGTAAAGTTTAAAAATAAAATAAAATTAAAAAAAAAAAAAAAGAGCTGTGTTTTCACACTCAGTTTATCTCCTGGACAGGATGGGTGGGTCTTGTCACCCTGCACCCTCTCCCCCAGCACACAACATCTGTAGCTCTGTCCTTTCCTCTGCCTTTTACTAACTTCCTGGCTGACTTAAGTGCTGTCAATGTTCCCAGGACACCTGGGCAAGCTGCCCTCTTGGCACTCCTGACACTACGCCCGTGTATTGTCCCAGGAGAGCAGCAGCTCATCGCGGTGAACCTTCGTCTCACTCACTTTGATGTGCCTAGCTCCTGGCAGAGGAGACAGCAAGTAAATGATGAATGAATGAATGATTAGTGAATATCTGTACACAATGTTTAACAGCTTTATTGGGATATAACTCACATACCCTAAAATTCTACCATGCCAAGTGTACAGTTCGGTAGTTTTTAGTATATTCTCAGAATTGTGCAATCATGACCACACTCTCATTTCAGACCCCCTGAAATTACCTGTAGAAAAAAACCGGTACCCATCAGCAATTAGTCCTCATTCCTGCCACCACCTCTAGGGCCTGCTTTGTGTCTCTAGGGATTTGCCTGCTCTGGACATTTCACATACATGGAATCATACAGTATGTTGGCCTTTGTGACTGGCTTCTTTCATTTAGCATAATTTGTTCCAGGTCCATCTATGCTGTGGCATGTACGATACTTCATGTTTTAAATGCTGAATAATAACCATTGTGCAGATATACCACAATATGTGTATCAGTTTATCAGCTGGAGGATATTTAGGTTGTTTCACTTTGGGGCTAACATGGATAATGCCGTCTATGAACATTCATGTATGATTTTTGTGGGGACATATATTTTCATTTCAACTGGGTATATATTATATCTAGGAGTG